>NW_017728934.1:4058525-4092704 GCF_001723895.1 Crocodylus porosus
CATCATCTTGCACTTGTCAGTGTTGAATCCCATCCTATTCTCATCTGCCCACCCCTGTAACCTGTCTAGATCTAGTTGTAGCCTGTCCCTCCCTTCTAGCATGCCCACTTCTCCCCACATCTTAGTGTCATCTGCGAATTTGAACAAGGTGCTGTCTACCCCCTTGTCCAAATCGCCAATGAAAATATTAAACAGTGTGGGCCCGAAGACTGAGCCCTGGGGGACCCCCCTGCCGACATCCCTCCAGGTCAAAAATGATCCATCTACCACCACTCTCTGGGTGCAGCCCTCCAGCCAATTTGCGACCCACCTGACTGTGTAGGCGTCGACAGCAAAGACACCTAATTTTTAATGAGAATGGGGTGACAGAGACAGTGTCAAAGGCCTTCCTAAAATCCAGAAAGACTACATCCACCGCAACACCCGCATCCAAGGCTTCTGTGACCCAGTCATAGAAGGCCACCAGGTTGGTCTGAGAGGACCTGGCTCGAGTGAACCCGTGTTGGTTGCCCCTAAGCATAATCTCCCCTGCTGTCCCTCACAGATGTGCTCCTGGATAATTTTCTCAAAGAGCTTCACCAAGACCGAGGTAAGACTAACAGGCCTATAGTTTCCCGCGTCCTCTTTCCTCCCTTTTTTCAAAATGGGAACCACATTGGCCTGTTTCCAGTCATCAGGCACCTCACCAGAGCACCACAAGTGCTCGTAAAGCTGTGCCAGGGGTCCCACAATGACCTCTGCCACTTCCCTAAGCACTCTGGGGTGGGGATCATCATAACCTGCTGATCTGAACGTGTCTAGTCCCTCCAGAAGTTCCCTGACTAGGTCCTCACTGACCCTGAGCCTGGCTGCGCCTTCTCTGGGGCCATCCGGGATCCCAGTGGAGGGGATGCCCCTGTCCCTGCTCAGAAACATGGAAGCAAAGAATCTGTTAAAAAGATTAGCTTTGTCATCTGGTGCTACCACTAGATGTCCTGCAGAGGCCCCACATTATTTGGCACTTTCTTTTTACCCCCTATGTATTTAAAAAACGACTTCTTGTTATCTTTTTATAAGGATGACCCTGCTTTTGGCAGGGGCTTGAATAGATGACTTTTGAAGATCCCTTCCAGCCCTACTTCCCTATGATTCTATGATAAAGGGCCTCAGAACATTTGGGGGGGTGTTTATTTGTCTCTTGTTGGGGGACACTGGGCAAGTCACTTTGCCTCCCTCTGCCTTGGTTTCCCCTCACACTTTTTATCTGACTTTTCTGTTTAAGTCTAAGTTTTGTTGGGAAAGGGAGGGCCTCTCCTAATCTGGTCTTGAACACTGAACTCCTGGTCTCAGTGGTTGTCACCGAGACATCCTGTACTACAAACATCAATAAAACATAAGCAACTTCTTTCTAATCACCTTTCTAAATAAAAGGAGAAGGAGTATGCTGGATTCCTTAGAAAGCGGATCCTTTCTGGAAACCTCCCAGCTGAGGCCAGCCATGAAAATACATGGCAATTAACAGCGACAAAAAGCAAGAACATGCATCACTCCTATAGTGCCTTCTTTCTGCAGAAATAAATGCCTCTCCTACCAACTCATGCTCCATTAGCTCAAAGGTGCTGTGCAGAGGTCTGCACCATCCATTGCTCAAAGCAGCAAGTCTAGCACAGCCTCTTGCATGAAAGTATTAGTAAGTACCCTGTGGCAGGTGCAGAGATTCCACCTCAGTAAAACAGCCGGGTATTCATATCCCGCCGCTGTTTCCACCACGTGAGGCGGGCCAGTAGGGGGTGCTCCTGCGTTAAGCCGCCCACCTCCCTGTGCCCGACCACCTGCCAGGCTCTGAATGCCTCCCTAGGGGCGCCTTATGTTCGGCCGACCCCTCTCCTGGAGCACACTCGCTAGTCTGGGGGTAACGTGCTGCCACCACCCCGAGACGGGACTGTCTCGGCCCTGCGTCCTCAGGGAAGCACAGGCCTAAGAGTTCTACGGGTACTTGACCCAGTACAGGCACTTGGGGCACTTCCCCAAGTCAAGGGGCAAAAAGTAAAGTGTCCCTTAGTCCGCAGACCTAAGGGGTCTCTTAGGCATAATTTAGACCCACCCCTCAATAAGTCTCCTACACCAGTCATAAAAGGAGAACTTTACTGATTACAGGGGTAGGGTAAACTGGGGTACAGGATTGAGCAATATCTTAGAAATCCTAAAGAGCAAACAGTGTGGCTGAGGTAGCCTTTTGATCACGCATCTGAGTTACTGCCAGCTAAATATCTAATCAGATCTCAAGTAGCTTACTCACAAGCATCTTCCAGAGGCCGGTGAAGTTTCCCTTTGGAGGCAGGTGGCTTCTAGCTCGTGAGTTTGGGGGAGAGAGCCAATTTTAGATGGTCATGCTCCTCTGCTTGGCTGCTGCCTCACCTCATGGCCGAAGAGAGAGCCCACCTTCTTCCCCCCCCCAACTTATATAGCCCCTGTGACCTCATTCACCTGGTCCAGTGGAGGTCAGCCCCAGTTGGCTGTCAGCCAACCAATTTGAAATACATCACCTGTTACCGGGCAGATTCCAGCTCCCCAGGTAGAAACCCCTTACCCAGGTAACTGATGCAAGTAACATAGGCAGAGGGAGCAGGTTTCCCCCCCCTCACTCAGGAATGCAGCCAGCTCAAGTTACCCAAATAGACAGGCTGAGGGTGCGGTCCCCTGTGTGCAGGGCCTACCCTAATCAAATGGTTGCAGCTCAGAGATTTTAGTCACAGTGTCACAGGGCAGAGATTTTGGGGAGAAACCAAGGTGGCTTTCTGCCACAGGCCCTGCCCCATGTTCAACTGAAAGCTGGACAGAAACCAGCTATAAAGTTGTTACATATTTTCAGGTCCTAATTTTGTAGCTGGTTGTCTCTTTCCATTAGCTGGATGGACATTTTTGTGGCATGATAATTACTTTGGATGTGTGGCCAGTGTTACTTTGCATGTATAGCTAATCTAAATTTACTGCACAATTAACCAGTTAATTGCATAATATATGTAACATGTGGCAGGGGCCTACAAGTCAGCCAAAGTTGACCCTTGAGCTGGTTTGTTTAGTTCAGTGGTTTTTAGTTTTTCTGGACACAAAACACCCTTTACCACCTTTGTGAATTGAGTATAGGGTGGCCATCATGGAGGACAGTCCAATTGTCCTCTGTCCTCTATTGATACCAAACCAGATGCCTTTATGTCCTCTATTTAAGAGAAAAATAGAGGACATAAAGGTGTCCGGTTTCATACCAACAGAGGACAGAGGACAACTGGATTGTCCTCTATGATGGACACCATAATTGAGTAGCACCCCATTTCAAAAACTAATATATTTATTGTAGTGTTTGCTTAAAGAAGAGATGGGAAGAAGGAGGAGAAATTGGCATTTATCTTCTCAAGCTTATTTCCTCTATCTCCAGCACCCTTCAAAAGCTGTCAGGGCACCCTGGTTGAGAATCACTCCACCACCCTGATCCTGAGAAGCAATCTGACTTGGCCCAGACATGGTACCAGATAGCATGGCCTCCTACACCAGTTTCTCCTAAATCCTGTACTTAAATATGACCTCCCATTTCCTGATGTTAACCCCTCCCAAAGGTGTTATTTTCTTTCCATATGTTGTTTCTCTCCTTTCTCTCTCTCCCTCTTTCTCTGCAGATTCTCTAAGGGCAAACCTATTTAGCTGGTCAGGACCACTCTGCCATTTACAACACTTAATTAACTAGCCCCTAAAATAAATAAAAGCAACACCTTAGCCCAACACTGGCACAAGTTTGCCAGGTCTCAGAGGGGCTGATCACACCATGTACTGGGCCTACAATGTTCAACGTGAAAGTCAGCACTGGAGACATTTTCTTTCTGTCATTCCCTCTCTCTCTTTCTGTCCATTTGTCTTATTTTGTCTTAAAGGAAACAACATTGTATTGCAATAATGGTAACTATCACTGTCTTTTCTCTTTAGGCAGTTAAAAATCTCTTTAGCACCATCGAAAAGACTGTTGAGTGGGAATTTCCCCTATAAACAACTCAGTATATATGAAAGGAATAAGGAAACAGCTGTAGGTACAGGTAGCATTTTACATTTCAAACCTTTTTGCCCATTTTTATTTTTTCCTAAGTCGTTAAGAAAAGGTTACCAAGATTTTAGAGATGATTGTGAGAATGAGATAGGGCAGCAGTAACTTGAAGTGAAACCACAGACCACACAAAACTGTTTAATGTTGTAACAGTGGAGAAGGGTTTTATTTAGAGCTGGGTGACTAATGGATTTTTCATTTCAGTGGATGAACTGAAAGAGTAGGGGAAAAACGTTTGGTTCAGATAGTACCGACACAAAAGTTAATCAGGTCTTTCAGTGCGAAGGGGGTGGGGAAGAAAAAAAATTGTTTTGAGTCAACTGCAAGTATTTTGTTTGACTCAAACAAAATGTTTCATTTTGGCTTGGGGCATTTAACCAATTTTTTTGCCCTTTTCTTTTTCATTTTATTTTAGCTACAAAACAAAAACATTTCAACATGAAAACTCAAAAGAAAAAAAAAAAGGTTCAGCTTGAAAATGCCAAAGCAATATGTCTTGGCACTTCCAAGGTGAAATATTCCATTTGCAAAACCCTGAATCCAAAGGCTTCAAAATTTAACAATTTTTCTCTTTTTCAACCAGAATGATTTTGCTCTATTCAGCCTGAATTTACAAATCGTTTTGGTGTCTCCAAAATGCCACTTTTGAGTAATTTCACTGTGCCTTGCAAATATGCCATCTAGCATTCATTTTATCATTTTAGCTCACGCTGGACTTACAACACCCACTTACCAACCCAAGAAGAATCAGACACCTCCATCTTAGTGTCATAGATTGCCACTTCCTTCCCTACTGATGGCACATGTGGGTTTATATTTGAGCTCCGGTAATAAATCGCACTAATGTATATATGCAGACCAAGGAATTCAAGTCTTCATGGCTTGAAGCCTGTACTTTCCGTGCCAGACAGCAACATTTAGGAGACACCAGTACTACCATTACAGAACAGGGGTTAAGTCCCCAAAATAGCTTTGACCTGATTCCCTACTACTCTTTTTTTAGAAGAGCTCGTCGAATGATTCTCCTGAACAAAAGTGTTTGCTCTCGAGAAGGCAGGTGTGTAGGACAATAGGAAATCCAGTTTCTTACCAGGCGGGAGTTTGTAGCGTTGGTATCATCCTCGGGCATGGGCAAGTAGACTGCCAGCGCCACACAGTTGGCAAAGATGGTCAGCAGGATAATGATTTCGAAGGGTCTGAGAGTAAACGTCAAGGAGAAGCACAGAGCTAAGGTGTCCCTGTTTACACAGCGATCACTAGAAACAGCCTCATCATCTGGTATAATCACACAAACCAGCCATACTTACAAAAAAGTTGGTTGAGCAACTTGAGTGGCAGGTCAAAGAACATGGGTGCACTAGCAGGGCAACGGGGCTGCTGAGATACCCTGAGGCCCAAAAACATGGAGTGCTTTCAGTCAGGTCTGAAGCCCATGGGCAAAAAGTAGGGGCCAGGGCATCAAGGCAACAACAACACAGGAAGGGGCTGTGGATCAGGATTGAGGGGCATCAGCAAAGGGGCACGTGTTTTGCTCACAGAGCGCCTGCCTGTCCGTTGTTTTTGTTGCTCTCAGCCCCTTGAATATCTGATACCAAAATAAGAAAACAAGGTAAAAGGAAGGGACCTTCTCCCCTTACTGCTCTACAGCTGTAAAGCCCAGGGTCCCTGTAAGGGGGTGAGGGAGCTAAGGAAACGAAGCACATTTACAGCCATGTCAAAGCTCTGTTCACTCTGCTGGACAGCCCAGAAGACAACACAAGGATTTACTCCCCATCTGCAGCAGGCAAAGGGGGAGTTTTGGGGTTCTCCTCTGCTGTGATCTGGGTTGCATATATGGAGGCTGATTAGAGAAAACAGGGGGAGCTGGGGGAGGTGATGCCAGCAGCATACTGGGGGCAAACAGCTTGGTCTTTGTGCATTATCTCTACTTGCCTGCTGTCTGGTAAGAGTCAGTCTAGGGCAAGGGGTTTGATGTGCATAGCAAGAAAGCAGGACTTTTTCCCCTGGCTTTGCCACCTAACTGCTGCAGGACCTCAAGCAAGATATCTCATCTCCCTTGCACTCCCCTTTTCCTTCATGCCCTTATTTAAGCTGTAACCTTGGGATAGGAAATGGCTGCACGGAGCCGAGTATGGGTATGGCCACATCTCAGGGGGATGCATAAGGTGATATAGTGAAATGAAATGGGGGTGGTGCTGGAGAAGGTGAGGTGTGCTCAGTCATTGGCCATGCTGTTTGTATGAAGCAGCTAGAAACCTGCAGTGCTCCCAAGTGACGTGGGTGGTCAGCACACCTGTTTTTAGCAGCTTTTGAACTGATGTTCCCTAGATTTGAAGGCCAGAAATGGGTATTATGAGCATTGCATCCGATGCCCTGTGCAGCACAGACCAGGGGATTCCACCCAGCACCTGAACTGCTGCAAAGCTTTTAGGAAAATGCCCTGTCCTGATGGAAAGGATTCACGGGGGGCAAGAACTGACCATGCCCTGTGGCAAGCAGCTTCAGTGGCTAATGGTTACTTTCACTGCTGTAAACCTGTACCTTCTTTCCAGCTTGAGTTTGTCTCACTGCACTAACTGGCCTTTGAGTCTCATCCTAATGTGATGATTTCTCTTAAATGTGTGCTCTGTGCTGGCACTATCCAGGCCTGTCTTCCTCTCTCTCTGACTTCTGTACCAAGCCTCCAAAGCACAGAGGTGATCTCTGCAGGGCTCCACTTGCAGGCTCCTCAAATCATGTCTGCTCTAAATTTCTTTGCCAAAAATGGGATGCTGCAGAGGAATCTGGCTGGCTTGTGCCAGCATCCAGTCCTCAAGATTGGACATGAAGTGTGTTTTTATACATCGTCTGGAAGAAGGGGGTGGGCACTTGAATTACAGCAGCCCTGACAGCAGCTCTAAATAAAATGCCCAGAGCGTCTCCTGCATCAGCGTCCCTGCACTTCAAAATGGCAGTGGGGTTGCTTTATCTAAAGTTCCTCAAACAAGCTTTAGTTAAAGCACCCATGGCAGGAGTTTTGCCTGTCAGCAACTAGGGGTGCAGGGCCCCAGAGGCCCCCTGCACCGATCCCTCCACAGCTGGCAGGCGTCACAGCAGGGGCCACCATCCCTGCAGCTGTCACCCCGCTGCGCCTTAACACAGTGTCACCCGTGGCATGAGTTTTGCTTGTCCCCAGCTTGAGGGGCAGTTCTCCCCAAACCCCTGCACTGATCTCCTTGAAACTTGGCAGGCTTTGTGGCCTCAGTAAGAGCTACCAGCCCTGCAGTTTTGACCCCGCCGTGTTGTGACATATAGATGTAACAGGGGTTTGACTTTCAAGAATTTGGGGTACAGATCCCCCCAAACCCCTGTACTGATCTTCTTGAAACTTAGCAGGTTTTATGCTCTCAGCAGAGGCTACCAGCCTTGCAAGTTTCATCCAAATCAGACAAAAAAACCCCCAAAGTTATAGATATTTCCTTGATTCCCCATTATAACCTATGGCCAGATCTCCAAGGTGGCTCCGAAGCTTTGGAGCCGCTTCAGCCAGATCGAAGCGGAAACCCAGTTGGGAGCTCCAGGTCCGATCGCGGTCATCCAAAGCGGCCTGATCAAATCGCTGCCGACTAGCACAGGCCTACAGGCTTAGTTAATCAAGTCTGCTCCGACGTGCTGTAATTACAGTGTGTTGGAACAGCTTCCCGGCTCGTGTACAGGTACCCTAAGGCATGGCAACACGGCTGCCCCAATGAGGTCCTTGTCTACAATTCACATCCTTCATGGATCAGACACAGCCTAAGTCTCTGCCCATTGGAGAATGGAGCAAGTCCCTTCTGTTTTCTCCGTCATCTGCCTGGAGAGGGATGTGCAATGGGGGAGGAGGTGAGAAGGAAGTTGCCTCTAAATTAGGATTCAATGCATTCTGCATCTATTTAACACACATTCATGTCCCCAGCAATGACTGTGACGGGCATGTTGTGAGAACTAGAGCATGAACACCGCTCATTTTGAAAGTGCAAGCAACACTGAGGCTAGTGGTTTCCACGCAGGGACGTGAAGGGATTTGCCTGTGGCCTCATGAGTCAGTGGAAGAACTGAAAGTAGACCTCAGCACCCCTAGGTACAATCTTATGTTCTGGGAACGAGGCCACAATGCTCCTGACATTCAGCCATCCATAAAATCCCTTTCTAGGGAGAAGCAAAGGTGATTAACTGTGTAATGGCCCAGGAAGATGAAGTGCTGCTAGAGGCAGTAGGACTCTTACCTCCTTTCACAGGGGCTGCTGCAGCTGTGGCATGAGCTCCACAAACACAAGTCATGGCTGTGGCAGCCCAGGACCGTTGCCCACCCCTGGTTAGGCTACTAAGTACTATACACCATATTAACAAGACCAAGTCCAATACTTTGGAGACAGATTAAAAAAAACACTATGTATCCCAGCATGCTTATTTTCCAGGGAGTTCAGAAACAAGAGACAACTGCAGCTTGAACATCCCATGTCTCAGACCCATTTCACCTTCTGTGCTCACAAGTAATCTTCTGAACTGCTAGAAATAAATGACATGAGGAAGAGAGAACAAATCTCTCTCTATTTGCTTTCGTACTTTGGGCCACATCCTTAGGGGGTGCAGATCAGCAGTGCTCCACTGAAGTGAATGGGAGTCCCACAGTTTTACACCAGAACTGGCCATTTCAATGCACTTGGTTCTCGTTTCCTAGTTTCTGACCCATCAGCCTCAGCAAGGGAGGAAAAGAAGCTCTCTGCAATAGAAACAACCACCCAGACGTGTCATTTATGAAACTGGCACTTTTGAAGAAATTGGATAGCTTCCACTTGAGAGGCCAGATCTCACCTGCATTTCAGGTACTGCTGTCATCATTAACCAGTCTCTGCTTTTCCTGGAAATTTGTGTGAGCAGCAAATCTCAGCAAGTCAGAGGGGGGATATTCTTGTGGCTCAAGGGAATCGGTGGGGATCTGCAAGAGCTGAAATCTGTTCCCAACTCTATCCCAGGCTCCCTGCGTGGTCTCTAGCAAATCACCGAGGATAAGATTTTTAAAAGTGCCTTCATTCCTAGATACTGCTTTTGTGCCTCCATTCTCCAGCTGTGGAGTGCAGCTAATGACACTCCCCTATCTTACCATGGCATTTCCACCAGGAAACTATATCTATTCATGTTTTCTAGGTGCTCAGATATTAGTGATGATGACAGGCATGCAAGCAGGTACCATGAAGTCCTATGGATCATTAGATAGCATTAGGGAAGAGAATCCAGTCTAACCCTCTGACTACTACTGTCGAAAACAAACCAATCCAACCTCACTTCAGCAACCCATGGATTAAATTTCCCTGATTTCCAGTGCCTGTCATCAGTGTGTAGGCCAGTTTTACGCATCTAATATGCAGGTTACTGACAGCTACTTGTTACTGCAAATACTCTGCATGCTTTGCTCCATAAATTAGTATTGACACCTTCATATGATCACGTAGTTGGCTTTTCTAATCCCTTTCAATCAAGGATCTAAAAGAGAGCATTTCCCCTCTATAATAAAGTATTTTGAGACCTATGGAGGGAGAGCACTAGATGTTATGGCTCATGATGACTGTAAGCCTTTCACCTCTTGAGCTACTCTAGAAACCCTGCCTGAAGGAACTACTTTCAGTTCTTCCACTGCTGTTTTCTAGAGAAACTGAAGAAAGTGACACCAAGCTTAAGTGACTTGCCCAATGTCCCACAACGATTCAGTGCCAGAAGTGTCATTAGAATAATCCTGACTCTCATCCCCAACTTTTAACCACTCCACAGTAATTCACAAAGGAAAGGAGGCTGGGGCCATCCCTGGGCTTGTGCCATTTGGGGATCTGCATTTTTTCCTCCCAGCTACTTATCTAAAGAATATTTGTAGTGATTGGAACAGAGGCCTGGGAGCCAGAACCCCTAGGACCTATCCCTGATTCTGGCACCACCTTGCAGCATGGAAGTCACTCAGCCTGTTTATGAGGAGGTCACTAGGGATGTCAAAACAGCCCCAACCTAGCAAGGAAGTGTGCATCAGACAAAATAAACCATTAAAGGCACTCCTGATCTTTTTGGTGCAAGGTTTTGCAGTGGTTATACCTCCAGAATCACAGGAAAGTAGGGCTGGAGGGGACCTCAGGAGATCTTCTAGTGCAACCCCCTGCTCAAGGCAGGGTCACCCCCTTCTAAACACTGGCAAATCTATCTAACCTATATTCTTAAAAGCTTTGTGAACAAAACTTCACTTGCTACTACCAGGCATAATGCCAGGCATATCAAAAATATCCTTTAACTTGCCAAAGGTAAAGCAGGGGGACGATGGCACTGTCAGCGTCCTGCCACTGCAAGGATAGGAAAATACACCTGAAAGACCCAATAAAGAGGACCCTGATGTCCATGAAAGAGGAAGGAAAAATACACAGAGTCCACGGCAACCAAACCGTGGGGTAAAATTTCTTCCTTATCCCAAACATGGTGATCAACCTAAGATTGAGCAGAGAAGCAAGTCCCTCTGACCCAAGAATCTCTGGAGTTTTTAAATGCTGGCAGGAGCACTGGCACACCCTGATCAAAACCCCCAACCTTGGATGCTGGCAGCACCCAGTGCTTTTGAAGGTGATAAAACCTCTGAGACTTATAGCAACTGAAGGGGGGAAATTCCCAGGAAGCCCAGAATCATAGGGGAAGGGGGCGATCAAACACCCTCTGCTCTGCACTGCAACCTGGGAAGAGCAAACACAACTCCACATATCACACACTCTGACTGGAGAACTCCCCTTTCCACCATCCTATCCCCTCCATAAACATCTCCCAGCTCCTTTAATCTTCTTTCATAGCCAAGTCGGTTATAGAGCTCTGCTCCATTCTCCTGCTGCTGAGCATGGGCTTTTCCAATTTCCACCTGCTCTGGGATGTAGAGCTCTTCCCATGGTCTCCCTCCCCACACCCAGAAAAAAACCCTCCTTCAGGCAGGAATCCTAAAATGGCAGTTCCCTTGGGAACACTCTCGTCTCCCTTTCCTCAGAGGGTTTCCTTTCAGCTAGGAGCAGCTCCACCTCCTTCTCCTCCAGCAGGAATCTCCTCCATTTCAGGGCAGGTCTGCACTGCAGAAAGATGCACCTACAGCACATGTGCGCATAACCAAGCAAGGTACAGTCGGGCTATTTGTGGACTGGACAGAAAGCAAAGGCTTCAGCTCAAGCCTGGGTATTACTGGTGGCTGAAGCCACAGCTACTGTAGCTTCACTGCTACCGGTACCCCCGTGTACTAGATTGAGGATGGCTTTCACAGCCTGACAGGTGCTGCAATCATTCCTCCAACTACAACAAAGACAGAGCAGGGTCTAACTAAGACCAGAATTTGCCCAGTCCTTATACACATGCTACAGTACAGAGTTGTAAGGTAGCAGGCTAGGAAGCAAACTTTGACCTGTGTCCCTAATCAGTTAGTCTAAATGAGACCTGTTGGCATTATTGCTGGGAAAGGGGAATTTAGTCCTTAAGGGGCTTCTCCGTAGACTCTTCTCAGAGGGCTTCACTCCAGGGCTGAAGGGTGCAGCTCATCTCCAAGGCAAGCCGACAGGCTGCTCTGGGGAGCACGAGTGGAAATTTCTGGGCTATTGTGGAGCAGCAACATTGGGAACTCAGCTTAGATTCAAACCAGCTCAAAGTCCAGGATCAGCAGATGTAGGCCTGCTAATGCAGATACATAGATTTCATGGACGTTGGGGCTAGAAGGGACCTCGAATATCATCATGTCCAGCCCCCTGCCCCAGGGGCAGGAAGTCAGCTAGGGTCACAGGACCCCAGCAAGATAAACATCCAAGCATTTCTTGAATAAGTCCAGAGTAGGTGCCTGCACCACTTCTGGAGGGAGTCTATCCCAGGTCTTGGGGGTTCGGACAGTAAAGAAATATTTTTCTTATGTCCAGCCTAAAATGGTCTTGGAGGAATTTATGACTGTTGGTCCTTGTTTTCCCTTGGGGCGCTCCGGTGAACAGACTTTCCCCCAGATCCTGATGTACACCCCTTATATATTTATAGGCAGCCACCAGGTCCCCCCGAGCCTGTGCTTTTCCAGGCTGAAGAGTCCCGTGGCTCTCAGCCTCTCTTCATAAACCCTGCTCTCTTGCCCTCTGATCATGCACGTGGCTCTCCTCCGGACTCTGTCAAGCTTCTTGACACCCTTCTTGAATTGCAGAGCCCAGAACTGGATGCAGTACTCCAGCTGCGGCCTCACCAAGGCTGAGTACAGCAGGAGGATGACATCCTGAGATTTAGTTGAGAAGCATTTATGAATGCAAGCCAGAGTTTGGTTAGCTTTACCAGCTGGGACATCGCATTGGTGGCTCATGTTCACCTTGTGGTCAATCATGGCCCCCAAGTCTCTTGTCTAAGACCTTGTCATTTAGAGTCGGGGTGGGGGGAGGGGTGCTCATTTGGCATTAGGCTGAGAAACACAAGAAAAAAGGTTTATAATGAGAAAGTCTCCAGGGCTCACATCACAATAATTCTCCCTGCTCTGCCCACATGCTCCATTCCCCATTCTTTTAGGATCTCATCCAAGATCTTGGAAGCCAGCAGAAAGATTCCCAATGATTCCAGTGGGCTCAGGATCAGGGTTTTTACAGAATATAATACTCATGTGCCCATAGAGATGCATTTTCCTTCCCCCTGTAGCAGCAGCACACAGTTCTCCATTCATTTCAATAGGCAGCATCCTCAGTTACACATTCACCCTAATTGGGAATTTTAACTTGTACTAAGATGTGCTCAGCTCCTCCTGTATCTTAGGCTGTTTCTGTCCCAGAAGCTAGATGTCTGCACAGGCAGCAGCTGCTCCTTGTCCATAAATAGCCTAGTAATTAGACCACTTGCCCAGGGCATGCGATTCCTGGGTCCTAGCCCCCACTCCCTGCCTCAGAGGGTTTGAACCCACTCCTCCAAGAGAGAAGAGCCATGGGATCAGAACAAGAAAGAGGGAGCATGAGTCTCTGCTCTGGGGCAAAGGATCCTGCCCTGGAACGAAGGGAGCTCTGCTTCTGGCCCCTGCTCCCAATACTGTTCAGCAGTTTCACACAATGAATTTTTAATGGCCAACTGCATCATGGACACTAAATTATCTTCGGAGTCATTGGCAACGTCAGTCATACCCCTGTTCTAGCTTCGTGGAGTGCTGGCCCAGTGGAGCTGCACCAGTATAAATGGGAGGGGACTTTGGGCCACAGTGCACCAGGCAATCTAAAAACAGATCACCAATGCTAGCAGGCCCCTCCTGTGGAAGCTGGAGGTGTAGTAAGAGGTGTTGCAGGAAAAGAGCTATTTTTAGGAGAGATTTGATAATGGAGAGTCAGCCACTGTCCCACAAAACAGGCTGGGACAGACAGAAGACTGGGGAAAGCTGAATACTGTGTATACGTGGGCTGGTTTATTTCCTGAAAGGAAAGTCAGGGACTTGGAGGTTTGCTATGACTAATCCACCCGGCTTCCATTTCCTTTCCCAAAACACAGGCAGTTGCTCCTTCCTGCTAGGGATTTTGGGCCATATCTTCCAAGGGGCTTCCACTGCATGAAGGACTGTCATGATGACTGCTAGTCAAAGGCTTTCCTAACAGGGCAGTCTGGGCATCTAATTCCAGCCCCATGGGAAGGTGCTTCATGCAGGGGGAACATCATGTGAAGAAGCTCCCTAACCAAGTGCTTTTTGTCTGCAATGGAAAAAAAGCAGAGTGGGAGTAATACCTCTTAAGCCATAAAGCAGGTCAGGAAAAAGATAAAAGCCTGGAGATCTCAAGGTCTTTGAAAGACAACAGGACGTTCAGGATCTATTCAAGAACATCCTGAGATGGATGGAATCAATACAAACTCCCACCGAAGATAAAAGGAAGTAGGATGGGTAAGACCTAAACCTGAAACAACAGATGCACAGGGGATGTTATAATTAAGTGCATTAATCAGTAAATTGTAAAGGCACATGGCACCAAACATGACTGATCAGTAGGAAAGCATACAGAAATGATATAACCAAAACTGGGTGCAATAGACATAGAAAGGCTCATTTGAAAGATCATTAATGAGCAAATTGTAATGTGCAATGGTACGTGCTTGATGTAAGCAATTCTAATGTTAGAAAAAAAAATGGAAAATAGAAATGTACTTTGGATTTGTGTTTAGCCCTGCACTGTCCCAGCTGTTGTACGCATGAAGTCTATACCGGGTTTTTACTCGTGGAAGAGATATTTCACACAGTTTAGATATTTTATCTAAACTGCATTGCAATAGGAAATAGCACAGCATTCTGGTGCTGTGACCTGGATAAGCAGTGATTAGGGAGTGATTCAAATCTCCAGGAGACTTCCCTGGGCTGCTGGAAGAGGTGCAAGTCTATGATCGTCCTGTCGAGGAGTGTGTAAATATAACTCCCCTTTCAGCTTGAGGAGTTGCAACCTAACAAAAAGATGCATTTAGGCTAAACAGGGAGATGGATGAGTGAGTTCAGGTACTGTGAGGTATCTGAATGCCTTAACAAGTGGGTCCAAAAGGAAGGGATCATTGCGATTATCTGTGGTGGTCTTGGAGGGAGACTGGAATAGCATTGAAAAGGCATTACAGGGTGCAGTACTGGACAAGAAAGGTAGGGATAGCAAAAGTAAAGCTCTTTTGTTGCAAGGTCTTTGTCTGGAAATTGGTGCCCTCCACAGAGAAACTACCAGTGCTGAGTTAGATCAGCTTCTTAGAGAAAGTTGCTTTTAGGATACTGACTGCTGCTGCTATTGAAACCTTCTTAGCTAAAGATAGAAACTATGAAGATACTGAACAAGAAAGGAATGAGCTTCTAAATGAAGTAGCTTCTAAATGAAGTAGATCACTAACCCTGACCTCCCCAGCACAGCTGCACAATTGGTTAGAAGCTGTGAGGCAAGGAGCCCAATGTCAACGTGAAAAGCTCCCTGCCTCATAACCAATTTTCAGTGTAAACCCTACTGCACCTGCATAGGAGACCACCCAAGCACACCTTTGGGCGAATCTGTGGGCAGTCACTAAAGAGAGAGCACTGTCACAAGAAACAGTAACTTAAAATTGAAGGGGGATTTCATGGGAGGTACATTATCGAGACACAGAAGAAAAGAGGATCAGTGCTAAAGGTTGAATTCTTAGTTTAAGCTTGGGTACAGGTGCCCTGTGAGGGTATTAATAAATTTGTAGCATGGGTCTAAAGAGTAAAATTAATACAGCAGCACCAACTGATGGCAAGAAACTGGTCTACAGGCCTTTCCTGTGGCCCCAAGCCCAGAGAGTATTAATCACAGGCGGAGCTGTGAGAGTAGCAATATCTCTCGCCAGGCATTTAGCTAATGGTAGATCATTAGTGGCTGAAATCAGGATGATCCCAGCATCAGGACCCATGGAGGTTGCACACAGACTCTGCAAATAGTATAATTGTCTAAAGATCTTTGCATGGCGTGACAGAGCAGGGTGGGGGGTATAAGGCACACTGAGCAACACTTTTACAGCTGTGCCCAAAGCATGCAGAGACTATGTGCTGCAGTTTACACCAGACTGTTGACATAGAGGATATAATTTTAGGAGCTAAAACCATTTCAGTACAAGAAGCCAGCATGTTCAAGAGTCAGGACACACAAGATCAGCATCAGAATCAGCTCCCCCTTGCCTGTTTTCCTTCTGTCCCCAGGATGCATTAGCACTTGCCTGCCCAGCCTCAGCAGGAAGGAGCAGCAGTAACCTTTTAGGCTACTGTTCTGTATTAGAGAAGCCTGGGATGCAAAGCCCATCTGAGGGGGGAAAGCCTAGAACTTGGTTCCCAAATCTCTTCTGTCTTGGGCACGTGGTTTCTCCACTGGCCTAGGGTTGTACAGGCACACATGTTCATGCCTGCACCAGCGCTAAACAGTGACTAGACACTTTGGGGCAGTTTTGAGGGCTTACATTAGACTTCTCCATGTCCCCGGCAGAGCTGAATCACAACAGAGAGCAAATGGACTTAGACACTGAGCAGCACTGGGTCCCTTCTAAGTCTGTCCCTCATGCTCAGTCACTTAGGGGGAAACTACAGAGATGTTTAGCCAGGAGCATACAGTTCAGACGATTACACAAAGTAGAATTACCAGTAAATGCTGCTGGGGGACTCAAGCACCTAAGACTTGCGAAGTGACTCTTGTGCCTCTTAGACAGAAAATAGAATTTTACCTCTGAGTCTATTTAGGTGCCTAACTCCTACTGAAACTAATGGGGTGACCCTCTTCCTATGGGTGAAATCATGCTGTGCATCCCCCCAGGGTCAGACTCAGGAATCAGCCCAAGCCCTGGAAGAGCATCATCTCAGCTGTGGCAGGAGTAGGCAGCATCCTACCCATGCTGTGGACTGCAAGCTGACTCACAAGAGGCCCAGCATTTGAGTTGTCATTTAAAACTGGGCTCTTTGGGGCATCATGGGCAGCAGATTCCTGTGGGCACAGCTTAAAAGACACCCTGCTTTTGGCCCCTCCTAAGCCGAGGAAGTCCAAAAGCCACATGTATAAGTAACAAGGCATACAACACACGTGTCCCCAACACCTTCGTGAAGGTACACATGTACCTACCACCCATCCACTGTAATTGTGCTGTAAAGCATGCTGACAAAAATCTGCTATCCAGCAACTACCCTGGCCTCTGATCAAGAGCCACAAAGAAAGAGCTGGAATTAGGTCATTTTAGCTTCTTATAGACCCAAAGACATAAACAAGCACAACCAGGGGCATTGTTGTGGGTATAAATAGGACCTGGCACATATGGGCACTGGTGTAACCCGATACAGAGGAATTCTCCTCTTACATGCATTGCCCCGTGTCCTGCTTGTAATGCCTGCTCCTGTGACCTTCCTGTTACAGCATCTGCCTCTTCCCTCTGCCCCCATTTAGCCCAGAGCCCCCAGTGCATGGAGGACCCATTCGCTCAGTTATACCAACTCTGATCTCCCCCACCTAGTTGGGGTGCATGGTTGCCTGGTGGGCAGAGTTGGTCTTAGGGGTGGGTGACCTGGTCAAGGGGCGCCAAACACGCACACACTGAACGCATGTATGCTTGCAGCAGCACTTGCTCCCTGCCCTAGGCAACGAGAGTAGTGCCCAGCCCAGGCCGCCCCCTGCCCTCCACTGCTGTTCAGGAGAAGCTGGGCTGGGCACGTGCAGATGGGATGGCACCTACTCCAGTCCGGCTCTCCTGGTGA
Organism: Crocodylus porosus; assembly: GCF_001723895.1. Taxonomy (NCBI): domain Eukaryota; kingdom Metazoa; phylum Chordata; order Crocodylia; family Crocodylidae; genus Crocodylus; species Crocodylus porosus. The sequence continues at coordinate 4,075,823 of NW_017728934.1, forward strand.
GCAGAACCGGCCTTCGGGGAAGAGACAGAAGGCAGTCCACCTGCCTTCCTCCTGCACAGCAGCAGTGGTGCCTGCCTGGCTCAGCATGCACTCTGCCTCCCCATTCAACTGTGCCCTGTGCCCCTGCCTGCAGCAGCACCACTGACTTGTTGCGGGGGGGAAGCACCAGAATACAAGTTCACCCAGGGCATCATTTTCCCCTAAGGCCAGCTCTGCCGGTGGGATAGTTCAGTGGTTAAAGCTGCAGCCTGGAAATCATAGGTTCTACTCCCAGCTCCACCATTGACTGGCTGTGTCTCCTTGGGCAGAGCACTCCTCTCTCCTTGCCTCTGCTCTCCCATATGCCTACTGGGGATACCATCTTCACAATCCCACTGTTGTGTGCGTGTCGGGGGAGAAACTCATTAAATGCCTGTAAAATACTCTGAGATCCTCAGGCAGAAGTAAGGCAGAGCAATAGTCTGAAAAAAAGGATTCCTGTAGTCCTGCCACCCTTTATGAAGAAAGGCCCCATAGTCTATTTCACAGGGTAGGGACGGAGAGCTCTCAACCTCCACTGACATGTTCCTGGGGTAGAAAGCAGCATCCAGTGCTACACTGCAGGATTTCTTAGGAGATAAAGCAGAAGGCAGATACAACTGCAGGAAGGATTGTGAGGAGCCAGAATGCACAAAGCTAGGATACAGCTAGGAGAGAAGCTCCACGCTCCATTTCTCCCAGGCTTTTTGCAACTACAAATGGTCACAGTATCTAAGTGTTGTGGCCATCCAGAAGGCTGGCATCTCTGACAGCACAGGAACTCTGCTGGGGCATTGCTTTAGTATGTCAGTAGGAAGAGTGCCACTGACTGAGTCACCAACCGTACTCTTTGCAGCAAGCTGGATGGTCTCTGAACTAGGCAGTGACCAGCCCCTAACCCTTTTAACAGTGTCTGTCTGCTGAGTCCCATTCCAGCCCAGGGCAGAAGACACATAGATAGCCAACTGCCTAGCACGTGCTTCAGTGAGAGAGACAGTGCAGCCAAACAGCACAGTACATTTCTGAGGACCACCAAAACTCAAACACTTCCCCTAACACAACAGGAGCACTGGCACCTGGGCCCTGCAATACTTGGAGTAAACTTCTCTCACGGGAGCCAAAAGCTAGCCCTTATATCTGATAGTAGCAGCATCCTTATGTAGCCCAGCCACATGAGTAAAACAAAGGCAGGCACTTCAGCTGCAACTGGCACCAGCTAGGAGACCTGGCTAGGTTGGACAACAGGACACAAGCCTGGCATTGACTCAATGCGGACGGGGAAGAGATGCAGGTCTGGGTGCCAGCCTTGTTAGGGCAAAAAGTACGGGACCAGGAAGGTTGTGGGGAGAGCTGTGAAAATAATGGATTGTTCTGTTTGATGGCCAAATTCAGGAACAAACTAAAAAGAGAAAAATGGTTTGGATCAAACCAAAAATTTTTTGGCAGAATGAGAAAAAGCCTAGACAAAAAAAAAAAATCATGCTGGGTCAGCCAAAACAGTTGTTTCATCTTGGAGTCATTTAGTTATTTAAAATATTTTTCCTTTCTGTATTGTTAAAAAAAAAAGTCATTTTTCAATTCAAATGGCACTTGCAAATGCATAGCTGAAGTTTCCCCATGAACATTGTGAAGTTGTTTGTCTGCAAGTTCCAGGATGAAGCATTTCATTTTAAAAATGTCAAAACCAATTGTTTGGGCGTTTTAAGATTTCTCTTCTTACTTTTGTGCCTAAAACTATTTGTTAAATTTGACCCGATTTCCTGAATAATTTCAGTCCCTCTAAATCAGTATTTTTCAGTGAATTCATTATTCATCCAAAGTAACAATAACAACAAAAATTACCTGACTCTTACCTATGGGATTCAGTAGCAAGGGATAAGGGGTCTGTTCTTTACATAGTTTTAACAAGATACTTTCAGAGGGTGAGGGAAAAGCCTTCTGGCTACTTTTTAAGAATTGAGGTAGCTAAGACAATGCACTCTACCCTCCAGAAACAGAAGCAGCATAGCGGTAGCGGCGCGCTGCTGTGCAGGTTTATGAGCCCTGCTTCTCAGTGGAGCCAGTTAGGCTGAACAGCAGAGTGCCAACATGAGATAGTATGTACCGAGCCAGCTCGGGTATCTGTGGCTTTGCCCTGCATAGACACACCTCTGAGATGCATCAGTTCTTCCTACTGCTGGCCAGGGCAGCTCCTGGGTGAGTGCCAACCAACAAGCCAAGGCATCAGCAACTCTGCTGAGGACAGGTTCATCCTCCCCCAGCTCTTCCACTGCCTGTGCTTGGGAGTGGAGTCAAAGGAGGAGGAGGGGAGAGAGCGAGCTGGCCAGGAAGTATGCGGAGGGTGGAAGGAACAGAAAAATCAACCGAGAACAGGGAGGGGATGGAAGGGTGGAAATGATTGAGGTGGGAGTGAAGAGAAAGGAGGGAAAGGGGATGGAGAGAAAGGAAGAGAAAGAGGGGGAGGAGGAAAGAAGAGCGGGACTGGGAGCAAGGGGCTTCAGGGAAAGGAGCAGGGCCAGAGATCCCGCCATGATGTCAGACAGCAGCTGTGGCAGCAGCCGAGCAGTGACGCACTCCCGGAGCCATCCCAAGCAGCTTGGCCTGTCGTGCCTCTTACAGGCCCCCACTACACTTCCCTGAGTCGGCATGCCCCCTCCCACGCTCCTTCCTTCAGGCTGCTCCACGCTGCCCTCTCCCTGCCTCTTCTGGCTGGCCCCACACATGCACAGCACATCCCATGCCTGCACCAGGTTCATCTCCTGCCAGCCGCATTCCTGTGACCAGCGCACAGACCACAGGCACCTGCTCCCAAGCCCTGCCTTTCGGTCCTCTCCTCTGAGCCCTGTCCCCTAAATCACTGATCCTCCCATATTCCTCCTGTGAGGCGGCTTCTGCATTCCCTTGATTCTTGCCATCACAGTAGAAACAATATTTATGACCTCGATCTGGGTGAAGCTGCCCAGAATACACCACCTCCCATCCCCACTTTCACCTGGCTCCTTCTTGCATCTCAGTGAGATGAACCCTTGTGGGTATTAATCCTTTTTCTGTTCAGAAGAGGAGGTGCTGAAACCTCAGTTTCTTGATTCAGCCCATTTGTTTCACCTAAACATCTGCCTCCTGGCACTCCTTCCCCAACACACACTGACTGCCTTTCCCAAACGGTCTCCTGTCCTTCAACCGTTAACTTCAGCAAAATAGAATCACTCCCAATTTACACCCGCAATCAATCCGGCTCACACGTCTTTTAAACTATATTTAGCCTCTGCCTTCCTCCCTCCCTCTTATTTCTCAGCCCCAGGAAACCAGCCTGAACAAACAGTCACTTCTTCAACAGTTAGGAACAAGGAAAAGCAGACGCTGTACTTGCAGAACTTAAACACGGAAGCCTTTAACCAAAAACGCAGCTGCCAGGCACTCTCTCCCGCTCCTCTAGATTGCCGCGGCAGGGGCACATTATCGCAGCCCCCATTGCACACATTTTAGCGAATCCCTCGTTCTCTGCAGTTCTGGTCTCCTGGGTTTCTAGCCGCGCGCGCGGATCTCTCTCTCCTCGCCTGTGCTGAAAGGATACTTCCATTCCACAATACTGATGCACGCCTTTCGAAGCGGGTTTTGAAGGGTTAAGCAGAACAGAGCCCTGGCTGGCCGTGGGGCTGCAGGAGGCACAGGTTTCTTTGATTTTTCCTTCTGTTGCTTTTTCTTCTGATCCTCCTGGGCAGAAGCAAGCTCCATGATCTTCTTTCCCCCGGCTGTCTCCTACAGCCGTTCTTCTGCCCCCAGCCACCTCCTCTCTGCCCTGCAGCCTTGACCCCCTTCCCCTGAGCCAGCTGAAGCCCCCTCTGGTTCTCTATTTCTGCTGAGTGAGTCTCCTTGGGTCACTGAAGGGAGGTGTTGGTCAGAGGGGGAGGGTGGGGGGGCTGGAAATGGCACTCGCACATACACAAATGCACAAGGCATGAGTTTAAAATTAGACACTGTCCCAGCTCTGTGGTGCTGTCAGAGCTCCTGAGGCAGCAGAAGAACCCCGGCAGCTGTTGCTTCTTTTTTACCCACTTTATCCCAAAGCCAGTAACTGCTTCCCGAGCCACCGAGCTAGGCTAAGGGTGGGCATGAAGGACTGGGATCCAGCCACAAACACTCAGAGAAAAAAACAACAACTCTTCACCCCAATTCACCTCTCTGGGTCCCTCTTCTCCATTTCCCTCCACCTTCCAGAGCACACCAGGGAGTCATCAGGCTGTTTAAACAACATCAGTTGCCCGATTTGTCCAGCCAGTCTCCGGGTGCGGAGAGCTGTCTGTGTCATCACTGGAGCTGGGCGAATGCTGTGAAGAAATCCTGTGGGAATAATGTCATTGCTTTCCACACCCTAGCATTCCTATCCCAGGTTTGCTTTCAGTGAACTCGCCCGGCAGCAGACTTGCTACATTGAACAGTCATTGAAAAGACGCATGTTGGTATTCATTTGCCTGACAGTGATGCTATGAAACCCTCCCGTGCTGGGGATTTCACACACCCCTAGCAAGGTGAGCACTGGACTGGAGGGGATCTCCCGGGCTATCGACTCCACCTTCGCAGGTAATCCTTAACTAAGGGAATCCCCATAATTTGTACTTCAAATATTCGCAGAAGGAGCAATACTCAAAGTGCCTTATCACATGCCATAGGTTAAAGCAGAAGGCAATGAGGGCACTGCCAGTGTCCTGCCACTCAGAATATCCTAGAGAAAGGACTATGCCTCCTAACGCAGGGAAAAGCACTGTCCCAGTGCAGTCCATGCTCATCTGACCCAAGGGGAAAAAAAGTCCATCCTGCCCCCAGATTTGGTCTTTGGCATGACCCTGAGCAGAACAACTAAACCATCTAGCCAGAAACCTCTGGGCTTTCTAAGAGCTGGGGCTGGTTCTGTTCAACATCTTCATTCACGATCTGGAAGATGGGATGGATTGCACCCTAAGCAAGTTGCAGGTGACAGTTTTGGGCCCCCCACCACAGAAAGCAGGTGGACAAGTTGGAGCGAGTCCAGCAGAGGGCAATGAAAATGGTTAAGGGCCTGGGGGACATGACTTCTGAGGACAGGCTAACTGGGCTTGCTTAGTCTGCAGAAGAGAAGAGAGGGAGGATTTGATAGCAGCCTTCAGCTACCTGAAGGGGGGCTCCAAAGGGGATGGAGCTGGACTGTTTTCAGTGGAGGCAGATGACAGAACAAGGAATAATGGTCTCAAGTTGCCGCAAGGGAGGTTTAAGTTGGATATTAGGAAAAACACTCTCATTAGGAGGGTGGTGAAGCACAGGAACAGGTTACCTGAAGAAGTGGTGCAATCTCCATCCTTAGAGGATTTTCAGGCCTGGCTCAGCAAAGCCCCGTCTGCAATGATCTAGTTGGGGCTGGTCCTGCTTTGATCAGGAGGTTGGACTAGATGTGACCTCCTGAGGTCCCTTCCAAACCTCATTTTCTAGGACTGTATGACTCACAGAAGGGTACAGATGACCAAGAGGAGATTGGACAAACACCTAGCTGAGGTCATCTGAACCCAGCACTCTGCCCAGGGCAGGGGGTCGGACTCAATGATCTAATAGGTCCCTTCCGACCCTAAAATCTATGAAATCCCTGGATCCTAGTCAAGGCCTCCAAACGTGCCAATACCTCAGAGGAAAGCAGAAGCCCCTCCCTGACCCCAACAGCACTCATGGGGGAGCCTCTCCTTTCTTCACAGGACTTGAAATCTCACTAGACAAGGCAGCTGACAGGCAGCAGGTATTCTTAGTCCAGCTTTAGGGAAGAAGCATAGAAAAAGAAAGGATTTGCCCAAGATCACACAGCAGATTGGCAGCAGAGCCAGGACTGAAGACACATCACTTGAGTTATGCTCCAGCCTTTGAACCTCCAGCATAGCCTCCTGCTTCCTATTACATGACAACTAGCAGGATGCAACCTTTGGCCTTGGACTGAGATCCAGATTCTGCAATGTCTTTCATATGTAACATCTCCTGGTCCTTGTGATGGCAGGTGAACAACACTACCAGTAGCCCCATTGTAGAGAGAGAGAGAAGCAGCTTGCCCCAGATCCCAGAGTGCAGTGTCAGAGGAAGGAATAGATTGTGGTCACTACCTCCAAGGGGCAGTAAGTGGAAGATCAGGCTTGTGCTGTTCTTTCAGGCTGGCACAGATTTCACCCCGTGAGCTAGAACTAACCTCTAACTTACTAGTGCAAGGAGCCAGAGCTTTGCCATACACCTCCCTTTTGGATATATAAATCTTAAACCATCTGGCTTGACAGCAAATCCAGTGGTCCACAAATAGTTAAATACTTTAGGAAGTGTAATGAGCCCTTTAGACTTGGCCCATCTAGAAGATCCTTTTGCATAGGTCCAGATGCACTTTGCAAACATGAATAGATGATGACACTGAACACCTGTCAAGAGCTTCCTGACTCGAGATCTCACAGGATGTCAGAGGCAGGTAAGAATTAGGTACCCTGTTTCACAGCTGGGGAAACTGAGCCACAAAGTAGAGAGGTGCTCGGAGTCATCCAGCAATCTGTGGCATATCTAGCAAAGTAGCTATACTCAGCTCTTAGACAGCACTTGTTATCCTACCCTGAAAATACTTGACATAAAAAGGAAAATAACATTAACCCCATTTTACAGGCAGGGAAATCGTAGTATGTTCTGCAAAGTGGCTAGCCTGAGGCCACCCAGAAAACCAGTGACAGAGCTGGGAATAGAACCCAGGTGTCCTGCCTCTGAGCAGTGAGCTTCACCCATAACGCCTGTCCCAGAACCTCCCTCTGCGGCATGGACAGCATCAGGAGCTGTTTGGATAGCACCCTGCCAAAAGGGCCAGGAGCCCCATTGTGGCCTACAAGGGAATACAATTGCTGCATGCCCATTAACCTTCAAAAGGATCAGTATGATGATAAAGGAGTAAAATGAGTAAATGTTAGCCCCCATTCTTTCCTTTCTGCGCCAGTCAGGGTCAAATTTGTCTTTCCAATACACATACTGGAAGTCCCCCAAGGTCCATTTTTACAGCCTCTGGCTGCAGTGCTGGGTCGCTGCCCTTCCCACCCCTCCCTCATTCCCTCTTCACCACCGTCTCCATGTCACTTGGGTTTCCATCTATAAGCTAAGGAATACTGCTTCTCCCCTTTCCCCAGCGGTCAGCCAGGCAGGAGCAGTTAGGACTGAGATAATCAGCTGTGAGTTCAAATTCAGGTCTCTGGGGCCATCTAATGGAAAGCTGGAAAACAGCATGGAATTTGTAGACTCAAGGTAGTTTGCTTGGGTCTTGCACTGCCTGCTTTCTACGTAGGGGTATTTCCATCAACATCCTAGTTAGACTCGCAATTATCCACACTGTGATCATTAACACTGTATATTCTTAGATACAGAGATCTGGCACTGCTTTAATAGCAGGACTAGGCAAGGACAGAGCTTTTTATGTATTTCAGCAGCAAGAGGGTGATCTTCTAGCCCATGGTAGTGGCTGCCTTACAGAAAACAAAAACTAAGGCAGGAGATCTGGGCCTGTAATTAAAGCCTGTCTCCCTCCCTCCCTGTCCCACTGCCCCACTTTAACCCCACATGTGAAGGGTTGGCTGCCGGGCTACTGACAGTCACAGCCTGGTGGTTGGGAACCTTTGTATACAGAGGGGGCCTCAACATACATGAGCCTGGGCTGCAGGTAGTATCCTAGCTTGCCTGCTAGATTTCTACTGGACTCAGCAGAACCCTTGAAGATCAGCAGCTGGGACCTTCTGAATGAGATGGGAGAGAAGGATCAGGAATCAAAGACCAAGTTACCAGATTCAAAGAAGAAACCAGGGGCAGAGTCCAAATCCCAGGCTGAGCCTAGGGTCAGGAGTCAGAAGCCAGTGTCAAAGTCAGACTATGCCAGGAACCAGAGGTAAGCAAGGACATGGCTCAGAGTTGTAAAACAGCAGGAGCCAGAACCAGTCAGGGCAAATCAAGAGTTAAATGCCAAGTTACCAGATTCAAAGGGAATACACAAAGCCAGAGTCCATGAACAAAGCCAAGCAGAATCAGGAGACAAAGCCCCAAGATCACAGACCTTCAGCAGAACTAGAGCTAGCTGGGGACCTGCTGCTGCAGCTGGAACTAAATGGGGAAGCTGCTCTCCCTAGCAGCCAACCAGGAGGGCAGCCAGTAGCTTGCTGGTGCATTAGCTGGGTTAGGGGTGCCAGTCAAAGCCAGGTGTAGCCACCTAGGAAATTAGCACAGGCCAAGCTGCCTTTTATAGCCCCTGACAGAGATGAAGCATAGCAGAGAGTAAAGAATGAGTAGTGGTGGTAGTTACTTGGGATAGATCCCTGCTGATGACCTGCCCCTGGGGCAGGGGGTTGGACTCGATGATCCTCCAGGGTCCCTTCCAGCCCAAATGTCTATGAAATGCAAAACACTTTCCAAACACTTAATCCCTGCTCTGAGGGGCTTCCAGTAAGGATGGGAGGTCAGGGAAGGAGGCTAACAATAGGTAGTTTTGCTATAAATCAGCAGGACTCATTAAAGGCAGCATAGCAAATGAGGGGTATTAAGAAGGTTGTTAAAGGGGGCAGGGTGGGGACGAGTGCAGAAAGGCTGTGCTAGACCTCAGGAGCTGCATAGAGGAGGGCACGAAGGTAATGATATGCAAATCTGGCAAACAGGCAGACAAGGTAGGAGACAATGGCAGAGCAGAACAGATGGCTGGGAGGCACAGAGCTGGTCAAGAGAAGGATTGCAAGGAGGGACAGAACTGTGTGGAGCCTTGAAGTGGAGAAAAAACTTGAATCTGATTCACTGTTGGTTGGGAGACTAATGGCAGAAGTGAGAAGGGAATGACAAGATCAGGGCATGGAAAATGAGGTTAGCAGAAAGGTTTTGAAAGGTCTGAAGGGGTATAATGTATGTACCTGAAAGGTCAGCAAAGGGGCTGTTGCAAGAAACAAGGCGGGATATAATGCATCTCAAACTTGGGTCTGCTCTGTCAGATGCTGGCGAGGAAAAAGCAGGAGATATAGTCCAAGTGAAACAAGCCTTTCAGAGTTGAGAATGTTCTCTTGAAACAAAACAAATTTATTGCTAATGACTTCAACTATATAACAGAAGAGACAAATGAGAGGCCGCTGCATTGGATATTTTGAACACTGTTCTCAAATTTATAAATAATTTAATTGAAATCTTTGGAATTTACAGCTTTTGAGGAAAGCACAGAGCACTGAAACTATTTACACATTGCATTCAAACACAGTGAATAAACAAACCAAGAAGCTAAATGGGAACTGTTGAATACTCCCCAAAGCATGACTAATTCAATAAGAATTCTTCAGATTACCCAGCACTAGTTTTTTCACTTGCAAACTCCTCCCAAATAAGGAATGTCCATGTACCTTAACAGGATGGTCTAAAATAAATAAATTTCCCTACAGTCTACAAAAGAAGCCCTGATTTTCATTTTAACACCATGCACAAAATAGACCTTAGAGGTCATTCTGCACAAATACTAACTGGTAGAACTTTGGTTCAAATCCTGAGTGATGCACTTACCCAAAAACCCCCAAAAGACCCCTCAACACCCATATCTAAACTGTGATCTGTTTTGAAACATTTATGGTGCACAAAATTAGATTTGGGTAATGCAGGGTACCACCATGATAAGACTGGAGTCTTTCACTTGGAGCCTGTTCTCTTTGAGTAAATGGCATATATCAATGACTCCTTCCTGATGGAGGGACCTAGCCCTGGATTTATAAAGGGCGTCAGGCATCACAACACTGACCACTTCACCACCTAACTTTTAGGGGCCTCCCATGGCAGAATCTACAACCTTGTGTTAGATGCCAAGGCTCCCTGTATAATGCATATGGACAGTTTGATACCTCTGCAAAAGCCAACACACCAGGCAGGGAGCAACCTAAGGGGTAAGGAGCCACCCAGAAAAGGAGTAAGGACAGGTGTACTTCAAACCTTGCCCCTCCCTTCAGTTTAGGTACCTTACTCAGCAGTACTGGGCAGCACCTCCAGCTCCAATTCAGTCCTGAGCCCCTCCTTCCCACAATAAAGCAGGGATCACCCCTTTCTCTGAAGGGACAGTGAGAAGGGTTGTGGGGAGGGGATCATGCCCTGGATTCTAGTCTGGGCTCTCAGGATTGCATCTGCATTTTATACAAAGTCTGTTTTATGTCAAAATAAAACAAATGGTTCTTGGAGCAGTAGGATTTGAAGGGATCTGTGAAGCCCCTCAGGCAGAAGAGTAACTTCAACCCAGACCTCCAGAAGCCCATGTGAGTGCTCTAGCCACTGAGCTATTAGGCAGACCAGCAGTTCTGCTGCCTCTTTGGACAACTCCTTTAAAAACAAAGCAGCTGTTGCTCCTGTGTTTTATGTGGATCTTGATCTGGCAGGCAAGCTCCAAGAATGCCTACCAGATCACAGCCCTTTGGTGAGATTGGGGGTTGGACTGGATGACCTCCTGATGTCCCTTCCAACCCTAATTTTCTATGATTTTCTATGAGATAGGCAGAAGAACATCCCATTTGTGGGACACAGGTGTGAGCCAAGCAGCTTAGGGCTGAGAAAGCCGTGGCACTTCTTTATGTGCCAGGGAGCAGAGCATTAGGCATCGAGGAACGTTAATACGGAGAAGTGAGATGACACAGCATCTGAGCGTGAGTTTTGAGACCTCTACATTTGGCAGCCTAAAGGAATCCAGCCCATAATATGTTTGGGTTTGGGGCAGTTTCTACGTTGGGAAATTCAAGGCTTTTCTGTACCAGGGCTCTTCCTTAGGCATCTATGTGCAGAAGCTATAACAACAAGCAGTCCCCTTCTCTGGGTTAGGATCGCTCAGTAGAAAACACTTCTGAATTTGCTCTGAGCCAGAGACCACTGCTTGTCCCAGGCTCTCCACAGCCCCAAGGGTCTATCCCAATCCTGAGGCCTGGCCTATTGGATGTCCTAACTGCACAGCAACAGCAGCCTGTCGACTCAGAGGGCCCATCAGCCCTTTGGGGTCATGCTAGGCTGGGCTCCAGCACAGAGCACTGGCAATTAGGACCTAAAGGTGTGAAGTGCCCTGGGCTTTGAGAGTCTGAATGTACTGAATTACCTCCCTGTTTTACTTTGCCAATGCTCCATCCTGCTTTGCTACCAGAGCCCTGCTGTGCCACATCCATGCTGAATCACCATCCTCCCACATCCCCCACTGAACCAGCTTCCTTCCCTGCTGGGCTGTGGTCCTTTATACACCTCCATAGGGTGCCAGCTCTTTTTCCTGGGCAGTGCCACCACCCTCTTACCTTTGCAGCAACAGTAAGCCCGCAACCTTCACCTACCCTCAAAAGAAGAAATCTATTATTACAATCAGCTGCCTGATTTTCCTCTTGAACAGGATCCAGAAGATAAGCTAGGAAAACCCAAGCCATAGAGGTTGACCCAGAAGGGCTCAGTAATTTCATTTGCCAAAAAAAGGAATTGATACCAACACAGGTGCTCTCACATAGTGCAACGAATCCCTGCCATGGCTACATAATCTCTGAGAGGGGAAGCAGAGGACCTCTCAGGGGTTTGGTTTGGTCCAGATGCTGATGCTGCGGATGATCAGCCATTCGCTTTGGCTCTGTGTCACTTGAATCCGTACACACTTCACACTGGAGCCCCTGCTGTTCTCCAGGCCTTTCTGTTCAAAGTTTCCCATCTCAAAAGTGCCAATGAGTGTGTATGTGTTGCAGGCCTTGCGGTTCTTCTCCCATTGGATGCCCAGCTCCACAGTCCCCATGTGCAGGTAGTCACTCTGGCGCTCTGGGGAGCCTGTGTGGATCCAGATGCATGAGATACGGGCCGGCTGGTGGAACACGAGGGTGAAGTGGCTGCCAGCAGTGGGGGATTTTCCCCAGAAGTACCCCTCCACGGTGCTGTAGGCCTTGCTGGGCAGGTAATCTTCAAAGATGGCAATGTCTGTGAATAGCGTTGCAGGAGGATTGTCTGGCATGTCCAAGAAATCCACCTTGAACTCATCATCTTTCAGCCGGTTGATGGTCCCCTGGAAGGAGGAATAGAGACCAATGTGCTGGAAAAGGGATGGCTTAAAGCGGATCACATCCTTCTGGGTGAGCAGAAGACGGAAATGCACCAGCAGCCAGTCACATGGCATTTCCTGGTAAAACAGGAGGAGGAACTGGGCAAGACGGGGTAGGTCACTGGAGTGGTAGAGTTTCCCAATGTAGCCCAGCTTGGAAAACTCCAGAGTGACCCAATAGGAGCTCTCCCGGGATGCCAGAGCCTTTCGGACAGAGGTGAAGAAGGACCTGGAGCACTGCACGTCATCCTCAATCATGAGGTAGTAGGTAGACAGGTTTGCTGCAAAGTTAAGGAGATAAGCATAGTCCACATTCTGCTTTGACCTGAATTTCACCCTATCTTCTGGATCATTGTAATTCCTCTTCAGGCCTTCCAGGGCTGGATAGAAATCCTGAGGGGCATGGATAACAAGCAGGCGGCTCGCAAGAAGGTGGTGAGGAAACTTTGTGGTGATGTCCTTGGCCACTTTGGCATTCCACTCCATGTCTGAGTCAGCAAGGTGCACCACCACCACCATCTGATCGAGCTCCTCATTTGTTGACTGCTCAAAGATGGATGTCAGCGTATCCAGGAGATAGTGCCCTCGCTTCCGCTTCACAGATGATAGCCCCACTGTGAGGAACCCTAAAACATGGAGGAAAAGTTTTAGAAGGAAAAGGAGAGGCTCTGCGCAGACACACACTCTGCCCTAAGCAGCTCTAGTAAATCCCTAGTTTGACCAGCCTATTCTGGATAAAATCATCACCATACTCTTTAGGAAGACGTTGCAGTTGAGTCAGCTTTACCCGAGATGTGTCAATCACTTATCAGATGACACTGACCAGGAAATTAAAAAAGCTAAAAAATGGCTTAGGCAAGGGAGAGTGCTGCCAGGGGAAGACAGTTGCAATAAGAAACTCTTGAGATACAAGGGAGACACAGGAAGCAGGTTGGTAATCATAAGGAAGCCTTGAAGTCAGGTGTGATTTTCAGGCAAGTGGCCTGTAAAATGTATGGAATAGATTGGCCCTAGGTGAGGGGGACAAGATATCTGATGTGATGAGCTAGCTCTGTGTGGAAGAAATACATCTGAATCCCCAAGATAAAGCCTGACCCAGATGCTGGGAGCTGTGTCTAAGCTTCCAGGACAAGCAGCTGAGAGGTCTTGTAAGCCAAGGCCCTGAGCTTGGTAGGGCTGTGCGAGGCTTCGGACAGACCTTCAGATCTGGAGAAGCTTCAGACACCTCGGGGCCTGAATCAGCACATCCGGGTCGAAGCGCTGCCTCGTTCAACTTCCTGAAGCACTTTGGAGCCACCTTGGAGATCTGGTCATAGGGTATCATGGGGAAAAAATAACATATCTATAACTTTGTTGTTTTTTTTGTCTGATTCGGATGAGAATTTTAGGGGTGGTAGACTCTGCAGAAAGGATGAAGCCTGCCAAGTTTCAAGGAGATCGGTGCAGGGGTTTGGGAGAAATGGCACCTCAGTTTCTTGAAAGCAAAACTCCTGTCACATCTATATGTCACAACACAGCGGGGTCAAAACTGCAGGGCTGGTAGCTCTTACTGAGGCCACAAAGCCTGCCAAGTTTCAAGAAGATCAGTGCAGGGGTTTGGGGCTACCAAGAGCTACCAGCCCTGCAGTTTTTACCCTCCTGTGGTGTGACACACAGCCGTGACATGAGTTCAGCTTTCAAGAATTTGGGGTACAGTTCCCCCCAAACCCCTGCACCGATCTCCTTGAAACTTGGCAGGCTTCATCCTCTCAGCAGAGGCTACCATCCCTGCACATTTCACCCAAATCAGACAAGAAACAACAAAGTTATAGATATTTAATTTATTCTCCATTATACCCTAAGGCCGGATCTCCAAGGCAGCTCGGAAGCTGCGGCCCGATCGAGGTGGAAACCCAGTCCCGAGCTCCGGATCTGGTCGCATCCATACGAAGTGGCCAGATCCAAAGCTGGATCGGAGCACTGGCAACTTGCACAGGCCTAATGCTTGGCTCTGACACAAACCCAGTGTGGCCCAGGTATATGGCTTAGGCCGGGTCTGCACTACATATCTTTGCTGGCTAAGTCTGACAGAAGTGTGGGGAAAAAAAGCCAGCACAGCTCTCCGTATACAGAGGTTGTGAAGGGTTGGCTGCCAGGCCACCGGCAGGCACATGTGGGGTTAAAGTGGGCAGCGGGACAGGGAGGGAGGCAGCCGGCTCCGTTTGCCCCATCTGGTTCCTGCCACCATGGCTGTGCCCAGCGAGGCGTTGCCTGCACAGCAGGTACTGGGGCCCGGGCCGGGCTGGGCAAGCTGCCCCCAGTCCTGCCCACAGCTGGGAGGTGGGGGATACGAGTGCAAAAATGCCCAGGGCAAGCAGGCTCTGCTGCTTGCTCCTAGGGAAGGCAGTAGAGCCCCTTCTTCCCAGGCAGCCTCAGCTGGGTCCCCCGGGTACCACCTGCGCAGCCTCCTCCCCTGCAGGGTCCCCCAATGCCCAGGGCTGCAGTGCCTCAACCCGATCTGATCCTCATAACACCCCCCCCACATGTAAAAAATTAATTTTAAATACGTAAATTAAATGTAAATACGTTTGCTGTTCCGCAGTATTAAAAAGGTTGGGAACCACTGGTCTAGACCAGAGCCCTTCGGACGGTCTGAGTATGTCTTAGGGGTAGGGTGGCCATCATAGAGGACATTCCAGTTTGCTGCTACTCTGTCCTCTATTGATACAAAACCTTTATGTCCTCTATTTTTCTCTTCAAGAGAAAATCCTCAAACTTGGTAGACTCAAGACACCCTTTGTTAGATTCAAGGCACCTCGTGAAAATTTTTTCTTCAAGAGAAAAATAGAGGACATAAAGGCGTCTGGTTTGGGATCAATAAAGGACAGAGGACAACTGGACTGTCCTCTATGATGGCCACCCTCCTTAGGGGGAAGGAGACTTAACTCTACCAGGAAGAGGAAGTCTTTGGCTGGTGCAAGCTGCATCTCCACGTGGCAGCTGGCCAAGTTAGCAGCACCTCAAAGCCTTTGCAGGGCAGGTTAGCTCTGTGGGCACCTTTTCAGAGTTCAGTTGTTCAAGCATCCAACTACTGGCAAGTTTTCTAAAAAGGCCTTATCACCCAAGTGGCTGAGCTCCTCTGAAAGTCTGGCCTTTCTCTTGGGAGCCAAACTCTTTTGAAGGTCTGCTCTTTACTGATCTCACAAAGTCTGAGTTGCCCAGTTGTGAACAGGGATCACCTTTCCCTGACGCAATCCTATGTCTGCTTTACCTGCTTGCCACGTCCACTGGAGAGGCCCAGAAGTATATCTAGCAACTATTTTGTACGGTATCTAGTGCTGGTAATCTCGGTGCAAGATGTGTATGTAGATCAGACCTAGCTTGTCCTTTAGGGTGTGTTACTGTTGCATCCAGCCTCTTATCTCTGTGTCCAAGTCCCTGCATTGTTTGACTGGACTAGAAGGGCCCTTCCTGGCCCGGTCACAGGGCTCCCCCCCACCACAAACCACACGCACTCAGGAAGCATCGTTATACAATTGAACAGAACAGTCTCCCCTCTTAATTACCTCTTTCCCTGGTCTGCATCCTCTCCAGAGCAAAAGGCAGAAGAGAAGTGAATAGAGGGAGTTTCCCACAGTGGGGCTAAAACCTACCAGCTGGCTGGTCCCACTGGGTGGCAGTGTGCATTAGCAACAAAAAGAAACACTGTTTCCTTCCACTTGCAGCAGAAGTACAGCCCAGCCCAGCACTGTTTCTTTCTGAGTCTGCTCCCATGAGGGTGAATAATTTCTGAATGTCTCACAACTGCTCCTCCTCCCAAACAGAGAGGTGGTTTTGGTCTGCGCTCGGCCTGTGTTGCTGCTGAAGCCAGCTGGCAGCAGGAAGTTTGTCATTGCTGTACGGCAGTGATTCTCAACCCTGGTAGACCCTTTTGTTAGGTTCAAGGCACCGCACGGAAAATGCCCGCCCCGTTTTCACTCGGTTTTGGACTAAAAAAAAAGTAGAGCAATTCTTCTGCGACAAAGAACTCGGGAAGCCCCCGACAGGTGCAGCACGCCCAACACCGCCGCTTCCTACTCGAAATCGGTGGGTTTCTCCGGGCGCGTCGCACGCCGAACAGCACTAGCACTGTGTGGCATCCCACGGCACCCCTCGTGACACCCCGGGGTGCCTCGACACTTGGTTGAGAACCACTACCCTGGGAGTTTAGCCCTTCAAGTTGACCCACGCAGTCCTTGATTCAGTGTTGGGGGGGGGAGGGCATTGTGCAACCTGACACAATAATCTTTTGGTTGGCACAAAGGCCGCCTTCGCTCCGGCGCTGCGAACACCGCCTTCTCCTCAGCGAGGCAGAGCCCTGCTCCCAGCCGCGTCCGACGCCGGAGGCGGCAGGGCAGGGCCCCGGAGCCCGGAGCCCCGAGCCCCGCTGCGAGGCGGCGCGACACCGGGGGCTACTCACGGGTGCGCGGCGGCGGGCGGCCGGCCAGGTAGCGGTAGGAGATGTTCCTGAGGGCAGACGTGTTCCCCAGCTCCTGCAGGCTGGGCGGGCTCCTGCCGGGCTCCAGCTGCCGGAGCAGCACGTCGCGGGCCCAGCTCCGGATCTCCTCCTGCGGAGCGAGCACACGCCCTCAGAGAAGGGAACGAGAAGCGGGGCTGCCCCGCCCCCCCCCGCCCAGCGGTACTCACGGCCACGGGGTCCTGCGGGCGCGGGGCCCAGCCCGGCAGCAGCAGCAGCAGCAGCCCGGCCAGGAGGGCGGCGGCGAGGCTGAGGCAGCGCTTCGGGGAGCATCTCATCGCGGCGCC
>NW_017728934.1:4092804-4096644 GCF_001723895.1 Crocodylus porosus
GCGCGCGCCCGCCGCAGCTCCCGGGTCACGTCCAAAAGCTGAGGGGGGAGCCCCCAAACTGGGAGGTGCGAGATGGGGCCGCGCACCCCCTTGCCGGGATCCCGGCGCTGCCAGCCCCGGAGGCCCCCCCAGCTCCGCTGCAGAGCGTTTGTGTTGAGAACCGCTACCCCGGGAGTTTAGCCCGTCAGGCTGAACCCGCGCAGTCCTTGATTCAGTGCTGGGGGGGAGGCCATGGCATTGTGCAACCTGGCCGGCCGCCCTCCGGAGCAGCCGTTTGCGTTGGCTCCCAGTTAAAAGGAAGGAAGACTTTGGTTTTATACAGGTTTATTAATGGAGCAATAACCCAACAAAGTCATAAAACACTGCCCACGCAGGGGCCCGGGTATGACAGACAGAGCCCAGGGCAGGGGTGGGCAAGATGCCAGGCCTTTCTAGCCGAGCCCCTAAACAATGTAGAAAATTAATATTAATCTGCTCTGGGCTGCCTGTCACGCGGCCCTCGGTGGCTTGCCAAAACTCAGTAAGCCCTCTGCCCTAAATAATTGCCCGCCCGTGGCCTAGGGCTATGGCCTGCAAGCCCTGCCCTCACAGTCTAAAAACAAGAATCTCCAGTGCGTCGTCAGCTTGCTGCTGTACCCCAGGAAGGGGGGAGCAGTATCACGGTGTGAGGGCTAAATGGCCACCCTCGGCACTGCAGAGCACCCCCCGAATTGCCCAACGTGCCTGGAAGGCGGGCACCGTGTGCTCAAACTCCAGCGACAGGCGTACCCGCACCAAGAACCGGAAGAGCCAGAGGGCATCATCTGAGCTGGCCCCGGCAAGCCGGTTCCTGGGCCACGCTTGAGGATTAGTCTGGCAGAGTAAGAAGTTGGCCGAGCAGATGATACCCCCTTGGCTGCCCAGTAGGGGAGGGAGAACAAGTAAGTTGCCTCTGAGAAGGCCAAACCTAGCACCCCAAGCAAAGCGCTGAGGGCAGTGAACAGCTGCAACCAGCTGGGAGCATCCGAGGGAGGCATGGTTAAGGTCCTTCTCCACTCCCCCCGTGGCCAGTATCCCATGTAGCAACCGCCATTGGAGGTCACCGGTCTTTCTGGAGATGGGGGGCTTATAAAGCATGCACCACGCAGGGCAGGCTGGTGTGAGTGCCACGTGCCTCTGCCACATCATCTCGAGCCAAGAGGCAAAGAAGCGGGCATGGTGGACCGGAATCGCCCACAGATAGAGGGCCTTCCATGGGGACCGTGTCAAAGCAGATCCTGGTACCACTGTCAGGAGACATGGGGAGAGCCAGTAAGGTGGCAGGCCCACCACACAGGTTACTATCCACAACCGGGACAATGGGCAGTGGTGGAAAGGTCTCGCTCAGGACATCCCTGGCAGGGAGGGCTCTCCACACTTGGAGGTGCTGCTCCAGACCAGCTGCTGCATCCTCCAGGAGAATGGCCCGCACATCCCTTAGGACGTGGGCAGCACAGTGGACTAAGCGTGTGCCCAAGCGGGTAGCCAGAGCCTCAGCTGACAACCGGTCTGACTGGGTCATGTCAAGCAGGTGTGCCAGCCGGATGGTGTGTGACCGGATGAAGGAGTCAATAAGGCTGCTAGAGGCAAGGCTTGGCAGACTGTGCTGCAGAGCTAGGGTATGGATCAGGGGCTCCTGCAGAAACTGCAGATGCCTGGCTTGGGGCAGGAGGCAGAAGGCAGCTCGCCAGGCTTCAGTAGAAGGGCAGGAGGACACCCCACTCCAGGAGGGTGGGGTCCAGAAGGAACAGCTCTCAGTCAAAACCAAGGCCCCCCACCCAATACAAAAACAAATTAGCTAGCTGACACCAAGGTAGGGGGTCCTTGCAGTAGAGGAACCTCTGGAGGGCCTGTAGGCAGAAGGCTGCCACCCTGTCCACCAGGTCAACCAAACCCTGCTCCCCCCCTCGGCCACCGGCAAGTAAAGAATGGCTCGCGGAAGCCAGTGATGCCCATCCCAAAAGAAGTCCACAAGCAGTCGCTGGAGCTTCTCAAGCAGGTCCGGCAGGGGGTCCAACACAGCACAATGGTGCCACAATGCTGCAGCTGCCCAGTTGGTGACAATAAGGACCCTCCTGCAGTAGGAGAGGCTGGGCAGACGCCAGCACCGTCGCTGCAAGCGTACCTCCACCTCGGCACCAAGGTCCTCCTAGTTCTGTGCCAAGAAGACTGATGGCCTGAGGAATGCCCCCAGGGCCTTGAGGCCCTCCCAATACCGGGTAAGACCCCCGGGCAAGTCGGGGTGGAGGGGGCTGACCCAGGGACCAAGAAGGAGGGTGTCGCTCTTGGTCCAGTTCACACAAGCTGAAAAAGCGTGCTCATAGGCTTTTTGACGTGACCAAGGACTGGATGTCACCCTGGGCACTGATGAGGACAGTCACCTCGTCTGCATATGCTGTCAGCCTGACTGACAGGCAGCCTGCTGAGAAGGAGGCAGATGGAAGAACAACAGTGGCCTTCTCTAGGTCTTTCTTGCTTGTGTGTTTTACTTCTTAGGTTTTATCTAACTTGAACTGGACCAAACCATTGTCTTTATAGAAATGTTGTATACATTTACCTTTTTTAGTGTCTCAGTTTTGGAAAAGGTAGTATTGGTGGTTCCTGACATTCAGGAACCATGCCAGTTCATCCTGACATGCCAGGCTGAAGAAGAAACTCTGCCAGTACAGTTTCAAAGGAATTGAAGGGCTGACTGATCAAGAGAGCAAGAGCTGTTAACTATTGGCAGTGTTAAAAAAAACCCTTTAACTCTTACCTTTGTCATCCTCTCAGTTTTTTCTTTCTCTTTACCTCTTCCTGCTCTTCTGGTTATATCTGGTGGTTTGAAAAGGCACTCGTTAGTATGTGGTAGCAAACATATGGTAAGTCGCCACTTCAGAAATGAGCTTTTTAATTCCACCTTAATAAGTAGATGAGGTTAGGATAAGTCATACTTGAAATGGCTAGTTTGATCTTCTGACTACCGTGGGGTGGAGCGGCTGCAGTAATTGAACTTAGCCCTGAGTAATTTACCCTTCCCCCTCTAGAGCAACAACTGAAGACACATATTTTAACCAGCAGGTTACACGATTGTTTATTAATTAGCAGGAGAAAACTGATGACCGGCACATTCAGTCTGAAGTTCACATGGTTCAGTGGCTAAACTTTGGCTCTTTCTTGTGACATTCCCTTGCTTTTAGTACCTTCTTTCATTTATAAAATGGAAGAGCTAATGCTTGATTTTTTTCTAGGACTGGGATATGAGGGAGCTTCTGGAGGGACTGGACATATTCAAGTCAGCCGGTCTGGACGATCTCCACCCTAGAGTATTAAAGGAATTGGCCGAGGTCATTGCAGGACCCCTGGCACGGCTTTACGAGCACTCGTGGTGCTCTGGTGTGGTGCCGGAGGACTGGAAGAGGCCAGCGTGGTTCCCATCTTTAAAAAGGGGAAGAAGGAGGACCCCGGGAAACTATAGGCCAGTTAGTCTTACCTCGATCGTAGGCAAGCTGTTTGAGAAAATTATTCTGGCACACATCCAGGAGGGGCCAGCAGGGGACTGCATGCTTAGGGGCAACCAACACGGGTTCATCCGTGGCAGGTCCTGTCAGACCAACCTGGTGGCCCTTTACGATCAGATCACTAAATCATTAGATGCAGGGGTAGCAGTGGACTTAGTCTTCCTAGATTTCCGGAAGGCTTTCGACACTGTCTCTCACCCCATTCTCATTAAGAAACTGGATGGCTGTGGTATAGACACCCACACAGTCAAATGGGTCGCCAACTGGCTGGAGGGCTGCACCCAGAGGGTGGTAGTGGATGGGTCCTTCTCAACCTGGAAGG
>NW_017728934.1:4096916-4103083 GCF_001723895.1 Crocodylus porosus
GCTACGGGACCTGAACCTGTTCAGCCTCCACAAGAGAAGGCTGAGGGGGGATCTAGTGGCCTGTTACAAACCAGTCAGAGGGGACCAGCAGACACTGGGGGAGTCACTGTTCCCCCGAGCACCGCCAGGAGTGACCAGGAATAACAGTCATAAGTTGGCAGAGGGTAGGTTTAGGCTAGATATCAGGAGGCGCTACTTCACAGTCGGGGCGGCTAGGATCTGGAACCAACTTCCAAGAGAAGTGGTGCTGGCCCTACCCTGGGTTTTTTTAAGAGGAGGTTAGATGAACACCTTGCTGGAGTTGTTTGACCCCAGTACTCTTTCCTGTCATGGCAGGGGGTCAGACTTGATGATCTACTCAGGTCCCTTCCAACCCTAGAAACTGTGAAACTATGAGGATTGAAGCACACGGAAATTTGAAGAGTGTTCAGTAGAGGGGAGACTGCTGGCTGCAGTCTACATTACGCTATAACAGGAGAGAAAGGCCGTTCGGCTTGGGAGATGTCTCCTTGGGAGACATATTTTTGCTTGGCAGATGTCCAATGCTGTTCTGCTTGGGAGATGTCCAACAAAATTCAGTACCTTTGAGTCCTCTGGCATTAAGCCATGTCTCTGCTTGATTACTGCAGTGAGTTCTGGTAAAACCTTCAGGGCCGAGACTTGTTTGCACAACACCTGACATGTGATAGGCCCTGCCAGAAACAAATGAAATTGGTAATAGAGGGACTGAACTGGGGTGCCCCTACCTCACTACTTTTAAGACTAGGGCTTTTGTGGGCAGACAGGGAGGAGTCAGAGCCTACATAAAGGCAAAGCTGGAGAAGAGTTTGGACAGTGCGGGAGAGAGATGCTCCCTGAGGACCGTAGCTATGAGAAGGCCTAGAAGGGCTGGGGCTGGGGCTGACCAGCTAGCTGAAGGGGAAAGCCCAGGAGGAAGGAGCCCAGGAGGATTTGCATTGTTTCTTTGGCACTGCTGAGTGTTTTTATTTGTTCATTCTGGGGAAAGTGTACTCCTGTTCCCAGGTGCCTTGTGAGGCATGGGCAGCTTGCTGGGGAGACGTGATGCTGTTCAAGGTTCTTGGATTGCAATGCCTATTATTTTGGGGCTTAATGAGGCCTGACAGCTGTTTGGGGCAGGGCTTGCTCCCGCGGCCGTATGGCTGAGGGTAAGCAAAACTCAGGGGCATCCAAACCCCATGCCTCCGGGCTTGGGCCTGCATGTAGGATGCCTGCCAAAGGATTTGGAAACAGCTGAAGCCCCAGGTGGGGTGGAGGATGTTTGCTGGTAATAGGGGCATTTGTGGTTCTGGACTGACTCATGGATTTGGACTTGATTGGGTGGATTTGACTTGGAACATGAAAAATTCTCTTAAAAAAAAAAAGGCTGTTTGGGGCAGGATACTCAGGGTTGAGCTAGGGACACATGATGAGCCAGAGAGGCAAAGTGAACCGGTGAACCTTAGAAGTAGGGAAGTAGTAGCTATTGAGTTCACAGCATTAATTCTGACTGGGGCAGACTTGACAGAATCTGGTGACCTGATGCATCACTCTGGCAAAACTGAGGACTGACTCCCAAATTACTATATAGGACCAAAGAGACACTGAGATGCCAGAGCGAGGCAGGCCAGGACTGAAATCTGGGGGGCATATGAGACCAGTGTTCTCACATTTGAACACTGGTCCTGCTACAAGGACCTGCACCTGAAGGTTACATGAGAACTTCAATTCCTGTTGGACATACCCACGCATGCAGTAACCAGCCCTCTGCTTGTCTTCTACACTAACTCTGGACTTGCATCCAAGTGCAATTCAAAGTATGGGCTGGCCTTTGAGATTTTGAAGGTTGTGTGCTGCAAAAAAGCAGCTTATATTTTATATAATGGAATCTGGTTGGAGTCATCTGGTTTGGTACAACACATCCAGACACACCCTGACCTCTAGACCAGTGGTCATCAACCAGTCTATCTTGATCAACTGGTCTATCTTGGAGCCTCTCATTCTGTCAGAGGCTCCATGGTTGGGAGCGGCAGGATGCAAGTGGTTGAGCTAAGCCATGCCCCCTGCCCCCCCAGGCCAGGCAGAGGGGCAGGGGAGGGGCAGATGGGGGCACAGCAGATCCTGGGGTGCCACAAAGTGATCTTCACCATAAAAAGGTTGGAGACCATTGTTCTAGACAATGGAAAGTTTTTCCCCTCACTCTCGCTTAAAGCAAAGAGAAGGAAGAAGCTGTTAGTTGCACAATAATTTCTATATCCTGCTCTGCAAACATGCCTGAGTTTTTCTGGCCCACTTGGCTGCCTGCACTGCAATACCTCAGCAGCCCTATTGCCATGAAAACTGGCCCAGGATCCCAACCCAGGATGGGAGAGTTCAGAGGTGTCCCAAACAGATCCATGCTAGTCTGAAGACAGCCAGAGATAATGAAGACTAGGTCCATCTTGAGCTACGTGATTGCAGTCGGTATGCTGAAACTGCCAGACTCAGGCCAAGGCACCCATCTACCTTGTGGCCAATGGCACTCACTTTAGAGGAAGGGGCAAGAAACTCTAGGGGGCAATTATTTAACAACCTGCACAAATAAATGTTTTCCTGATGC
This sequence comes from Crocodylus porosus, assembly GCF_001723895.1. Lineage (NCBI taxonomy): Eukaryota > Metazoa > Chordata > Crocodylia > Crocodylidae > Crocodylus > Crocodylus porosus. The sequence goes on from NW_017728934.1 coordinate 4,099,513, forward strand.
CAGCAGTAGTAGGGCTTATAATACATACACATTCTTTTTTCCTTCTTACCCCAGCACGAAGGGAGAGTCTCCTCACTAAGACTTGCTAAGTCTTTTGTTTTGAATGTTATGGAAATATTCAGTCAATGTGCTTCAAAACCGGTAAAAACTCTTCGCAAACCCATGCCTTCCCTTCACCTTGACTTCCCTCTGGTGCTACAGATCTGTAGGGCAGAATGCAGAAAACTGCCCCCAGAGGCTTTGAGTGCAACACAGATGAGATGTGTGTAAATTTATCTCCCTGTAGCATTATTCCTAGTTGTTGCAAGCCAGCTCACCCATGTAGTTGGTCAAATCACAGTATCGTTAAAAAGCGTGGGACAAGGACAAGAACCGGAAATTCAAGTTCAGCTGAAAATTCAGACATCTCACACACACCAATTTTATGGGGAAAAAATCAGGAGCTCTTGCGCAGTGAGAACTAGTTGCCAAGCCAGGGGCTGGACACTTTGGGCAGCAGATCAGCGTGGCATTCGGAAGGAGAAAGATGTCCAGCTTCAGAGGTGACAGAATATGGAGCTCAGGGGCTTCCAGATCTACAGAGACAGAGGCCTCTGGAGTCCAGAAAAAAAATCCTTTAGCAAACATCACCTTTCTAGAGAGAATCTAGGGAACAAAGTGATTTTTCAAAAGGATGCATCCATCTGTAACATGCAGGGGACTAATTCCAGTTCTTTCGTGCTTTCTGGCTCCACTGAAAAAAAAACTCTTGAACTTACAGCTGTAGCTGACTGGATATTAAGCAATACTCATCTATTATTAAAAGATATGGTTGGGAAATGCTCCTAGCACTATGCGCCCTCCTGCCTGCATGGTTTTTGCTGGAGGGCAAGTCTATACAGGATTTCAGCACATAACAGAGAGCTTCCTGTGCATTAAAAAATGAGTCCTTGCAGCAGCTCTGCCAGCTAGATCACTTTACTGGGAGGAAAACTAACACACAGGAAGGTTACAGGTGCCCTTTAGAAACAATCATTAGCCTTGTGGGTTTTTTTCCTTGTTGCTTCTTTATAATGGAAAGGAAAAGGTTGAAATAGTCTCTGTGTTTGCCTAGGGTTTTTTCATTACAAATCCTGGCTGGTCTGCCCTAGATGACTGTTCAGCTAAACCCCTAATCAGTACATTCCATCACAGGTACTGAGGTCTGAGTAGCTGGGTTTTGTATCGCCAAGGTATGCAGCTCTAGCATATTTTGAGCAGTTGCACTTAGAACACAAATACGTGTGAAAGAAACTCTTCTAGTTCCTTCAAGAATGACTGAGAAAGTTTCATATCCTCCTTTTGGAGTCACCCAACAATCCTTCCAACAAAAGGGGGAAGAATTAAGCCTGGTAAATCCTGCTGTTTCCTAGGCCAAATGAGCCAAGGTTTATTTTTAGAAAAACAAACCCATTTTCAGGCCTCAATTAGCCGGAAGTACTGCACGTTGCACAGCCTTTTGCTTCTGTGCAGAGCACAGCCATGATTTTTTTTTAAATTAGTGTTTCAGGCCAAATTAGCCAAATCAGTTCCAAATCCTATCAACTGAGCCATCTCAATCATTCAAGTCTGTGCTACCACTGGAAAATATCCTCCTTCCCAGACTCTTCAGCCTAGGGCTTCAGGTACTCCCAAAACCATGGCAGGCATCCTACATGGAGGCCCCATGCCTGGAGGTCTTTGGTTTGGATGCCCCTGAGTCTGGCTTGCCTTTAGCCCAAAGGCCAAAGGAACAAGCTGGGGAGAAATCCCCCATTTCCATAAAATAGGTGGGTAACTGAGATCCCCCCACTGGGAGGCTATAGTTGACTCTGATAAGGTGTCCTGCCCACAGTGCATTGGACAGGTCTCCACCCTCACTTGCACAATGCCAATTCAAAGTTATCTCGGCCCAGGGAACAGACCAGTCCAGCAAACTACACTTGATCTCGGCAAACACACTCATGGGAACCTATCACAAGGACAGGTTAGTACAGCCGATATGCTTACACATTTTGTACTGATAAGGGACACTGGAGAAGCATAGCACTTAATTTCATAGATTTCATAGACATCAGGGCTGGAAGGGACCTCGGGAGATCATCGAGTCCAGCCCCCTGCCCAAAGGGCAGGAAGTCAGCTGGGGTCATAGGATCCCAGCAAGATAAGCATCCAATTTACTCTTAAGGATCGAACTCCCATGTCAGTGATCTGCCCAGTTATTGTAAGAGTCAATGCCAGAGCTCAGATCAGCATAAAGGAGTTCCTGGCTCTCAGGGACATGGTTGGCAGAGATCTAGTACAGTCATCACAAGTGTGGGACCTTTAACTAATTCTGAAGCTGGGTAAGTGCTGACTTGAGGTAGCATTGAAGAAAGCAGGGAGCTACACTTGCATTTCAAAGTGAAACCTGTAAGGGGTGAGAGACTTAAGAAGAGGCAAGAATACCCAAGAATACCTTGGCAGACAAGGCTCTTTGGGTGAATCCGGTATCTTTTATTAGACCAACTTAAATAGTTTCCAACTGTGCACCAATGGGCAAACATGGGAATGCAAGTGTACAGGTGCATGGTGCGGTTTTGTAATAGGAATGAGAATGGTGTAACTGTAAAGGTGTGTTGCGGGCTGCCAAGTGAACCACAGCAGTCACAAGACAAGTTTGGTAGAGGTCTATATATATAGAGGGCCATATATATTTGCAAAAAAATCCCCCCAGAAAGCCTTTCTGAATACTTCACTACAAAGAGACACTCTGCCCTCAGAGTTTAAGATTATTTAAGATCTAAGCAATGCTTTCTGTTTTCTTTTTAGCTTATTATGTTGCATTTTGAGTTACGCTAAATTGTGTGTGCTGTCACTGTGTCATCTTGGGCTGTATCTTAGCTTAGGAGGAGTTTTTCTATTGTTCTTTGTCGCATACTTAACATTGCAAATTGCTGTGTTCAATAAACGCTCTCTTCAGAGAACAGACTATTTTTGTTCAAGCATTCATGAATTCAGTGCCAGTACCTGAGGTCTAATATTAAGTCTGGTAACAACATAATCAAACCTTTCATCCAGCGGGAGCCAACCTTTTTGACAGTCATGCTGCAAATTTAGCCCTGCTGCAAATGTAGTTCTGCACCTTCTCCAAGTGCTTCTCAGTCTACTGCTCTGCTTTCTGCTTCATACCCTCTCTGCTGCTGTGCTACTTGTCCTCTTGCTGAGCCACCATGCACCACACAGAGGCTACCCAAGCCACTCATGGCAGACATGCCACAGGTTGGCTACCCCTGCTCTAGTCCAAGTTTTTGTTTCTCTCTAAAGCAGCTGACCACCATCACTTGTCTATACAAGCACATGGTCAGCATAGTTGCTACAGAATAGTTAGCATTTTTTTCCCATAGCTCAGCCAGTCAGGTGTTCTGTGTATTGTAACTGTCTTATAGTTTTTAGCAAAGACTTTATATTATTTTCTCTTTTTTTTGTGTAACTGCCGCGCGGCACTCTCACATTTATGTAACCTTGAAGTAGACTGTTAATCAAAATGAACGCTTTGTACTTCTCTCCACTGGCATTAAGCTACACATGCGCA
>NW_017728934.1:4105187-4110776 GCF_001723895.1 Crocodylus porosus
GGCGCAGGATTTGAGACCATACAGTCTCCCTGCGCCTTTTACTTGAGCTCAAATAAACTCTGTCTACTTCTCCCCCCAGTGTGTTTATTTGGCGCAACGCACACCAGGCAACGAACCCAATTGTTGCCTCCCTCGGGCACCTTGTGCCAGCGACTGGACCCTACTTTGAATCCTCTGCTCAGGCAACCTAGGCCGCCTTCATCCAGGCTGCCAAGCTCTTCGTAGCTGGCTCCCCTCTCGGGCATGGTCCCCACTCAGGACCTTCAGCCCTACACAGGCCCTGGCCTCACCTATAGTCTGGTTTCATGCTTCACAAGCCCCCCATGACCTTTGCAGCACTCGCATTGGAGGAATCGTGGGGCATTTGCCTTCCAGGGTCTCACTGGGGCAGCCGAAAGCTTCCGGCCAGTGTCTCCATGTCTGCTTGAGCGGTGGGGGATGTGCCATCCCACTCTTGGGATGGCTGGACTGAGCACTGTGCAGCTCCTGCCTGGGACAGCTCTCTGGCTCAAAGGGATTGGAAAGGACCCAGGAAGCAGCTTAGCTATACTGAAACCAAATCTATTTAACAGCCTCAAGTCCTAGGCTCACAGTTAGAGGGAAAGAGCTGATGTAGGTTGAGATGCCTCTTATTCTCCTGCATTAACCAGAAATGATGAAGGGGGGTAGGACAGACCCAGTCAAACAAGTCCACACAGAGCAACCCACCCTTGTTCCTTGCTATGTGAGAGAGCTGCCACACTGCACTTCAGCCCGGGCTACACCAAGAGAGATTCCCTGGCAAGGAAAACACCATGTATCTGTGTCCAAAAGGCAGTTTTCCTTAAGCCCTCTCCAGGACAACTGTTCTTCTAGCATGGTTTAGTACCCACCAAGGTGCTGGGCTTAAAGCTCATTTTATGGAAATGGGAGGCTCCTCCCTAGCTTGCTCCTATGGCCATATGGCTGAGGGCAGGTGAAACCTGCAGGCACCTGAACCCCAAGCCTCTGGGCTTGGGCCTGCACGTAGGATGCCTGTCAAAAGACATTGGAAATATCTGAAGCCCCTGGCAGGGGTGGAGGATATTTGCTGGTTGTAGGGCCACTTACGGTTCTGGACTAACTCATGGACTGGACTTGATTTGGCTTGGAGCAGGAAAAAAATTCCTAAAAAAAAAAAAGCAGTGCAGCCTCTGCCCATACTGGTATAGCATATATGCAGAGGCAGGGTTGATATGTACCTTATGGATTAACTAAATGAAATACATGTTAGTGTAAGCTTTTGTGAACTTAAGCTCATGTCATCAGATGCTGTGAAAAGACAAGCCACAGTCCATACTAGCAAACCTGCGGTTTTGCTGATGCCACAGATTCAACACATCCCTGCCCCACCCAAACATACGGGAAAACAAACTGTCCTGGCAGTTTTGCTGATATAAAGTGTATCCGCAATAGGGGCCAAATCCCGTGTCAACTTTATGCACCCAAGTGCTACCTGCGCATCTCGACACAGTGTATCGTTTCAATGTGCCAGTGGTGCATATAAATTAACCTCACATTTTCAGGTTTAGGTTCAAGAAACCAGCTTTTCCCATGAATAATTTTATAACTACAGATAAAGAACTTTATCTGCCATTGCTCTTACAAAATACCACAGGAGTATCAAATAAAGAAAGGACCCAAAGGGTTTGATGAACTAAAAATACTAATAACAAAAAAATCCTCTGTACAAAAGACTGGACAAGTCCCAAGGGAGCAGCATCTGCCAAAACCCTGAGCTGGCATCAAGCTTGCTGAAGATGTCAGCATTTTGTAACTGGCCAAGTGCACATTTAGTTGTTGGCATGGGACAGTATTAACATTCAATACTGCAACTGAGCTCTCAGACATCAATGTAAATGCATGCATCTCCAGAAGTCTTTGGCATAATGACAAGGGACACATACTAATCAAAATGCTTATTAACTGGATCAGTTCCCTCTTGGGCTGTGTCTCAGAGTTGTTTCTTATTGGGCGCATCTACACAAAATGCATTAATGTATATTAGCCTAAGTTAATATGCATTACAGGCATGCATCTACACATATGTGCCCTTAATGTGCATTAACTTAGGCTAATCGTGCCTAAATTTGTTACCTGCAAATGCAAGTATCAAATTTAGGTGAAATTAGCTAATGTGCATTAACGCACGTGTAGATGCGACCCAACACTAACTTTAGCACCAGGTATGCCTTGCCACTAAGGGGCTGGCTTAGGCCCAGCCTCAAGGAACATCCAGGGGTTGGGGTGCTGGGCACCTGCCCTGGGGCCCTGCCCCCTAGGCCACCCCCTTACAGACCCCCACTCTGGGTTTGAAGACCCAAAATATTGTAAATAGTTTTCCCCTTGTATATAGTTTCCCCCTTGTAAGTGGGTTTTTTATTGTTGGTGAGTGGGGTGGGTGGTGGAGGGGTCTGTTGGTTGAAGAGGGAGGGAGAGGGATGGGGGTGGGTGTTGTGAGGGTTGTGGCAAAGTGGGCTTCTCTCAGGCCAGCTAACGTTGGCCTCCCACCTGCCTCCGGGCACACCACCCACCTGTCTTGCCCACCATGACTTGCTGGAAAATTAATAAGCTGTTAAGGCAAGAGGCTGCCCATTTTTTTGCCCTGTTGCACTGTGGCAGGAAGCCACCTTTGTTTCTCCCCACGATCTCTGTGCTGTGACAATTTGAATAGGATGGGCCCAGCAGAGGAGACACACCTTTACCCTCTCTCTTCAGGTAACCTGAGCTGGCTACATTCCTGAGGGAGGGGGAAACCTGCTCCCTCTGCCTACGTGACTGGTATCACCTACCTGGGTGAAGGGCATCTACCTGGGGAGCTAGAGTCTGCCTGGCAACTAGTGATGTATTTCAAATTGGTTGGCCAACAGGTGCTGGCCTCCACTGGACCAGGTGAATGAGGTCACAGGGGCTTTATATGTTAAGACTGCCCAGGAGGAGGGGGCAGCAGCCATGCGGGGGACTCAGACTTAGCGAGGAGCTTTACCATTTGAAAATGGCTTTCTCCCCCATAACTCATGAGCGAGGAATGGCCTGCCTCCAGGGGGAATCTCCAGCAGGCTCGGGATAATGCTTGTGAGTAAGCTACTCAAGATCTGATTAGATATCTAGCTGGCAGTAACTCAGATGCATGATCAAAAGGCTACCTCAGCCAGACTGTTTTGCTCTATGGGATTTCTATCATATTGCTCAATCTTGTACCCTATTTTCATCCTACCCCTGTAATCAATAAAGTTCTCCTTTGTGACCGGCATAGGAGACTTATTGAGGGGTGGGTCTAAATTACGCCTAAGAGGCCCCTTAGGTCTGCAGACTAAAAGGGACTTTCCTTTTCAGCCCCCGACTTGGGGAAGTGCCCCAAGTGCCTGTGCTGGGTCAAGTACCCGTAGGACTATTAGGTCTGTGTTTCCCCGAGGACACAGGGCTGAGAGAGTCCCTTCTCGGGGTGGTGGCAGCTTACGTTACCCCCAGGCTAGAGAGTGTGCTCCAGGAAGGGGGTCAGCCAGACACGAGGCACCCCTAAGGAGGCACTTGGAGCCTGGAAGATGGTCAGGCACAGTGAGGTGAGTGGCTCAATGCCAGACCGCCCCCTACTGGTCCGCCACAGGCCAGCTCCATTCCTCCCCTACAGCGCAGCCCAAGGCTCTCAATTGGCAGCCAGATGTTAACAAGCACACCCGCCCCACACTGGACTCTAGAATCCTCCTGGCAGGACTGTTGGTGTCAGTGGGCATAACCCTAGGTAACTCAGCAGGATGGAAGACCACGAGTGTCGATGAAGCCCCTCTGCTCTAGGCCCAGGTGAGCCAGGGCCCCCCCCTTGCCCAGCCTTTGTAACCCTTTCTTTGGCTCCTGTAATCTCCTGTCCTTCTGGAAAACAGGCAAGCTGAAACTGTTATCTGTGGAATGCAAGGGCATTGCTCAGAGAGAGAAGGGAGGAGGGAAAGGGGGATGAGGGGGGGCCAGCTAGTGGAAAACTTCTGTAAAAATGACCAAAGTATAAATATACACTGTTGCAGGGCTAGGGGCGCAGGATTTGAGACCATACAGTCTCCCTGCGCCTTTTACTTGAGCTCAAATAAACTCTGTCTACTTCTCCCCCCAGTGTGTTTATTTGGCGCGACGCACACCAGGCAACGAACCCAATTGTTGCCTCCCTCGGGCACCTTGTGCCGGCAATGGGACCCTACTTTGAATCCTCTGCTCAGGCAACCTAGGCCGCCTTCATCCAGGCTGCCAAGCTCCTCGTAGCTGGCTCCCCTCTCGGGCATGGTCCCCACTCAGGACCTTCGGCCCTACACAGGCCCTGGCCTCACCTCAAATGCCAGGTGAGGTCCCAGGCCCACAGCTCTGGGTGCCCCTTGTGGTGGGCCTCGGGCCCTTTTGATGAACTTGGTCCTGGCCCCAGCATGGGCAAGTTGAGGGGGCACTCTACCTCTGGCCTCACTAGCCCCGCACTCTCGCTGGGTCCACCTTCCTGGATGAGGGGAGCTGGGGTGCCTCACACATGACTGGTGCCCCAGGGTCTCACAGGTGACTCTCACTCCCCCACTGGTTACTTTCGACCCACACTCTGCCTCCCAGCAGTGGAGGACTTATCGGGGTCAGGACTCGCCTCTCTTGCTTGGGGGCTGAGCCCCCATTTACTTGGTCCCTGGCCCAAACCTCGGCCTCAGGCATCTGGAGACTTCCTGGGCCTATTCCCTTGCTTGGGGCTCTACACTTCGCCCCTCACTTGGGCTCCAGATCTCTGCCCCCTTACTTGGGGCTGCCCCTCACTGGGGCTCCACAACTCTGCCCTCACTTGGGGCTAGCACACCACCCCTCACTGGGGCTACATATCTTGGTCCCCTTCACTGGGGTCCTAATTTCCACCCCCCTCACTTGGGGCTCCAGACCACCCCCTCACTCAGAGCCATGGGGCTTTGCTCCCTGCTGGGCTCAGGTGGCCATAGCCATGCCTAGCTCCACTCTCCCTCTCAGGGTCTTGAACCACCACAGGGCTCAGGTGGCCTCGGCCATACCTGGCCCCCAACTATCTTCCTCGGGGCTTGCACCCCTGCAACTACTTCTCATGGAATGCAGACACACCCAGTTGTGGGGGCTGGGGTTAAGGCACCCTGACCCGCATTTCACCGGGGTGGTAACTGGCCTGCCATTTCCTGGGGGCTCCCGCATCACTGGGAGCCCCATCAGGCCACCCACTCCCAGCAGGGTGCAGTTTTAGGTCATGCTCAGGACCAGGAACCTCCTAACCATCCCCTACAGCTCCTCCCTCAACTCCAGACGATACCTACAGCCAGGCAATATTGTTGCCTGCTCTCAACAGCAAAAACTGCCCTGTTTATATGGGCAGCCCCAGATCCAAAATGGCTGCCCCCATCAGGCACCTGCCAGCCGCTAGCTTCTGGCCCTTAAAGTGGCAGGCACCTGCAGTGCCCTGCCACAAGGGTGATAACATTTTTTTGTTTCTTGAGAGTGGTGGGAGTCCTGAGAGTGGTGCTGGGGATGAGCACGGGGTAGGGGGAGTGTGGGTGGTAGGGCAGGTGGGCTGGAGTAGAGAGTGCCTTG
>NW_017728934.1:4110876-4118810 GCF_001723895.1 Crocodylus porosus
TGCTGGAAGGGGCCAGGCTAGAGCAGCAGGGTGCTGGGCGTTGCTGGCAGGGGCAGGGGCAGGGGCAGGGGCAGGGACTGGAGCGGCCCCAGTGCGGGGAGGCAGGCTGGACAAAGAGGGAGCTGCTCTGTGCTGCCTCTGCACTGGGTTTGTGGCTCCTGGGCATGGAAGGGGCTGATCAGTTTCCCAGATGGCTGCCAAGTGTTGGCTGCCAACATAGCTGGAGCTCCTCCTGGTGGCCACAAGGGCACATGGCAGGGCTGCAGGGACTTGGGACTAACTTTAGTTCCAAGTCTTTGCATGCGCAGACACCTGGTGAAAATTGCTTTATGTGCATTAGCTTAATGCGCATTAAATTTAGTTTTGCCTAAATGCATGTGTAGACCCCCCTTTGAGTATTCAGTGCATGGATGCCTACAAGCACATCCACACCAGACACATGAAGTGATTCTGGCTGTTTTATGCTCATCGTTAACCATGTGGTTCGGATCTGTTGTGGTCTCAAGTTGACAGTTGGTGCTTCTTTGACAGGTGGTGTTGGGCAGTGACATGTTATTTATAGGTTAAGCAGGACCCAACAGTGTTTCTTCTTGCTTCTTGACACTCTCAGCTTGTCTAGCTGTTGTAATGGCTTTGCCAAGAATCAAAACACTGTCAAGCTGCAACATCTGCAGGGGTATCTTATGCCACAAACAATATAATCACATACCATCTCATCATGAAACCTGGTTGTGAAGCCACAGGAATGCAGTAGGGCATGGAAGCCAGGTCAAATCTTCAATACATTCACCATCTTGAACTTGAAACTCTCACAAGTGATGTTTTGGAAGGGGTTAACATTTTTCTTGATCTTACTGATCACGGCAATGCAAGACTTGGCTTCTTTAGCCATCAGGTTGGAGGACAGCGTGACATCTTCAGCCTGTGGCCCCATCAGGTGCTGGCAAGAGCTGATCTGCTCCTTCTCTGGCTCCTTTTTTAGCCCTGACACTTTCCTAATTTACTGAAATCTTTGTCTTCACCTGGTCCAGTCCCCACCAGCCTGGTCTGAATCCTCCTGCAACTACATTTGGACAAGTATGGCACATACAGGTCTGTAACGAGGCACAGGTCTCAGGGCCTGGATCCCAGCTGCAGAGGGTTAGGCAGATACTAGCCTACTCACTTATGAACACTGGCTCAGCTGCCAGAGATGATGGATTAGGCTCAGAAGTGAAATGCTTTTAGGAAGGGAAGCTGGGAGGAAAGAGAGCAGACCGATCTTTAAAGAGGAGTACATGAACTGTATTGTTCCCCCAGGGTTGAAGGCAGACTAGAAGTTTGATTTTTGTTTGTTTTTTGCACCTGTATTAGTTTTTTTTGCTGTGATGAGAAGCTTTCTCTATGTATAATAAATGGACTTAGGTATCCAGGCTGTAGCCATATTGGTCTAAAGGAAAAAGCGATCAATCAGGACTTATTGTAGAGATGATATCTTTTATTAGACCAACAAGAATTTTGCAAAAAAAATTCTTTAATTGCAAGTTTTTAGCCCTTCATCAGGCATTGGAGAAAAGATCGTAAAAGTTCTCCTGGGTAGAAATGAAAGTTTCTATTTCATGGGATTTCACAGAGGAGTCAATAGATGGGAAACTCCTCTGGACAGTCAGTTTATAGCTGGTATGAAGCCTTTCGCCTCCTGTGAGGATCTGTGATGATGCAAATTACCTTGAAATAAAGGCAGAAGCCAGATCTCAGGTTTCAGGTGATCACAGTTGCTTCCTGCTTGGGAAAATATGAAGACTTCATTTTAAAGAATCAGCTAAAATTTGATATCTTCCATGTATCGGGTATCCAGGTTGTAGCTGTATTGGTCTAGAGGAAAAGGCAATCAATCAGGACTCACAGTAGAGATGATGTCTCTTATTAGACTATCTTTTATTTGAAATCATGATACTTTTTATCAGAAATAAAATATGAACTTCCATTCCTCCCCAGGAGAACTTTTCTTTTCTCCAATGCCCAATGAAGGGTGTTTGTGCCTGAAAGCTTGCAATTAAAGCCTTTTTTTCCCCAAAAAATCTCGTTGGCCTAATAAAAGATATCATCTTTGCTACAAGTCCTGACTGACTTTTTAGTAAATGGACTGGCATTTCAGAGGAAACTGGCTCCTGAGTTTGCCCAAGGGAGTTCTAGCCCACTACAAGATGACAAAGAGTTTGGCTCCTAGAGGCTCTGCCAGCACAGCTTTGCAACTCAGAGATCCTTTGCTGACATCACTGTGCCAGGATTTTTCTGCACTGTGGCCACTGCCTAAGGAGAGCAGAAGGTCTTGTGGAGCTGGGCTCGGGGCCCAATGAATCGGTGCCCTGGACAGGCTTCTGGGAGCAGCAGCGATCCAAAGAAAGGACCCTCCCAGCACACAGAGGCCTTAATGTACATTGGGAATATACATAGATGTATGCTCCTTCCCTTTTCCAGAACGGATATTCAAGCCAGCTAAGCATAACAGCCGGGGCCAGGTTGCTCAGCACATACTCTCGCAGTGCTGTGCTCTGTGAAAAATGTGGCTCCTTCTCAAACCAGAGTTGAGCTGTCCTGAAAGCTGGGCCCTTAACGGTCAAGCACAGGCACAAGAAGGCTTTCCTCCGCTGTAAGGACAGAAAGGCTCCATCAGGGAGCACAAGTCAGCAGTCAAGTCCCCAGAGGGGTTATAGACCATTCCTTGCACAACCTGAACCAGCCCGCTGCAACCTTGTACTCCCTCCCTGCAAATAGGGTGAGTGAGGGCATCTGGCTATATGGGAAGGTATTTTAACCTGATCCCTTCTAGAATCTGAGAGAGAGAGAAATTCACCCCATTACCACAGTCTTCTTTCTTCGAATTGTGTCCATTTTTAGCTTTGAATGATGTAATCTGTTTTACGGTTTGAAATTTCCTGGGTATGGTAGTAGTGAGGGCCTCACTTTCACTGTGAAGCAGAAGCTGGGCAAACTTCAGCTCTACGTGTCTTAGCCCATTGGTGACGCGCAGGGGGTGCACACATCCTAATTTACTGAACACATAAGCAATACTAATATTTAAGCAAGGCTTTAAATACAACACTTAAATTTTAAGCAAGCCCTAGCAGTCAACATAGATACTCTTATGCAATCCTTCTAATGGATAGAGTTCAGCTGGCCAGACATCTGTCACCTCACTAGGGTTCAAATAGTAATTTATTTTCCTGTGTATCACTTTCCCCCACTTTTAAACTGTTTTTTAAAAAAAGGGTTTTTATGTACTTTTTTTTTACAGTTCTCTTCTATATGTATGCCATATATATTCACCAATCATCCTTCACGGTGGCTGTTTTCATGTCAGGCTGCTATTTGCATCCTGCTGTTTCAGACTGTTAAACCTCATCCTTTTAAACTTCTTGCTGACATGAGTTATAAAAAGGTCACCCTAAACTGTAAATCCTGTGCTTTTGCTTTTAGTTAGTGACATTATCTATATCAAGGCACAAAATGACATTGCATATGCTAAGCAGACTTTCAGACCTAGAACTAAGCAAGCAGCAGGTCAGGGCATGCATTACCTCCCTGTCCTAACCTATCCATGGATCACAGGGCATGAGTATTTCCAGTGAAGCCAACATGCAGCTTCAGTCCCACTGGAAACACAGAGGGCCCAGAGACTGCCATCTTCGTTACAGCCAGCCTTTCTGCAGATGACAAGTGGAAGATTTGAAAGTATTGCGTTTTGCTGAAACGGGTTCCAGTTTGGAGGGGAAGAGAGAGTCATACCATGGCAACCATTGCACGTAAGTCAAGCCAGAGACTGGCACAAAGTCACCTTCAGATGTTCGAGTGCCCAAGCATTAACCACAGCAGACCCTTCTCTCATTCGTTTGGCCACATGGGGGGTTTTGGATTAAAAAAATAAAGCTGCTAATTCTGTTAAACCGTTGCTCTAACCATCAGCTGGCACTTCCCTTCCTGAGCCTCTGACTCCTAGTGGCGGCTGTCCATGCTTTGCTCTCTGTTAAGGGTTTTTCCTTGTCGCAGCTGCACCAGGAGCTGCAATTGAGACCTATTCTCAGACAGATAACACTGGAGACCGAGTGTAATGCGTATCGGCCTAATCTTCAGAAACAGCATCTCAGCACCCACAGACAGACATCCGGTCTACCAGTAACTAGCTGATTTCTAGCAACCCCTCCTACCACCCCACTGCTGCTCTGTCTTTCCTTGAATTTAAAATGACATATCTCTGTTAATCGGAACAGTCTAACTGTGTGATTAGAGATGAAGAAGGACCAGGAAAGCTTGGGTGTTTTCCTTGCCGGAAGGCTAGAGAGAGCCTCCCACTGGGTGCTCCACTGATCTATTTTCTCTCTCCTCCAAACTGGCAGGCTGTGTAGTTCTCATGACACCCATAACTTGCCAGGTGCATGTGTCGAACTGGAACGAGTCCCAGACGGTGTGCATGTCTAGAACAAAGCAATGGGGATTGAATTCATCTACCATGACTTTACAGTGGAACAATCTCAGGTTACTGGGAGAGAGGGGGAGGGGGAGGGGGATGCTAATTGGTGTGGATTTCAGTTTTAAAGGAGTTTGTTGGACAACACGCCTCCTTTTCAAAGAGTGCTGGGACCAGCTTATGCTCTCCAGTTACAGCCACGTGAGCCCAGAGGCACTCCAGTGACTTCAGCAGAGTTGCTTTGGATTTCCACTGTCAGGAGAAAAGAGCATCCAGCCCCTGAGGCAGCTGTGGAGGTGCTTGCGGGCATGCTGTTTCCTGTTTCATCTGATTTAACTCATTCAGCCTGCCCACTGCATGCAAGTCACTGCATATCTCAAGGGATCCTCCTGTGTCCTGCATTCAGGCCCGGTGATAAAAAGGACATTCAAGAGTTTGTCTGAGCTGCAGCTGTTCCATGGCTGGCAGCAGTGTAGGGAGTTCAGACAGGGGAGCTATGTGGCCTATTGGGAAGGGTGGTTACAGCTTTATGGTTATTGCACCTCTGATCAGTTTGGTCTTTTATTAGGCCTGTGTGAGTCAACAGCCATCCAATCCAGCCACTTTGGATGGCCATGGTCTGATCCGGAGCTCGGGACCTGGTTTCCACTTCGATTCAGCCAAAGCTTTGGAGCCAACTCAGAGATCCAGCCATTGGATATAATGGGGAATCAATGAAATATCTATAACGTTGCTGTTTTTTGTCCAATTTGAATGTAACTTGCAGGGATGGCGGGATGGTAGCCTCTGCTGCAAGCATGAAACCAGCCAAGTTTCAAGAAGATCAGTGCAGGGGTTTGGGGGGAACTGTACCCTAAATTCTTGAAAGCCAAACTCATGTCACGGCTGTGTGTTACAACACAGGGGGGTCAAAACTGCAGGGCTGGTAGCTCTTACTGAGGCCACAAAGCCTGCCAAGTTTCAAGAAGATCAGTGCAGGGGCTTGGGGGGAACTGCCCCTCAAGCTGTGGACAAGCAAAACGGCAGGCTTCATCCTCTCTGCAGAGCCTGCCACCCCTAAAAATCTCATCCAAATCAAACAAAAAACAACAGAGTTACAGAGGTGTTATTGTTTCCCCATTGTACCCTATGGCTGGGTCTCCGAGGCAGCTCGGAAGCTCTTCGGAAGCTCCAAACCGCTTCGGGAAGCCGAACGAGGCAGCGCTTGGACCCGGATGTGCTGCTTCAGGCCCCGAAATGTCCAAAGCTTGTCTGGGTCCGAAGCTCTGTCTGAAGCCTCGCACAGTCCTATCTTTTATGGGGGCAAAGGCCCATACTACACAGCTCTCCTTTAAGATCAGGATTATGGGCTGTGGTTCCCTTTGCATGCTGGCAGGGCTGACACCCATTCGGTATCTGCAGCTTTGGTCTGGTAGAGACAATGGCACAATTGATCCGTATCCAGCCAGCTATAAAGCTTATTTATTTAGGGCAGGAACACTGCAGAGAGGACCTAGCACAAGGCAATAAGTAAGCTTGTTCCTCTGCAGGACAACCTTGCCAGGGGCTTTGTGTCACCAGTGTATGCCTCTGCCAGGGCCATGACTTGACACGGCAGTTCTCAGCTCCAGGGTCAGTGCATCATCATCTCGTGTGTGTTCAAGCATCGCCTCCCTTCCTGTGTTAGGCTGAGTCTTTTTTTTCCAACAGTTTTCAGTTTTGTTTGGTTCCTTCCTCAGCCAGTTCAGACCAGAACATGCAATGTGCCCGAGGCAAGCTGAGGCCTGGGGGTTTGCATGAATTTCTCTATCTGATTTCAGTTCCTGTAAATTCCCCCTTAGCTGCAGACAGGAGCACGTGGCCCTTGTACCTCTCTCCACTTATCAAGATGACACTATGGCTTTGGATATGCCATGTGACTCTACTCTCACGCATCTCAGTGTCTCACTGCTCTCCAGGGGGGTCACAGCATCCATCTACCACTGGGCGTTTCCCCTCCTGTGTTAGGACATTTAATGTTTTTTCTTCCAATAGGAACAACTTTCCCTTTTCCTACACTGAAGTTCATTTTCTAGAGTCCCATTTCCTTTCTTTATGATACTGATGAGCCTGTAGTCTCACCCCATCTTTTAAGGCAGCTGCATTTCCTCCTTGTGTCCTGTGACAACCTGTCAAATCTGTCCTGGAGCCCTGTCCCTTTCAACTCTGGTGGAAGGCAAGCAGTGAGGTACGGGCAGTCCTCGGACTTACGACACACTTGGTTCCTGAAAACCAGGTCTTAACTTGAAACATTGTCAATTTTCTCCTAAGAAACAATGTTATAAATGGGGGATTTGTTCCTGAACCAAAGCCCGGTACCCTATTTTCACCAAAAATACCCCAGAATTTTGTATTCGATCAATTATAGATGAGTCATATAGCTACATTAATGTATTTATATTGTAAATAGCAATTATTGATTTGGAAGGACTTCTTCAAGGTGAGTTTGCTGGACTTTTTGAAGGGCTCGTGTTTGGACCTTTTGAATGGTTCTTGGCTGGAGTCTTCTCAGGAGTCTTGGCTGCAGGTTTTTCTGCAGTCTGCTTTCTTAAAGAAAGTGTCCAACCAAGTTTCAACAGATGTTCTCCAGGGAGAAGAGCGACACAGCGAACGTGTTTGCTGGTGTGGTGTTGCATCAGATCAAGCGTTGTAAGTTGAAGCTGACATAATAAATTTGAAACAGGTTGTCAATTTATAAATGCTGCAAGTGTGAAACATTGTAACTCAAAATGTTGTAAGTCGAAGACTGCCTGTACATTCAAATTAACATTTGAAAACGTGATCCTTGCACTGGAACAAAAGATGTTGCACTTGCACCATTCTCATTAAAAAACTGGGGGACTGTGGCGTCAATGCCTACACAGCCAGATGGGTCATTAACTGGCTGGAGGGCCGCATCCAGAGAGTGGTGGTGGACGGGACATTTTCGACTTGGAGGGATGTGGGCAGGGGGGTCCCCCAGGGCTCGGTTCTCAGGCCCGCACTGTTCAACATCTTCGTCAGCACTTGGACAAGGGGGTAAAAAGCACCTTGTTCAAATTCACAGACAACACTAAGATGTGGGGGAAAGTGGGCACGCTAGAAGGAAGGAATAGGCTGCAATTGGATCTAGACAGGTTACAGGGGTGGGCGGACAAGAATAGGATGGGATTCAACACTGACAAGTGCAAGGTGCTGCACCTGGGGAGGAAGAGCCAGCACCATACCTACAGGCTGGGGGACTCCCTTCTCGTCAGTGCAGAGGCAGAAAAGGATCTTGGAGTCACTATTGAGGCCAAGATGAATGTAGGCCGGCAGGGTGGGGACACAGTCAGGAAGGCCATCCTCCCCCTCCACTGGTCAGGCCACAGCTGGAGTACTGCGTCCAGTTCTGGGCACTGCACTTCAGGAGGGATGTGGACAACGTGGAGAGGGTCCAGAGGAGGCCACTCACACGATCGGGACAGCAGGGCAGGCCCTATGAGGAGAG
>NW_017728934.1:4118989-4120851 GCF_001723895.1 Crocodylus porosus
TCGTTTGACCCCAGTACTCTTTCCTGCCATGGCAGGGGGTCGGACTAGATGATCTACTCAGGTCCCTTCCAACCCTAGAAACTATGAAACTATCTGCTGACTTGAACACATCGAGCCCTTCCAAGCACCCCTTCACTAACACTGTTGGTGGGCCGGTGCCCACCCTGTGCCTGTCTATAGTCCAGTTTGGTGATATGTCCGTGTTCAGGAACGCTGATGCAAAAACTCATTGAAGAGCCCAGCTTTGGTTGAAGAGCTCAGACTCGAGTTATGTCTACTCTGCAATCGGAGGTGCAGCATGTGTAGGCATTCCTGTGCTGGCTGCAATCTGGTAGAGTTGATGCAACAGCTCATGCTTCAGCGTAGGCTAGGTGTCCAAGTAAGTTTTGAGAGTCCCACTACAGCCAGTACCCATGCCCATGACTTTGTGTGTTCACTTCTGTGTGTACCCAAGCTGCAAGTCCACTTTCTAACAGCAGTTCCCCCAAACCTATCTTCTTGAAACTTGGCAGGCTTTGTGGCCTCACCAGGTGCTATCATCCCTGCAGTTTTCACCACCCTGAAATGTAACATACACATATCACATGAGTTTTGCTTTCATGAATTTGGGGTGTAGTTCCCCCAAACCCCTGCACTGATCTTTTTGAAACTTGGCAGGCTTCATGCACTCAGCAGTGGCTACCACTCCTGCAAGGTTCAACCAAATCAGAAGAAAAACAACAAAGTTATAGATATTTCATTGATTCCCCATTATACCCTATGGCCGGATCTCCGAAGCAGCTCCAAAGCTTTTCCAAAGAGCTTCAGAAAGCCTAACGAAGCCGGCGCTTCCTTCCCGAGACATTGCTTCTGAAGCTTTTCCAGATCCAAAGCACCGTTCAAAGCCTCGCACAGCCCTAGTGAACACTCTGTCCAAATTCATGGATGACACCAAATTATGGGACGAAGCAGACACACTTGAGGGCAGGGAGTGGATTCAGGTGGATTTAGACAAGCTGGAAAAGCGGGCAGACCAAAGTAGGATGCAGTTTAACAAGGATAAGTGCAGAGTACTGCACCTAAGGAGAAGGAATCACCAACACACATACAGATTGGGGGATGACTTTCTAAGCAGCACAGCAGCAGAAAGGGATCTCAGGGTCCTAGTTGACTCAAAGATGAACATGAGTCAACAATGTGATGAAGTGATCAATACAGCTAACCGCACAGGTCTAAGGAGGCGATACTTCCCCTCTATGCGGCGCTGGTAAGGTCACAGTTGGAGTACTGCATTCGAGTTTTGGGTGCTGCACTTCAAGAAGGATGTGGATAGCCTTGGGAGGGTCCAGAGGAGGCCACTTGTATGCATAGCAGGCCTGTGCAAAGTGACTAGTATTCGTTGAGGATTCAGCCAATTTGGGAGACAGTGATTCGATTCGGTGATTCAAATCACTGTCCTGAATTGATTCAGATGAATCTGATTCAGAGATTTGGCTGCTGCCGAAACTCTGAATCTCTGAATCAGCCAGCATCCCACCCCCCACGCCCCCAGCTCCCAGCATTTGTTAAGAAAAAAAAGCCCAAACTGCTGCTGGGTGGAGGGCGATCCCCACTGCCCCCCCACTGCTCCATGCTGTGGGGGGGCTCTGCACGAGCCCCTCAACCTCCCCTTCTGCTCCCCCAGCCCTCCCCCCCCATGGCTGCCCCACCTGCCGCAGCTCCGGCCCTTTAAGAAAAAAAACCTCACCATTCCTGCTGGCGGGGGGAGATCCCCACTGCCCCCCGCTGCCCCGCACCATGTTGGGGGCTCTGCATGAGCCCCCCCAAAGCCCCAAGTGAGTCCTGGGGCTTTTCTCTCTTTTTTTTTCTTAAAGGGCCAAAGC
>NW_017728934.1:4121038-4188923 GCF_001723895.1 Crocodylus porosus
GGGATGGGGCCTGACAGGGTCCCCCCATGGTCCTCTCCCTCGTGCCTACTTAACCAGCTCCGAGTCCGGCTGCAGCTCCCTGCTGCAGCCACTGGGGACTTTCCAATTCATCTAAATTCTCCAAATCTTTTCCAAAGATTGAGAGGGCTTCGGAATGATTTAGACCTTTTAATTGGTCCCCTGATTTGATCTGGATTTGGCAATTTGGCCACCAAATCGGGCCAAATATCCTCTGAATCAAATCCCCACCTGAAGCTTTGCACAGCCCTAATGCTTAGGGGCCTGCAGGATAGGTCCTATGAGGAGAGGGTGAGGGACCTGGATCTCTTCAGCCTCCACAAGAGAAGGCTGAGAGGGGATTTGGTGGCTGTCTACAAATTTGTCGGAGGCAGGGGGGGAGTGCAAGGAATACGAGATACTCTGTTTACCAAGGCATCCCTTACAGTAACTAGAAACAATGGCCACAAGCTGACAAAGAGCAGATTTAGACTAGACATTACGAACTTCTTCACAGTAAGGGTTACCAGAATCTGGACGGGCTTCCAAGGGAGATGGTGCTCTCCCCTGACTTGGAGGTCTTTAAGAAGAGACTGGACAAACACCTGGTTGGGGTCGTCTGGCCCCAGCTTCTTCCTGCCCAGGGCAGCGGGTTGGACTCGGTCTGCTGAGGTCCCTTCCTACCCTGAAAATCTATGGAAGTCACAGGGAGCTGTTCCTGCTTCCTGTTGAACATGTGGCAAGACTTCTCCATAAAACAGTGGGAGATATATCACACCTGGAAGACTGTTGGAGGGAGTTTTCTCTGTGCTTTGCAAGGACAGAGAAGTGCTTTAAGGCAGTGGATTAACTCCCTGCGGAAAGCAGACTGGGTGCAAGCATAGAGACACATATTCACCGCAGTGTTGGTCAGTTCCAACATGGTGCCGATATCCGCTGCAACATTAATGCCTTTGGAGTAATCCTGTCTATCAAAGTCATAATGGCAGGTCTTGAGAATAATTTGTGTGACAAATCTAGTGGTACAGAGATAAGCAAGTGTCATGGAGACAGTGACCAGGAGGATGATAGATCTCTTCTGGTTCCCCAAGTGTGTCCCTGAAACCATTCTGTGAATCCCTCCATCCTTCCCACAGTGCACTTTGTTACTGAGCATAATCTGCCGAAGACTCAGGCCATTCAAGGTGAAGATGATGATAAAGGGGATAATGTTGCCCAGGGAGGTCTGAAACCAAACCAGACCCTCAATGAAATAGTCAGGGAGGTCCGGGTGGTACACGCAGACCGCACTTCCTGTTCTGTTTACTATTTCTGATTTGTTGGACCAATAATATGGGATGGCTGCTGCATAGCTACAGATGTGGATCAAGATGATTGTGTAGAGTGTGCTTCTTGGGGAGCACATCCTCCCTTTCAGCTTGAAGGTGTTCAGAGTGATGAAACGCTCAGTGGTGAAGGAGACCACCAGCCAAACGGAGGCATTGACTGATCCATACCTGAAGACGTCCCGGAGGGTGCACCAGGGGTCCTTGTACCAGAAAGGCTCCAGGCTGTAGTATTTCAGGATCATCTCTATGATAACAATGAAGATAAGAACGATAGTGTCGGCCAAGGACATCGCCATCAGGTGGTAGCGGCTGGAAGTACAGATTAAGCCGTCCTTTCTCCAGAAGATTACAAATGTCATGATGTTTGCTGAAAGAGAGACAGCAGCTCAAATAGGAGTTGGGAGCTAACCTGGGGACAGCTGTCTCCTCCCTTTTTGCTGAACCCCAAATCCAAGAGGAACCATCTCAGCACAAAATTATGCCAAATCATCATCCTCTCTGAGCCCGTATCCTACAACAGCCCTGTGGGGTTCCACCAATCCTTAGATCGCATTCCCAGTCCACATGGGGACAATGACTGATATACTGTATTATTATTTCACTCTATCTAGAAAGGCTCGGGCCAGCTTACAATAAAAGAAGAACAACCCACGAGGTAAGAAACAATAATAGATTCCCCAAGCAATGCTCTAAAACTTAAAAACTCCAGTTCATCTACTCACCTCTCCCTGCCTATCGCCCAGTTATATGTTTCAGAATAAGCTGCTCTACAATGGCTCCTAGTGCTCCCAAATAGCTCCCAGTGTCACAGTAATCTGGAATAAAAATGACAGTATTCAGTAGTTATTATTGTGTTTTGGAAGTGCATTCAGCATTTTTGGATAAAGAAACTTTTATTCCAGAATAAAGTGTTGATCTGGGGAGCCACTCCAGAATAGCTATTCTGGTCAGCTTCTTCGTAAACAGGGTAGGGGGAGGCTATGGCTGTTGGTTTGCTAGAGAGATTTTTCTGCCAGGTTGAAGTACAGATAACCGAGAAATGAAAATCAAATCCTTCCCATTTTTATTTCTTTACGGCCATGAAAGAGTTTTGCTTTGTCCATTAGACATTCAGGTCTCTGTCCATCCTGGAAATCTGTGGGCAAGTGGAAAACTGATGAAATTATGACAGCACAATGGACAAAGCAAGGCATTCTGGTAAATTAAAGAGGAGAAGGGATTCATAGGCTGACAGGTTATGTTTTCCTTGGTAAATGAATAGGAGAAAATAAAGATTAAAAGCACCCGAGATTTAAATTGGAACAGAGCTCCCAGTATTAGAAAAATATCATGGAAGGTGTGTGCAGGTATAGTACATGGGATAGTTCTGGCGGCTGCTGTGTCAGTAGCTGCGACGGTCACCCCCTCTTCACTTATCCTACTTCCAATATACATCCAATATCCCACCAAGCTGCAAAAAAAGAAAACAGACACCCCTGATATCTGTGATGGCTCTGTTTGCATGGGCAAAATTAATTGGCCTGGCTAAGCAACTCTGGAATAACTATTCTGCCTGGATATATTTTCCTAGAATAAAAATACTTTCCCACAATAGTTGTTTGACAGCCACGTTATAGAAAAGCCCGATCACTAAAACCAAATCACCCAAATCCAAACAAACCCTTTTGTTATAAAGATTTACAAATGTATCTGTTATGAAGAAGCGTAAGGAGACTCAGCTGCTGGCGACTTCAAAAACAAAGGGTGAAATTCTGGCTCAGTCAGTCTCAACAGGACTTTTGACTATCAATGCCAATGGAGCCAAGCGCTTATTAAAAGGATTACAAGCCTGGTGCTTATTAAATGAAGACTGAGAAAAATGTACAGGATGTTGCAAAAAAATTTGCAGTAAGAAATACCAAATGGTTCATAATTTTTTCATACTCCTAATGTTCTCTTGCTGTGAGACCACTCAGCTTCTGTTGCGGTCAGTGGGTGGGAATGCAGAACCCATGACACCCCATTTCAAAAAGGATGCTGAAACAGTGGAAAGAGTTTATAAGAACTGCAGGGTTCATGTAAAGCCTATCTGAAAAGCCTACCTTTCTGATAGGGATTTAAGAAACTCAATCTATTTAAATTATCAAAGAGAACTGTAAGAGGAGACTTGAGCTTGGTCGGAAAGTACTTAAGCATGAAGCCAAGTTCTCATAGTACAGCATTCTCTAATCCAGCAGGTGAAGAAAGACAAAATCCAGCAGAGAAAATAGAAGCAAGACAATTAGATAGCAAACATAAGGTGCAAATTTTTAACAATGAGAAAATATAACTAGGGAGGTGGTATATATTTGTCTTATTCAGGATCCTTTAGGGCATATTTGTATGTATGGGTGTTTGCATGAAGTTTTGTTTTTCCAGATCAAAGTGATTAACATCCACCTTTGTATAGGAGTGTTAAATTCACTGGGCCTCCAGGCCAGATAGGACCATTGGGGTCCTTGTGGGCCAGCCCCAGCCCCAGCAGCGACAGTAGCATGGGAGTTAACACAGCTATTGCTCACTCCCCACACCACTGATGTGCCCTTAACAGGGTTTTATAGCTGGGCATTTGGTGCTGGGCTCAGTAAAACAACTCTGTGGACTGGATCTGGCCCACAGGCTACATCATTGACACCCCAACCTAATACAATTCTTTTCTGAAGTTCCCTGGCCACTTCCTGCAAAGTGGCTAATCTACTTGGAAAATGGATTCAATTTATATAGGGGTGAGTTAGTGTGGAAAAGGTCCAGTGAGAACCTCTGTATTTCAGGTGAACTTTTCCATGGCTGGCCGTCCTCCTACTGCTTCCCACACTGCACTGCACGTAGGAAGATTAGTCAAGTCTGCTCCAACCTGCTCTAATTAGAACGTGAATGAGCACATCTATAGGAACCCTTCGTCTCCATGTCTCTTGGCCACATCAACCTTTTCCCCATCATGCATAGCATTCCCTCTCATTCCTGGTTGATCTTTGTCCTTGCCTGCTCAAAATGGTGCCTGTGCTGTTAGAACGTGGACACACACTGCCGATTTCTATGACACATCAAATGATTCCCTGTTTCATCCCACTTGAGCACTTTTCCCCGTTCCAACCCTGCCTTCAAGCTGATGTAGTTAGATGCCCCACCCAAGCTTTCAGCTCTCTTATCATTTTCTGACATCCATTTCTGAAAGGGAGGTGTTTTAAATGTGTAGAGATTCTGTGGCACTCAGCTCATTTTAGCCCATTAGGTTCAGAGCAATTACTCCAGGGGAAGCCAATTATTTCAGGCAGAGGGCCACTTACTGAGTTTTGGCAAGCCTTTGAGGGCTGCACGACAGGCAGCCAGGGGCAGACAAATATTAATTTTCTAAATATTTTAGGGGTCCTGCAGGCCGGATGGAATGGCCTGGTGGGTTGCATCTGGCCTGTGCACCACATTTTGTTCACCCCTGAATTACTGTGTTTGGTGCAGGGCTCTTTGTGCTGATCTGTGGACATTGCTCAAGAGAAGTGATGGCAAAGATAATACTCAATTTTGGCACATGCACTGCAGCCAATGCTGGTGTCGTGGGGCAATTAGGGCTGTGCAGTTATTACTGTCCTTTTCCTGCAGCCTCTCTGAGACAAGGGAAAGGAGAGAAGGCATTCCGGTGAGCAACATCAATACCTATCTGCTGCTCTGCCTTTTTTGACTAAGAAATTTCTCTGCATCTTGGTGACTCACCTCTGAGTAACATCCTCCGCAACAGAGAAGCCTCTACAGAGGTGCACACAGGCATTGCCTGACCTGTCCTTTGTTCCCTTTTCTGGAAGCATAAACCCATGGGGAAGGTTCTGTGGATTGCGCTATGCACAAGGTCAAAGAGAAGCTGATTCTGATGGCTCCTTCCCACCTTAAAATCTATGAAGAGGCTATTTTTTGGCCACGCCGTATTGCCCAGCATACTCACATGGGATTCCAATGACAGCCAGGGCAGGGTAAAACAATTTCTGCAGAGTGATCATCTAATGATCCCGAGTCATTCTGAAGAGCAGCTCTTCTTTCTGAAGGTCTTAATAACTGTCTAACAAATCCAGCAGGCCCCTGAGGATTTTCAGGTTGTGTGTGTGTGGTAGGAGTTCTTTCTCCTAACAAGCTCCCCATGAACAAACAAGTCCTGTTTTTTTTTAATTTACCCCAGGCTCTATAAACCCCATGTTAATGATTACCCAGCTGCAGAAAGAAGGCTCCACAGCAGGCAGATGTAACTGTTAAGAGTCATACAAATTAAAGCAGGACCTTGGTGGAAAGGCACGAGTCGGTAGCAGATGAGGGGCTAGGGGCATAGAGCATCCTGTGCTCGTATTCCTTGAATAGCAGCAGAGTAGGAAATTTGGGTGCATGCTTAAAGACAGGCATTGAAGCTACATGGAGTCCATTTCTGGCTCACCCAACAACTCCTTTTTTGTTCTTGGAAAAGACATGCAAGGCCATATTTTCCAATATATTTAGGCATTGATGTAGTTAGATGCCTAACTCCTATTGATTGTAGCAGGACTTGTGCACCGAAGCTGCTTAGCTGCTTTTAAAATTCCCACTCTATCTTTAGGCAGCCACGTACCTTTAAAAATATGGCTCTTAGCCTTTGTACTGCAAAACAGGGATAATGATGCCTCCTTCCTTCTAACCCCGTCTGCATTACCAGATTCTTGGGCATAGCCTCTCTCTTGCCATGTGCGTATGCAGCACCTGGCACATTATGGTGCTGGTGTCAAAATAATATTAGTCCTTGCTGCTGCTGGGCTATTAACAACACTGTTACTGGTCAGGAGTGGTTTGCAGTGGACATTCCAAATGTCACTAAGCCTGGGTGCTAAGCCCATTCCTGCTGGTCTCAGAGCTAGTACTCCTAGCACTAGCTAGGAACTAGTACTTCTAGTAATATATTACTGGGGAGCTAGTACTGCTAGCATTTATGTTCTCTTCCCCCTTGTGGTTCTGTCTCTAAATAATAGCAAAAGAGACTTTTATGCACATATCAGAAGCAGCAAGAAATGGAGATGGAAAGGAGGGGGTGCAGTGTTGCCAGTTCTCAAGATTTGGGGTGTGTTTTGGCTCCGTGATGGAAAGCTGCTGGCTTGCTTTTCCCTTTTATCACTATAGCTTTTATCTCCTGTTATTGCCACCTGAGCTGAAGTCGGACAGATTACTGTCACAGTCAAGGGGCAGGTGGTATAGCCTATTCTTCATAAAGGTATCTGCTGGCACTCAGTGTTTTCAATGGTCCACAAGCAAAATTAACTCTAGAATTCAAAGGGTTTAGAGTACTGCTTGCTTTCCTCCCTCCTCCCTGACTTGGTCCATGTGTAAGGAGCTACGTGAAGCCTTGTCTGGACTTGCCAAAGCTCCAGTATGAGACAGTAGGCTCATAATCATCCATGCCTCGCTGTTCTGTGAGGAACTAAGTGCTCCATCCTTTTTCCTCACCCCCAGTCCCTGTGCCAAGAGTTAAGTGCTGGCTTAAATACATGTGCTATTGAAATGGGATGCTGCCCAATTCACAGGCGTTATAGAGGGTGATGGAAGCCTAAAAAATGGTGAAAACCACTGATTTAGACAGCACCCTGTTAGGGCATGGACTGTGAGGACAACAGGGACTGTGTCTAAGGGGGAATGGGGAAGGACGTATCTATATGTGTGATGACCATCCACTCATCTTTGATTCCAGTATCCAGAGATCGCAATATACATAAAAAGACTGCAGGGCTCAGTTTGGTGGTGGAGATTCAGAGAGACTTATTTTCTCCAAGACCTGGTGTTGTCATTCCCATTAACTCATTCCTGCCTGCAACAATGGACTAGCACAAACCACATCCTCCAGGCCAATACAAAATTTCAAGTTTCCCAGCTCTTCTGTTATACAGATCAGCCCACGTGCTGAAGGAAAGCATGTTGACTGAAAGAGGCCATGTATTATATTCCATTGGTACCTCAGCCCGCCCTGTGCCTGTCCTGCATCCTGATCTTTGTTCCTGCTCTTTATCATACAAGTATTGTTCTGCCGTGCTTGTCTTGATGTATCTGATTCCCTTTCCTAGCAGTATTGTGCATCTTGAATTAGTTGACAGCTCTAGCAAGGCCTACACTGGTAAATGCCTTGGCAAAGCCTGAACAGTATATGTACTTATCATTATCAATGCCTGCACTGATCAATGCTCCAGTGAGGCCCACAAGAGATGGCATCTGCAGAGGCAAAAACTGTGGGGAATGGTTCGAGTGAGGGAATACAGCAGGTAGTGATGGGAATGGAAGATGAAGGAGAAGGGTTGGCCCCACCGAGCAGCTGGGACTAAGGCAGCTTGGCTATCTCTGGGTCTCACACGCAGGACATGCCCCAAGGCAGTGAGAGGAGAGGATAATTCAAATAAAATGTATTCGTTTGCTATTTGAACTATGAGTTGCAATTATACTTATTAAAAGCAATGTTTATTGTACTAATTGTGCCATTTACATAGTTGGTGGATCATACATAAAGAAATGAGACTACTTTAAAGGTATGTTTAAATATTGTTAACGTATGACAATTGATTTTTTGTTAAATCATATTTAAGGATTCTAAATATAATTACACCACTGACTTATATGAAGGCCAGGTCAGATTACATTTCCTTCAGCACTTTGCAGGGTGATCAATGCTGTTAAGTTGCTCTTACACAGACTGTTGCCAGTCACATACATTTTTATTGATAAATAACTGGAAAGCTGAAACCTAAAGTACAGAAGGCACTTTATATCTTTGGATGTTTACTATTAATTTTCCAGTCACATTGTATAGCTGTGGTAAAGATAACATGGTGAGATAAGAAATCAAACTTGGCAGGAGACCAAGAAGAAATGAGGTGGTGGTGCTGCTATCTTCAGGAGAGCAGAGTTAAGGAGAGTCTCCAGTTTGGATTGGAGGCACCTCCTGGGTCATCGGGTCCATCTTCTTGCCCTCACAGGCAATTTCAGGATTTTGTGGGGTCTGACTCAGAATTTCTGATCTCTTGTGGTTGGCAATGCTGGGGGTGTTGGTTTAAAAATACCATTTTTATTTCCATGGTGACAAAATAGTCCAGGTTCTGTATGACTTCAGAGCAGTGCCGGCAAATTCACACTCCAAGTCACAAACCAATCAAACATGCTCTGCAGTTTCATTATGTTCAGCACACGCCAGCGATAGAAAACGTGCCTTCCACCAACTGGTTAGCTGTTCTCTGGGAAGTGCTGACCTCTGGAGGACCAAATCCTTACTGCTGCCCATGTCTCAAAGCTACTCCATTTTCCAAATACCCTGGCTCCCTGTGCAGGCAGGAGAAAAAGGTCTCCTCCTTCCCAGCAGAGGAGCTCTGCAGTGGAAAATGACTGGACTTTATTGTATAGGAGTCATGAAAACTAGATGCGTGGGATGATGGAGCACCAGTTCCTCTGACCCAGGAAGATACTGGACTG
Source organism: Crocodylus porosus (assembly GCF_001723895.1). Taxonomy (NCBI): domain Eukaryota; kingdom Metazoa; phylum Chordata; order Crocodylia; family Crocodylidae; genus Crocodylus; species Crocodylus porosus. The sequence goes on from NW_017728934.1 coordinate 4,129,837, forward strand.
ACTTCCCATTTGCAAATGACAACTTGGGGATTCATGGGTCCCCAAACCCATGATGTGAGGTTCAGACAAAGGCAGCTTATAGCAACGGTGTCCCTTGAGGACCGCCAGGCATTTTATGGCTCCACAGGAGCTTGGCTTGTTAACACGAGGTTTCCTGTATACCCCACTGGTTGATGGTGGGAGGAAATGGAGATGGCCCAGTCCATTCTTTTCTCCCTAGAGGCTGAATAAACCACTGTCTAGTCTTTATCATTCTTCTGAGTGCATTAGAAACTGCTATTTTCTGTTCTTACTAATGGAGAGACAGTGACCCAGATTTACTTTGCTTGGCATTTTCCACTCCAGAGATTTTTGGAAGATCTCCAGAATATCCATGGTGTGCAGCAGGAAGTTGCGATTTGACCATGGGGATGGTCCTGGCATGGGGGAGTTGCCAGTTGTTGTTCCCAGGAAAGTCCATTAAGATTTGGCTATGTACTGTTGAAAGCCCCGTCCCATCCCATCATTTCCTATCTGTCTCTTTGCACTGCAGAGCTCACTGGAACCTGGCTGCCGAAATGACTCAACACTTCCTGCACTGCATAAGCCTCGCCAACATCTCCCTTCAGTGTGATGCATGTGGCTAAGCCTCTACATGGGGCATAGACAAAATACACTTTGCTCCCTCCCTTGAGCCAATGGGACTAACCATGACTTCTAGGCTCAGTTCTTTGGGCAGGGATTGTCATTAGGTCTTTACAGTGCCAGTGCCAAACACCTACAGGCATTTGTATGGTATCTGCTGCTACTGGGTGTCGATAATTCTTTGCTTTTCACTGCTCTTGCCTATCTTGGCGAAAGACTGCATCAACTGGGAATGGAAACCAGCCCTCCAGTCTGGTCGCAACAGTCCGTTCAGCCATTGTCCATCCTGAAGAGCCTGCCACGTCTAAGTGCTTGTCTGCGCTATTAGAAAAAAACAGGGTTTACTCCTGAACACAGGCCTGGTCTACACCACATTTTGCCAGCAAAGCTGTAGTTCAGTCAGCAAAACTCCCCACATCCCAACATCTTCTGCATCCACAGCACTCCCCCCTCTGCCAGCAGTTGTCCCTGTCACAGGTTGCTTGGGGCACATGGCATTTTGAGAAGAAAGGCTGAGAGAGACGCAGCCAATAGGTGTGGCATGGGCTGATTAAGGAGTCAGCTGACCAGAAGGGGGCTGGGTTTGAGGCATATAAACCCAGGACCTGCACTGGTCAGGGAGTGTACCCCCAAGTGCCAGTGAGAGAGGAGCTCCTGGCAGCAGGGCTTCTACCTTCACAGAATCATAGAAAATGTGGGTTGGCAGGGACCCCAGGAGGTCATCTAGTCCAACCCCCTGCTCAAAGCAGGACCAGCTGCAACTAGATTATCCCAGCCAAGGCCTTTTCTAGTCGGGGCTTAAAAACCTCCATGGCTGGAGCTTCCACCACTTCTCTGGGTAACCTGTTCCAGTGTTTTACTACCCTCCTTGTGAGGTTTTTCCTAATATCTAACCTAAACTTCCCTTGCTGCTACTTGAGACCTTTGTTGCTTGTTCTGTCATCACTGAGAACAGTCCAGCTCTGTGCTCTTTCAAACCTCCTTCAGGTAGTTGAAGGCTGCTATCAAATCCCACCTGTCTTTTCTAGACGAAATAAGCCCAGTTCCTTCAGCCTCTCCTCAGAAGCTCAGTACCATTTTTGTTGCCCTCTGCTGGACTCTCTCCAATTTGTCCACATCCTTTCTGTAGTGGGGGAACCAAAAATGGACACACTACTCCAGATGTGGCCTCACTAGTGCAGAATACAGGGAAATAATCACTTCCCTTGACCTTCTGGCAATGCTCCTACTAATGCAACCTAGTATGCCCTTAGCCTGCTTGGCAACAAGGGCACACTGTTAGCTCATATTCAGCTTACTGTCCACTGTAACCCCAGGTCCTTTTCTGCAGAGCTGCTGCCCAGTCACTCAGCCCCAGCCTGTACAGATGCATGGGATTGTTCTGTCCTAAGTGCAGGACGTTGCACTTGTTCTTGTTGAACCTCATGACATTTCTTTTGGTCCAATCCTCCAATCTGTTGAGGTCTCTCTGAATCCTACCCTCTCCCTACCCTCCTGTGTATCTACTACTTCCCCCAACTTGGAGCCATCTGTAAACTTGCTGCCGGTGCACTCTATGTCATCTTCCAAGATATTGAAAAGAACCTGCCCCAGGACTGATCCTGGAACACTATATCCACTTGATATCAACTGCCAACTAGACATCACGTCATTGATTACTAGCCTCTGCGCCTGATGATCCAGCCAGTTTTATATCTGTCCATTTACAGTTGTACAATCCATTTATCCAACCTGTACTTCCTTACCTTGCTTGTGAGAATGTTGTGGGAGATGGTACCAAAAGCCTTGTTAAAGTCAAGGTATATCACAGCCACTGGTCTCCCCACATCCCCAGAGCCAGTTGTAGAAGACAATCATGTTGGTCAGGCATGAGCAGCCATTGGTGAATTCAAGCTAACTGTTCCTAATCACCTTCTTCTCCTCCAGGTGCTTAGAAATGGATTTCTTGAGGATCTGAATTTTCCAGGGACTGAAGTGAGGCTGACCAGTCTCTAGTTTCCTGGATCCTTCTCCTTCCCTTTCTTAAAGATGGACACTATATTTGCCCATTTCCAATCATCCAGGACCTCTCACAGTCACCAGGAGTTATCAAAGATGATGGCCAGTGGCTCTGCAATCGTATCAGCCAATTTCCTCAGTACCCTTGGGTGCATCCCGTCCAGCCCCATGGACTTGTACAAGTCCAGCTTATCTAAATAGCTTCAGACCTGTTCTTTCACCACAGTTGACTGCTCACCTTCCCAAACTGTGCTGCTAGGTGCAATAGTTTTGAAGTTGATCTTAACATCTGAGCTAGTGTAAACAGCATTGTATAAAAAACTGGAGGTTTTGGGGGAAGACCAAGGGGTGGAGGAGGTCTCTTGGGGCCCAGTAAAGTGTCTGGGAGCTGAGAGTGGGACAAGCAGGTCCATAAGCCTAGAGAGGGGCCAAGAGTGGGACCCAAGGGTCTGAGAGCCTGTGAGGGGTGGAGCAGGGTCTGGGGGCTTGAAGCCTGGGAGAGGTAGCGTGCAACTGCAGGTAGGAAGGCTGCATTCAGGAGTACCCAAGAGAAGCAAAGTGGCCAGGAGGAGCAGGTCACCCTGGAAGTTGAATCAACATCAGTGAGTAATAACACCTGTGAAGCATGGGGTATGAGGCAGGGATGGATGGAGTCATGCAATTAGCCCTTAAGGCAAGATCAGGCTTGGGAAACCCAAGGACAGACTATTTTCTAAAGGTTAATACCAACAAGGTGTGGCAGGTGAGGGAAGGGGCGTTTTGCCTGAGAGGCAGTGAGGCCAAGGACTAAGAGGGTACTCCAGGGGCAGGATGGCCACTCCTGGAGTGAGGACCTTGTTACCCATTTCCTGAAGTTGGGTTTCTGCTGTCCCCCAACATCCAGCAGAAGGCACATGGAAACTCTCTTGCACTTGTTAGCTCTGCAATCCCTTCACCTACTGGTGTCTCCCCGGGGTGCACTTCACACATTATCTCCACTCAGCAGCTGTACCGTTACCAGAAGTGGCTGCACTCTGGCTGCACAGCAATGCCACCTACTGTCTGTGGCATGGGATAAGCACAGGCAAGGCTTTAAGCATGCTCTGGCCACAAAACAATGGCTACCAGGCCATCTCACCTCACTTCAGTCAACCTGGTCACCAGGATTTAATACGATGAAAGTAATTTCTCCATCTTGTAATGCATTGCAGCTTGTAGAACTATTTCTTGGAACGAAAGTATTAGGATTTGCATGCAGAGGCATGCCTGTAACATGGTGACAAACCACCAGCTAGAGTTTGTCAGCAGGAACCTTGCTTCTGCTCCACACCAGGAATGCCAAACCAAGCTCTTTACATCAGGCTGGCTGTCACTTATACAGAACTGTCCCAGAGCCTGCAAGAGATGATGATGATTAAAAACCATCTGGTCCATTGCGCAGCTGGAACTCTGGAATTTTCTTTTAAATAGTCATTTAAATTTGTCCGTGGTCACACCCTGGACAACTGTCATGTTTTGGTTAATACAAACCATTATGTAGAGAAGAGCACAGTGATAGAACAGGGATGAGCACTGGAGTTTGTAAGGCAGAGAGTAGATAGAGCAAGGCTACATGTCACCTTTTTGTGGTACGTTTCAGCAGGAGACTTCCAACAAGGTGGGCACAGATAAAGAGGGTTGACAAGCTGGAGTCCCTTGGCTTTCTTACTAAGCGTGGAATGACTGCTTTCCAAAGATAAGCCTGTGCATTTTTAGTCACCAGGGGCATCTCCCCTTGGGAGTGTGTAAAGGTTAAAATAAAGAAGAGCCCTTCTCTAATCCTTGTGCTTCCACATAGTGCAGGGCAAGTCTGGGTTCCAGGTATGGTTTCACAATAGCCAGTCTACTGGGAGGTGCTTTGGTAAAAACATGCTAACACTGCTGCCCATCCTCTCTGTCCTTCAAGACCAAAGATATACTTTAGCATCATCACTGTATGAATTTATCTAGCCATACATCTGCTTACCCCATGGTTTGACTGAACTGTGTAATGTTTATGGAAGAATGCCAAGCTTTGAAAGCAGAGCACACTGGATTCACAACTTGCCTGCTATCTTCTTAAAACAAACATTAGGCAATGATAGGGAGGGAACATCACAGCAGGAGCCTTGCTACAGATAAATTCTAATGAGAAGTGCAAAACCACAGAACATCCACAACAGACAGATGCTTGTGACAGACAGGAATTTATCTGCATTTTTTTCAGTGGCTACATGGGCATTCAAGACACTCTGACAGGGACCTCTACACAGGATATGTTGATTCATTTGTGCCTTTACACACTGGATTTAAGCAGGGGTAGGTTGAAAAATGGGAATTCTCCCTATCGTATTTTTTTTCCCAGCAGCTGCATTCAAAAATCAGACTATTCAAAAATAGTGCACATGATCAATATGAAAAGAAGTACTGGTCAAGTCTTCCCTGACATAGGGCAAGATAAATTATTACAATTCTCACTAAGTTAAGACAAGAGTAAAAGCAGAATGCCAGGTCAGTGTTATCTGTAGTACTCTACGAGAGCGTTTCCCAACTGGCATGCCGTGGCAATGAGCTACAATGAGCTTGTAAATATGGGGATGAGGAATGCCTTAACAGGCGTGCCATGGAAAATGTTTATTAATGTAAGTGTTCCTTGGTCTGGACAAGGTTGGGAACCACTCCTCTAGGACGCAGACTCACTCCGCACAAATGGAACTCTATTTCCTGTTGTGTTGAAATCTTGTGCTCAACTTAACCTCAGTGGCTCTCAACCAGATGCTGTGTCCAGCTAAAATTTCTTGTCTTGGCAGACAAGGATCTTTGGGTTAATCTGATATTTTTTATTAGACCAACTTAAATAGTTGGAAGAAAAATTAGCAAGCTTTCAGGTTTAAAAACCCTTAGTCAGGCTGAGGAAGTCTCTGCAGTTGGTGTGTGCTTTTCCTGGATGGAGTGAATAGTAAAGATGTCTTGTGCACAGACAAATTAGGAAGGACTGCAGCACATGCACGCTCTCCTATCTCATTAGTGTTGTCTGCAAAGTTTGAAGCAGGTAGGAGAGCCAGTTCCTGCTGCAGCCTTTCCCCGTCTGACACTGCACAGCATCTCCCAGAACAAGGTGCGTGGGATAGGTGGGACACTTGTGCCAGCCTTTGTTTGAGAGGAGCAAGGGGGCAGGGCCAAACTGGGAAGGGCTGTTGCACCAGCCAGCTCATGAAAACCAGTTTCTAGCCTGCAGCCTTGCTCCTGGTAGGAGATACTTAAGCTGCCTGCAGAGGGATGGGGGGGAACCCCCCCACCAGCTTTCCTTTAAACTCTGCATGACCCGGACATGCTCAGAAGAGGCAACAAGTTAGTTCAAACCAGCTCTGCAGCATTTGTATATACTGGGCATTTTAGTGGGGCTTTTTTGGTGCTTTGATCTAAGAGCTGATTCAATCAGCTCTTACATAAAGCTCCAAAAAAGCCTCATTGAAGTGCTGGACCTATAGACACTGCAGAGCCAGGTCGAACTAACATTCTGCTGCTTCCAGTAAAGTGCATCTCCCCCCCGTGCCTGCAAGCAGCCACCATCAAGAAGGAATACACGCTCCTCCCCTTGGGGACATTAATGTGTTTCCAGGCACTCGCAGACAAACTACGTACAAAAGGCTAAATGCACATGCTAATGCACAAAACAACACAGTGGCAATACCAGGAAGGCCTAAGAACAAAGCAAGATAACTGTGATTTAGACCCATGAAGCAAAACAGAATTCCACTTACTGCATCTCTCATGCCTATTCACTTGCTGAGGAAAATAAGCTTCCCACTGGGCCTGTACGGCTCCTTTGGTCAGGAAGTTGTTGCCTGAGCTTCAACCACAGGATCTTACATAGAAGTTGCAAATTTAAAAGCTCTCTCCCCAAGACATTCAGCATCAAAGCTCACAGAAGTCTGATGCACATACTTGCCAGTGGAGTTTAATGGTTCTGTATAAAACCATCCCAGTAGACTGGGGATATTGTGATGCCACTCACCTGTAGCCAGACTTTACTTCCAATCCTCTCCCAGCACCACGCAGAACAACAAGGACTAAAGAAGGCCTTGGGGTTTACTCCATCCCCCCAGTAGTTAATTTGGTCAGACAGGGTGCGTCCAGATTCACAGGGACGTTCGGTTCCCCGGAGACAAGTAGTGGCGACGCAATTTGTGCTGCTGATACTTGTGCCTGGGGAATGCCCATGCCATGGGCACTTTGGCCCCCGATGGGGTAGGGAAGGGGAGGGCCAGCATTGTGCAGAGGTCCAAAAACAAAAAAATCTGCAGGGAAAAAACGCAACACAGCGCACGCTCAGCCAGCATGCCCTTGCAGTGCGGAGAACATTGGACTGCACAGCATGTGGCACTACAAACGTGCATCTTTCCTTTCCCTGTCTGTAGGCTGCTTTCAATTTTGTATTTTAGGTTGTTCTTTTAAAAAGGGACAGTATGAGCTTAAGACATGATCTTTTATATCATGACCACTCAACTGTGGACCAAATCTGCTTCCTGGGTCAGTGTCATCCAGTCTGTAGAGAGCCCTGTCAGTCACAGACTTGCTAGATTGGGCACGCAGAGGGCTGTGGGGTCCTGGAGGCTGATCCCAGCACATAGGGGTGGTGTGGGCCTGAACCTGAACCTTGGTCCAGTCTGGCCTGCAGACAGGTTCCATGCCACATTTCTGGCCTGCAGGGTGACAAGGTGGAACACCGGTTTTATATTATCAACACATACCTTTACCTGACAGCTCGCACTTTAACTCATTTCTTTATCTTGATCATTTCTGTTTTCCCGTGCTCACAGATCATACAGTGAATCAGACTAGCGACGGTAACTGCGGTTTCACTTGCTGGACTTTAGGCAATGGGATCATATAGCTGTGTTCAATCACACTGCAATGGCTTGTCACTGATGCTTGATTTGTGATATAATATCTAACTCCCTTAAGTGTGAAAAGGAAGCTGCCTGCTTCCTTTAGGATAACAGACCACAGCACTACTTTCATTAGCACCAGGACTTTAAATGAACAGTTCCACGAAGCTCCTTTCAAATCATAAAACGTGAGTTTTACATAAAAGTGTGTTTACAAATTATTTGCTTTTTACTTGATTCTGCCCATCACAGCCTGGAAGTTATATACATATACTGGCTTTGTAGTTTTAAACCATTTGTGAGACTCTAGAATTTTTTCACAAAATAAAAATAGGATTCCTTGGTTTTTAGAAATTCTCTTCAGCTTGATGAATATAGACAGCAAATTGCTGCTTGCAGTTGCAGGATCACACTAAGCTTTTTGAGAAAAGGGGTACTGAGGGTGCCACCAATCAAAAAGGCGCACACTGTACACAGGGTCCAGGACAACCTGCATTCCTTGGTCAACTCGGGGTTTCTTGCCATTCCAAACTGGAGAATCCTGGAATACCAGCCGCACTCTATGATGCCTCATGTCAGTGCTCACATTTATTGTGAACTGCAGGGGGGGAAAAAAAAAAAAAAACACAAGAAGACTATTTAAACAGACATCTAGAGATCATTTCCAGAATGCCAGAGTGCACATAATTTCCTTTCTATTTACTGCTGGGGACTCTGATCACGATTTTTTTTCCTTGCACAATTACATTAAAGTTTATTTTTGATTATTTTAAGAATAAAATAGGTTAGCACAAAACAGAACTCTTGAGGATGTTTTCTATTAAAAAGTGGTGGGGGCAGGGGAGAGGCATATATTTTTTTTAAATCAAAACCAGAAAGTTTCTAATTACTCTCTTCTAAAACAAGATAATTCCATTTTAGAACTCACATCTTATGGAAGGACAAGGATAGGAGAACTTAAAACTTTTCTCAAACTCAGTTTTCAAGATTTAAAACCGTAAGGAAAAGATATTTTAGGTACTACTGCATATATACAAGTTAACTCCCATCTTTGAAACACAGTACATTTAACTGAAATTACAATAAAAAGCCCAATCCCTTCAAGTTGAAATCAAGTATGAGAGCAGTTGAAGATTCATATAAAAACTAAACTGAGAAGATCCTCAAACAATGGTCCCCAATACCCTTTAGAAGTGCAGCTGTTGTAGAAAACTTTACAAAGAAAGGTAAGGAACCAGCTCCTTTCTTCCAAGCCTTGTATACAGTGTTAGCTTAGTCTTCAACACTTACCAAGGTAAATATCATACCCATGACTATTGGCACAAAAATGAAGTTGAAGGTGGTGATCTGCAACAGACAGCAGTCCTGATCAGGGTTTGTGTGAACTTCTTGATACTGAACAGGTGGCTGAAGACCTTTGCAACAGTTATTCTTAAACCTGGGAGACTTGTACGAGAAAGAGACAGAGACAGAGAGAGACTCATTCAACTAAATTAAATCTGACCAGAAGTTCACTTCACATCGAAAGGCTAGTTGGCAAGGAATTCCTACCAAACTCTCAATCATTTGGACAGACAGCTTACATGGACAAGAAAGGCCTCTTTCCTGGGGCAAAGCATTTGCTTTGGAGTGGCAGAATTACCTTTTGAAAGACAGGGTCTGTAGACTTCTCAATATTGTGCTATAGCAATTTATCAAGATTAATGGAGGGCTTCACTACAGTGGTAACCTCACTTTTCTATGCACTGCCAGCACAGTTCTTTGAAAACTTCAGAAAACAAGACCTTTAGACAAAAGGTTTTTAATGTGGCCCCTCAAATTTAGGCCAATAAATTCAAGTGGCCTGATTTTCAGAGGTGCCAGGCTACAAATCGCTATTTGAGTCATTTGGACAGCAGGCTAAATGCCCATCATGAGTGGAGAAAAGGAACTATGGAAGTAGGGTCCATTTTGCAGTTCAAAGAACTGTCTCCTGCTCTCAATCTGCTATTCTAAAGGTAGTTTACCAAACTTCTGCATTTAGCAATGTTTATTTTTGTTACTCCAAGATCACAGATTTCCACTGATCTACCGTCACCCTGAAGAGTAATCCCAGAGAAAGAAAAATACCATTTTAAGAACCCTGCCATTTTGGTCCCAACATTTCAATAACTAAACATTTAGCTTTCTTACCTGTTTTTTGAACTTAAAATTAAATTCCCACATAGTTTCTTGTCTGTTCCCATCAATCTTTCTGCACCAGAAAAGCAGACACTGTTGCAGAAAAAAAAATAAAGTTATGAGACCCTTAGAGCTTAGGACACCACACGCAGCAAATTTTAGCGCACACAGTCAGACCAGCTTAAACCAGAGGAGCAGAAGAGATGGCTAACATCTGAGTCAATTATACTCAGAAAATCCACAAAGCACTTTCCATTTGCCAGGCAGAAGCTGACAATTTTGCAATACCAGAGCACAGTATATGAGCCAACAACTATATAGCCTTCAACCCTACCCAGCCATTCCAAAGGGAACCAAAGGTGGAATTGATTTGGTTCTTTCACAGGCACACAACACAGAAAGCAGCTTAATTAAATTAATGTCTCTGGTCAGCTTAACCACGCATTCAGTTCACACATAACAGTGCAGCAGCAAGGAGGAACTAAAGCAGGCCAGAGGAAGACAGAGCAAAGGACAAAGACAAGACAAAGACCATTTTAAAAAACAGGAGGTTGTTCTGGGGGCACTCTGGAGTCAGGAGATTCCCCTTCATAGCCCCCAAATGTCACTAATGTCAGACTAGGGGCATGTTTTAATATTTTGCAAGTACAAACTGAAGCTTTGCTGGTGCACCTCGGATACCAGGCCAAAACACTCTTCTGTTCTGGAGGAGTACACTGTGTCAGATAGCTTAGCCACAGAGGCAGCAAGGTACCAAAGCATGACACCCTGGCAAACATACATGAAAGGATTCTATGGCTAGAGATCTTCATAAATTGCACTGGAAATGCCCCCTGCAGCAGCTCCTTTAATGTTTTTTGTATTGCCACTTGCTCCCCTCCTTGATTGGCGGAGGGGCCCTGCCGGCTGGGCAGTTTACCAGGGAAGCAAAAATAGCAGCATATTTAAAACCACAATTTTTGCTTCGCTGGCTATCAGTGGCAAACAGCCCAGCCAGCAGGGCTACTCCGCTAATTGGGGGAAAGGAGGGCAAGTGGCAAAATGAAAAACATTTGCAGGGGGTACTTCTGGTGTGATTTACGGAGATCTTTATCTATGACAAGGTGACTGGGGATCCTTTTACACAGGGGTGCGATCTGGGGGATTGTAGGGGCCAGCACAAAACACTCTTTAGAACTCTTGGCAGATATCAAGGTGAGTGGAAGAGAAACACAGCACAACATCCAAAAACTGTCAGTGATGGGAAACTTTTAGCACTTAAGAGTTGTCTGGTAGCCAGAAAAGAAACAAAGAAATGAAATGTGCCACATCTCATCTCTGACAGAAATCAGCCATCCACCACAACTGGCCATTACTAGTCCTGCTAGCAGACTCAGTTGCAGCGAATGAGGCAAGGAAGCAATTTTCTGCCTGAGGGATGGTCTCTCTGGCCTAAAGAGGGATACTCTCTCTGGTCTCTCCTCCCTCTCACCATCTGGTAGCTTATGCTATTTTCTGTCCTGTACCTGCTCTAGGGACAAACATTCCACTGTGGCACCAAGGCTGTCCAATCTGATTACAGGAGGGCAGCTGCAATCTGAATCATATTAATGAAGTTTTGTTCTAATTGGGACATGGTACCCACATGACCCACACTGGAACAAAGTCTAGACTATTTTTGCTGTTAAATTCTGATTCTGGATTGTATCACCTGCATAATCACTGGCAAGAATCTGACCAGGATCCCTCCTGGGGTGAATCCCTTAGACATCACGTGCAAGGCTGAAGCGGAGTTAAGCTCAGAACACTTCCACCAAACACGTAAGCAGGGTGTGACTAATTCTATCTGATTACACTGCTGATTGCTCCATGGAGCCAGCATCAGCTAACAGTGCATTTGATCATGGCAAGTAATTAAGCACAAAATGGTAAGTACCTCCTAAGGGGCAGAGGATGTTGTCCACGTGTCAGCCGTCCTGCCCTTCAGACGTGCGCTGCATGGCCTGCTGCTCCACCAAAAATAATGGGGGTGTCTTTAAAGGGCAAACACTTCTGCTGACACCACAACAGCTCCAGTGTCCCACACAAGCTACACTAAGGAAAGAAAAAAGGAAATTAAAGAGGAAAAGCTAGATTCAGTGAGAGAGGGGTCTGGAGCCTCCCCTTGCTGCATGCACAATTTACTTGGGCATCTTCCGTTAGTGTTAATAGACCCCTAAGGGTATAACCAAAACCCATGAAAGCAAGGAAGCAGAGAGGTAATGTAAGGTCCCACTCAGCATACACCATTGTGCCTGGGCATTACAGCACATGGAGCAAATGCAGACAGTCTGGAGATCTGGTATGCGGAGGCATACACTGGGATCAGACACAGACATTTCTGTCTTTTGATGGGTTTAAGTCAGACCTCCACTGTTATTCTAACAAAGACTTTTCTTCATTTAATTTCCTTTTTTTTTTTTTAAACAATGAACAGTTACCAGATATCACACACAAAGAGTCTTTACAAGACAGTTAGTATGGTATAAGCACTAGCAGTGGGCACCAAAGCCGTCATGGTGTCAATATGAATGACTACTGTCAGGCAACCCTGCTGACATCATTAAGCTGGAGGAATCTGGCTTTTACAGCCTGGGTATAAGACTAATTGGTTAGGTTGCTCCAAAAGCAGGTTAGATTCCAGGGGACTGAGGATATTAAACTCAAAAGCTAGTGGAACTATGATTTTCTTTTCAGAAAGATCATGCCTGAACATAATATTCAGGAAAAGAAACTCAGGGTGGAAATGGCTACAGAAGACCTGTGCACCGAGCTGCCAATAATCCTTTAACCTGACCAGCTTGCTACCCAGATGTTTGCAGGTTGTCTCGTGGCTCTGATCTAGAAGTGCACCGATATATCGCTCCATATTGGATTGGCACGATAAAAGGAAAATTGACATTATCAGCAATCATCTTTTTTTGGCCAGTGTAGCCAATAATGTCACTGATAAATGCCAGGTGCATGCATGCAGCTGCAACATGCACACAGCCAGGAATGCAGCCCAAAAGTGAGGAGAGCAGCTTCCTACCGGTAAGTCTGGGGGTTGGAGACAGGCCATGGGGAGGGAGGGAGGGCAAATTGAGGCCCCCACAGTGAGGGAGGGAGTGGAACAGGAGCAGGCACTGCCCAGCTGGGACAGGGTGGGGCATGGTGCAGGACAGAGCTGCAGGCAGCTCGTTCAGGGGGTACAGGGAAGGGTGGGCAGCTCCCCACTGCTGTGTGCACTCCCAGGGGAGGCATGTGGCCCCGAGACTTGTGCACAGGATGAGGGTTAACTGCAAGCTTTGGGCCAGGGGCTCTGCTGGCCTCTTCCCGGCAGGGGTGGTTGGGCCAGGACTGCACTCAGAACCAGCAGAAATGGGGCAGTGTGAGTGGCTGTGGAGCTTGGAGGGGTGGTTACAGGGTAGGCCATAACCACCCTCAAATTCTCCATAGCCACCTCCCAGCACAGCCCACCCAAGCACAGCCCTGGCCCAGCCCCCGCATCAGGAAGAAGCTGGTGCAGCCCCTGGTCCCAAGCCTGAAGAGGGGAGCCTGCTCTTGCCCCACACACAAATCCAGGGTGCACATGCCCCTCCCATGCCTCCATCACAGGTGCACACAGTGGCAGGGAGTTGCCTCCTCTTCCCCCTGTACTTCCCAGATGAGCCACTCATGGCTCTGTCCTGTGCCCTGCTCTGTCCCAACTGAGCAGTGCCTGCCCCTACCACATTCCCTCCTTCAGCACAGGGGCCTCTATTTGCCCCTGCCCTCCCCCCAACACCTTTACCCACACAGACTCACTGGTCAGATGCTGCTCTCCAAGCTGCCAGGCTGCATACTGGCTATCAGACTGGTATCGGCTGATATGGCTGGTTAATAATCAGCCATCAGTATCAGCCAAAAAATCTTTAAGTGGTACACCCCTACTCTGATCCCAAGCAGCAAGCCACTTTATCAGTGCCCTCACATGGAAGGAAGGGTAGGGTGAATGTCACACAGCAAAGGATGAGTTTGTTGCATCTTGCATGGAAAGAAAGTGAAAGTGTCCAAACTGTACCCCTCAGCTTTTGGAGGCTGAAAGCCTAGTTCAATATATTTTTAGATTTTGGAGGGGGAACCCCCGCTGCACTGTGACTTAGGCTGGTTTGCCAAACGTCAGTCAACTGGGAATAAGAAGCAAACTATAACTGCAGAAAGAATGAGGAGTCAAGTTATTAAGCAGCAGCTAAAGCGGGACAGATACTGCAAAACTCCATGCAAGGACATCAGGGGAACTTCTCTCACTGAAACCCAGAGCAATTCCTCCCAAGCTTTCCCCACCTGCCTGCATAGCCATATTCAAAAGCATGCACTCACTTCTCATGTTAGCCATACACGCCGCCTCGCTCCCCTTTGGCAGATACCAAGCCTGACAGGCCACAGAAGCACAATGTCAAGGTACTCTCCTTTTAGAGGCTGTAAGCATCACTTCTGATGCTCTTGGTCTGCTCCAGTTGGGAGAGAGCGCATTCCCAGATTACACAGCACTGGGGAGATTTTTTTAAATCAATTCATTCATTCATTTTAAAATGCTGCCATCTCATTGAGGCAGATGACATTTTTCTAGTGATACTGGTATGATGGAAGCACTCTGAAGGGTCAGTCATGGACCAGGACCCCACTGTGAGTAGAGTTGTATAAATGCAATACATTACAAATCTTCAAAAGCTGCTCTTCTTAGCACCGATATTGTCTATACGTCACTGATCCAGCACACACTTCACCAGTATTACTGTGAACAAGACTTATCTTTTGAAAGAAAATAAAATGTAGAGAAAGGGTAACAGCTGGACCCAACTTAATTAATTTAATCAAATGATATCACTTACTTTGGAATTTCTTAAAGTGCTGGGAGTGGTCTCTGGAATAGCTGGATTCCCGGACACTCGAGAAGCGAAAGGTTCATACATGTGGTATAACGAACGGATTACACATGCACGCAGGCAGCGCAGTTTTTCCATGGATTCTGGACGTAAGCGGAGAGGCAGGTATGCATCCAGGGTATAGTGCCTACAGAAAGACCATGACAAACCAAAAATCCCTTTGTGAAGCCAGAAATAAGTTAAAGTAAGCGTCCCATAGTTACAAAACTAAACATTAAGAATTAGCAGAACAAATGGATCCCCTGTCAAAATGCCTTGGCTGCCATAATACATGCTCCCCAGACAGCTGGTATCCTAAGCACCTGGGGCTCTCTAAGTGCTGCGAGTATGCCATATTTATTTATCAGCATGTAATCACAATCAATGCTCAAGAAAGAGGTAAGCCTTTAGCAGAAAAAGCTAACCCTTTAAAAAAAATGAGAGGATACTTACTTTGGCAAAAGCATTTCTGAGCATTTTGAAGCAAAAATGTGTCCTCTCAGGAAAATGTTATTCTAGCACTTAGTTCATGACAACCAGAAAAGCTTGCTAGATTTTAAAAATATGTATTGGATATATGGGAAGATACCCAGAGAGTGGGCATCTGATATATGGGAAGATACCCAGGAGAAACTAAAAGGCATTTATCTTAAGAAAGGTTGTTTAAAGTTCTCTACACAGCCATTTTTAACAGAGACAGCACAGGCTAGGAGGTAGATGCCAATTATAGAATGGAAAATAGTTCAGAAGTCAAATGTATATATGTGTGTGTATAAACATATTTATATTACACACGCATGCACATTGCAATCACTTTCAAAGTGAATCGTGTTCTGGATTTAACCATGCATATGTTCCAGTCCAAGACTACCAAAGAGAAACATTCCCATTAATAGCTCAGCAGAGAATCAGACACCACGGAAGACTCTTTAACTTAGATTACAAACTATTTATGGCCGCACCTTCTGTAGAGTCTGGTCCAAAAGGCAGCAGTGCAAGTTACAGTCCATGCTTTCTTACAAATGAGAGAAAATTTCACAATATCTTCTGGACGTATGTAGGAGGCCAGCAATAACCAGATGTCAATGGGATACTCCTCTCCAACATCCCCATCAGGGTTTTCTACAGACAACGGGACACGTTAGCATAACACAATTCCTAGATAACAGTCCTTAAAGTTGGGGGTTGGTTGCCTCTTCTCTATAAATATATCAACACAGCAAGATGAAGGTATGACTGCAGCATGAGTAGCCATGTGTGTGCTGGCTTTAATCTAGCTAACAAGAGCAACAGCAACAATGTTAATACAGTACTATGGCTTTAGCATAAGCTAGCAACCAGCTAACATGCCCACAGTCCTCAAAGGTCTGTGCTCTGGTTATTTGTCCAAGCCCCCTCATCTTCCCATTGCTGTTACCTGTGCTAGATGACATAAACCTAGCGCAGATGTGTTTCAGATCTTATCTTCATTTTACAAACACATCCTACTTGTCACCGTCTTACAGTTGCTCCAGGTCCTTTCTGGTTAACTTGGTTAGCAAACAGCGTGAGCATTTATCTTCCTTTATACTCAACATTGTAAATGAGATTACTAAGACCCTTTCTGAGTGACTAAGCAGCTGCACTGTTTCATCTACATTTCAATTACAGCTCCCATGATGGCAAGCATTAGAGAACGCCACTCAATTCAACCACCTGTTTTGATTCACAAAGACGCTTTAAAAATTTCCACTGCAACCAGACCATCACATACTTGTTCATTTAAGAACAGCTTTGGAGGGAAACAAAGCAAAAATATTTTTCTAATCAATCAGATTTTTTAAGATCTAATGGATTGTGCTCAGACTTTTGATCCATGCATAGTTCACAGGTTCCAAGGCAATGGATCCCAAGCTAGAGGGTGTGACAGCTACAAGTGGAATCACAAGCTCCATGTGGCCTCTGGTACATCTGAGCTTGCAATTACCAAGTGTGCTCTTAATTAACAGAGGCAAAGTTTTACCATGCCTCAGCTGTTCCATACTAAGTTTTCTACTCTTATCTTGCAGTGAGAGCTAAACCAGGGCAGATTTTCTCTGAATGGAACTATTTAATTTTCACTTACAACAAGGGAATTGCAGGCACAGGGCAGTTACCAGGATGCCATGGGAAGTCCCTGCCCTGTTAACTGTAAACATATGAACAAGTGTTGTGCCTGCAATTAACCCCTGGTAAGTGAACCTGCTGGATTTGTTCTTTGTAAGACAGCGAGCACAGGACAGTTACCGTGGAGCAGCTGAGAAACAGAAATCCCCATCTCTGTAAACTGTGCACCAACCACAATGGTAATAGGGCGACAGGAATTCAACCTTAGTATTAGTAGGGGACAGGAGACCTGCTACTAAGCTGTAAATTGCACAACTTCCAGCCCTTCAGAAGGCATAAATATCACACTCTGCTTGAAAGGGGAAAAGGCGAAGCAGATTTGAGAAATGCTTAAACAAAGACAAGGATCTTGGCAGGAACCCCATGCATCGGGCAAGAGGAACAGTCATACCTTTGTGCCTTTTGCTTTTCTTTTTTCTACAGCCAGTTCTTTCATTAGAGCTTTCCTTAGCGTCCATTTCGTCGCTGCTATCACAGGATTCTCCAGACAGGGAAAGTACTTCCTCGGCAGGAACACGAGAGGCTTCCAAACCACAGAGTGATTTCACTGGAACCAGGAACAAGAGATTAGACATGGTTGAGTAGAGCATGAATGGTAACAAGACTGGTTAGGGTCTGGCAGGACTGACTGCAGCTGCTACCATTAGAGGTGTTTGCTGCTATAAGGCATCTGCTTAGGCAACCACTATGAATGGGAATGTCTTTTTGTTTTTAAAGACAAAATTAAGAGGACATGCTGACCAATGTCTCAGCTAAGTGATCATCAACTCATTGGTTTGACTGGAGTGGGAAATTCCATTCTCTTTTACACAAAGTGGCCTCCTACATTTAACAGGACTTTTTGCCTGCTTCTGCCACTTGTATCAACAGCTCTGCAAACTAGTCCTCCCAATCTACATAAAGAAAGATAGAATATGGGTACAGGCCTTGAACACAAGCAGCATATACAAGTTGGAAAGACCAAGGTGGAATCTTCATCTTTTGAGTATTTAAAAAAACCAAAACAAACCAGCACAGGAAGTTACAAAATTGATAACAAAGAGTTTAAGAGCTTGGTCAAATTATGGATGGTACCACGTAATGAGAGAGCAGGCAACTCAAAAACTGTTAGTCTGGCCTCAATAGCACTGAAATCTTTCAAACTGAAAGAAATGACAAATGGATGCTAAGGGACAAAAATGAGGCTGGAAGGATGCACACGGGGTCAGATGCAGGTGAGAAGGCAGGTGCTAGGACCCAGCCGCTGCCAGCCCCTGTCCCTGCAGTAGCGGGGATGAGAAGAGCATCTGCAGGTGAAGCCCCACATCTTCAGACTGTTTTCATGGGCTGGATCTAGCCTGCAGGCTACGGGTTAGAGTCATAGAAAGTTAGGGTTGGCAGGAACCTCAGGAGGTCACATCTAGTCCAAACCCCTACTCAAAGCAGGACCATCCCCAATTAGATCATCCCAGGCAAGGCTTTATCTACCCCAGTCTTAAAAACCTCCAAGGACGGAGATACCAAAACCTTGCTGGGTAACCTGTTCCAGTGTTTTACTACTCTCCTAGCAAGTAAGGTTTTGTTTCCTAATATCTAACCTAAACTTCCCTTGCTGCAATTTGAGACCATTGCTCCTTGTTCTGTCATCTGCCACTGCTGAGAAGAGTCCAGCTCCATCCTCTTTTGAACCTTCTTCAGGCATTTGAAGGCTGCTATTAAATCCCCTCTCAGTTTCCTCCTCTCTAGACTAAATAAGCCAAGATCCCTCAGCCTCTCTTCATAAGTCATGTGCCCCAGCTCCCTAACCAGGTTGCCAACCCCAGGTCTAGCAGGGATGTCAAATGCATAGCCTATGGGCTGGTGCTATGCTATCTGACCCACAGACCTCGCAGAAGTGCCAGGAATTCAGGGCCCTCTGCTGAAATCAGGGCCACAGAACCCTGTTGGGGTTGTGCATCAGCAACAGGAGGTGGCCAAAGCTGCTTTAACCCTGATGGCCACTTGCCAGCCCAGGTCAGGACTTTGTCAGGGGAAGGGGAGCAGGGAGTTTGATGCACCAGATCTAGAGGATGAAGAAATGAAGGATGCAGCTAGACATAACTTTTAAAATCTTTTAAAGTTTTAAAATGATGCTACAGCTAAACAAAATGCATGCTGGTTCAGAATGTTTTCGTTGCCCTAAACAGAGCTAAGAGGGAAGCAGACAACAAAGCATTGCAGCAACACTCTTAGAAACCGCCTGATGAGGACATTCTCTGAAGCCCTCAGTGGCACTGGCAAAAGAGTAAGCTTACCACTTGCAGCACGATGGGGAAAGGCTGTCCAACTTGCACAACACTCACTTACACATGTCTTTCCCCTTAAGCATTTGTCACAGGCATAAAGCTTGATTGTCAACTAGCAGAGCATTAGAGATTTTTTTAATCCAATGTTTACTAGTTCAGACTAAGAGGAGGGTTCCCAAGCTACAGACAGGAAGAGCACTCTTGTGGTCAGGGCTCTTGGTTAAGTCTTTAGGGGACAGGGGGGTTTCATAACACTTTCTGCAAAACCTCTGAGTCAAGGTGCGCAGGGTCAGAGTTCACCCTTCATCAGGCACTAAAATAATCAACCAGATTTCCATATCCCAACACTTCAGAGAACTGCCACCATCCCCACAGACTGGGGGTGTCAAACTCACCTGGCACTGTGGGCTGGGCAGCTGGCATGGACCCACAGACCCCTCACCTCCGCCCCCCACAGCATACTTGCCCCAGAGCAGCCTGGGAGGTATGCTGTGGACCCCAGAGCAGGTGGAAGAGCAGCAGCAGCTTCCCCACTAGGGTGATCACCATACAGGACACGCTGATTTTCTGCTATTCTGTCTTCTACTGACACAAAACCTGATGCCTTTTATGACCTCAATTTTTGTCATGAAAACCAGGTCTCTCCCGCAGTCCCGCGCAGCCCTGAGCTTCTGCCAAGGGTCTCACCTTCCTTCTGCACTGCGTTGGCCACGGCTTTCTTCACGCGCCCGGAGCGCACCACGGCGGGGTCGGAGTTGGCGAAGTCCGCCACGGTCACTACGGGAGAGCGGGGGTCAGGCGGGAGAGGGGAGGGGAGGGGAGGGGAGGGGGCAGCCCACACCCGGCCCACCCCACCCCGGCCAGCCTCGCCTCGCCTCGCCTCACCGTGCTCGGAGGACACGTCGTCGGCGCGGAACTTGAGCCGCTTGCGGGCGCCCCGCTTGGGCATGGCGGCAACGGGACGCGGCGGCGCTAGGGGGCGGCTGCGCGGAGCCATGTCCCCGGCGGCAGGGGAGCGCGGCCCCGACCCCCCCCCTCGCTTCCACCCGGCCCCGTGGCCATCCCGGATCTCGCGAGAACTCGCAGGGCGGAAGTGGCATCATCTTCCGGCGCCCGGGCGGGGGGATGTAACATCACTTCCGCGCGGTGGGGAAATTTCCTGGTTTTCTAGTGTTTGTGTGGGAGGGAGCACTCAAAGGAGTGTGTACGGGGGAGCCAGAGGCAATGTGGAGGCTATGGGGGAAAGGGTATTTAAAAAACATGGAGGTTATGGGGGGTATTTAAAAAAAATTGGGGGGGATGCTTAAATAAGAGGAGAGATGATGGGGCCGGGCCTGCTCAGTTTAGGAGAGAGATGCTGGAGGGGGACAGGGGGCGTGAGAAGGTATACTAATACTAAGTAGCGAGGAAAAACCCCATAGGGATGCAATATTGACTCTCTTGCCAGGCAAGACGTGGGGTCACAATGTGAAACCAGCGCGCAGTATCTTTAAAAAACACGGGGTGGCTCGTTTTCACCCAGTGTCCCTGATGGGGGGTGGGAACCAGATGTGGAAGATGATGGTTCAGCCAGACAAGGGAAGGAGTGTGCACAGTCCTGGGGGAAAGGGGCATCAGGAGCTACTGAGCGCAAGAGGGAGGGGCAGGGCCTTCCTAGACCCTCAGTGCTGGAGGCTGCAAGTGGGAGAGGAACAGGGGAAAAACCCTGGTCATACCCTGCCCGCTCTCCCTTTTAGCATCCACTGTCTGCCGTTGTGTGACACTAGATACTAGGTGAGATCGACCTGTCTTCTGACTGAGTAAATGGCAATTCTTATGTTCTACCTGCTGTACAGCACTGGTGAGATCGCAGCTGGAGGACTGCGTCCAGTTCTGGGCACAGCACTTTAACAAGGACATGGTAAAACTTGAGAGAGTCCAGAGAAGAGATACCTATATGATTAGAGGCATGCAAGGCAAGTCATACGAAGAAAGGCTTAGGGACCTGGACCTCTTTAGCCTAAAAAAGAGAAGGTTGAGAGGGAACCTGGTAGCAGCTTACCGCTACATCAGGGGCTCGGTGAACAACTGTTATTTTTATTTTTTTAAGAAATGTTCGTGCTCCGAGCCCAATCAAATCCAAATCCATGAGTCGGTCCAGAACCATAAGTGGCCCTACAACCAGCAAACGTCGTTCATCCCTATCGGGGGCTTCAGATATTTCCAAAATCTTTTAGCAGGCATCCTAATGTGCAGGCCCAAGCCCAGAGGGTTGGGGTTTGGATACCCCCAAATTTCACCTGCCCTCAGCCATGTGGCTGCAGAAGCAAACTAGGGAGAGCCTCCCATTTCCATAAAGTGGGCTTTAAGCCCAAACAGCTCAGCAGGTAATAAATCGCACCGGAAGAACAGTTATCCCTGGGAGCACTTAAGGAAAACTGCCTTCATGGACCCAGGTATGTGGTGTTTCCCCTGCCAGGCTCACCAGGGTGCCTTTGGGGATAACCAGGAGTAATGGTTATAAACTAGAAAACCGTTTCAGGCTCAACATTAGGAAAATCTTCGCAGTCAGGGTGTCCAGACTGTGGAATAAGCTTCCTCCAGAGGTGGTACATTCACCAACCCTGGAAATCTTCAAGAGGAGACTGGACAGTCACCTTGCTGGGGTCATCTGACCCTAGTTGTCTTTCCTGCCTGATGCAGGGGGCTGGACCCGATGATCTTCAGAGGTCCCTTCCAGCCTTGCAGTCTATGAATCTGTGTATCATGTATGCCTGCATGACAAGCAGTGAAGTGTGCAACCTAGTTCTAAAGGTGTCCACAGGTTTGTTACAGGGAAAGTAAGCCAGACTCATAACACCTTCCAGCACTATTGACACAATGTACATTTAACAGTGAACGATCTGTTGGGCATGAAGTGTTTAAAAAGCTGAGGATTTGACAAAATTTGAGTCAGAAGACTCCTGATCTCAGAACCATACCCTTGCCAAGTGTCCAGTTCCTGTTGCAAAGCAAGGAAGTGCCACATCTCTTTACAGAATTGGAAGAAATCAACATTAGAGAAACTATCCATATTTCTTCTTACCTTTGATTCTAAGTATATTTTTCCTTGAAACTGACCAAGAGATAAATCAGTCTGAAGCAGACCCAACATAAAATAATTCAGCCTGTAAATGGGCTTGTAAAGGAAAGTGTTAGGCAACCTTAACTGCAGGTGCCATTACCGGCACTGTATAATTACGATTTAGGTTCTAAGTATTGATCCGGGGGGCAGGGGTTTTTCTCAAATTTGATGTTATGAAAACTGACTGGCTGAACAATGACAGTAGCTTCCTGCTGACATGTCTGGCTTGCGTTGTTTAAGTTCGCTGATTTTCAAACTTACAAACAGGTGCAAGATAAGTTAATGTAACTTAGACTTTAAACAATTTTGATAGTTCTCACTATTTGGTTTAGGTTTCAATACAAGGCTCTTGGTGTGATGCATAAGGAAATGATGCCACCTTGTGGTGAGAAAAATAGGACTCATAGGTTGAAATTGACCCTGCAAAAGAAGAGAGCACTTTTTTGATGTAGGAGATTAACTTCAAGTTTGATCTGTCGTCAGTCTGGAGCACCTCAAGAGTTTGCCCATTTGCTTATAGTTTTGATATTTGTTTTTTAGGGTAGGGCTAAGATTCAGAGTGACCTAGACAAACTGGAGGATTGGGCCAAAATAAATCTCATCAGGTTCAATAAGAAGTGCAAAAAGTCCTGCACTTAGGACAGAGCAGTCCCATAAACCAGTAGTCTGGGGGCTGACTGGCTGGGCAGCAGCTCTGCAGAAAAGGACCTGGGGTTTACAGTGAACAATAAGCTGAATATGAGTCAACAGTGTACCCTTGTTGCAAAGAAGCTTAATGTCATACTGGACTTCCATCAGTTGGAGTGTCGCTAGCAGATCAAGGGAAGTGATTATTCCCCTGTATTCTGTGCTAGTGAGGCCATATCTGGAGTATTGTGTCCAGTTTGGGCTCCCCACTACGGAAAGGATGTGGACACATTGGAGAGTGTTCAGTGGAGGGCAACGAAAATTGTGAGGGGGCTGGGGCACATGACTTGTGAAGAGAGGCTGAAGAAACTGGCAGGGACAGATTAATGGATCAAAGGGGGCAGGAGGCGCAAAAGCCCCCATGGCTCACCAAAGGCATCCAGGAATGTCTCCTAGCTAAAAGGGAGGCGCACACCCAGTGGAAGGGAGGGGCCATCACCAGGGAGGATTATACTGCGGTTGCTCGAGGATACAGGGAGGCAGTCAGGAAGGCCAAGGCGGAGATGGAACTGAGACTAGCTTCCCGGATCACGGACAACAAGAAGTCCTTTTTTAAATACATAGGGGGCAAAAAGAAGGTTCCAGGTAATGTGGGGCCCCTGCAAGACATGCTAGGAAATTTGGTTGTCACAGCAGATGAGAACACTAACCTATTTAACAATTTCTTTGCCTCCATTTTCCTGAGCAGGGACCGGAACAGCCACCCCCCTTCTGGGCCCCTCCTTACACCCTAGGGGAGGCGCACCTAGGCCAAGGATTAGTGAGGAACTAGTTAGGGAACTTCTGGAAGGACTGGATGTATTCAAATCAGCTGGTCCAGACGATCTCCACCCTAGGGTACTGAGGGAATTAGCTGAGGTAATTGCATGATCCCTGGCACAGCTTTACAAGCACTCGTGGTGCTCTGGTGTGGTGCCAGAGGACTGGAAGAGGGCCAATGTAGTTCCCATCTTCAAAAAGGGGAGGAAGGAGGACCTGGGAAACTATAAGCCAGTTAGTCTTACCTCAATCTTGGGCAAGCTTTTTGAGAGAATTATTCTGGCACATGTCCACGAGGGGCCAGCGGGGGAGATTATGCTTAGGGGCAACTAACACGGGTTCATTAGAGGCAGGTCCTGTCAGACCAACCTGGTGGCCTTCTACGATCAGATCACCAAATCCTTAGATGCAGGAGCAGCGTCAGGAAGGCCAACCGCACCTTGTCATGCATCCACAGATGCATCTCGAGCAGGTCCAGGGAGGTGATCCTCCCCCTCTATGCGACACTGGTCAGGCTGCAGCTGGAGTACCGCGTCCAGTTCTGGGCACCACACTTCAGGAGGGATGTGGACAACATGGAGAGGGTCCAGAGGAGGGCCACTTGCATGATCGGGGGCAGCAGGGCAGGCCCTACGAGGAGAGGCTACGGGACCTGAACCTATTCAGCCTCCACAAGAGAAGGCTGAGGTGGGATCTAGTGGCCTGTTACAAACTAGTCAGAGGGGACCAGCAGGCATTGGGGGAGTCCCTGTTCCCCCCCGAACACTACCAGGAGTGACTAGGAATAATGGTCACCAGGTTGGCAGAGGGTAGATTTAGGCTAGATATCAGAAGGCGCTACTTCACGGTCAGGGCTGCTAGGATCTGGAACCAATTTTCAAGAGAAGTGGTGCTGGCTCCTACCCTGGGGTCTTTAAGAGGAAGCTGGATGTACACCTTGCTGGGGTCGTTTGACCCCAGTACTCTTTCCTGCCATGGCAGGGGGTCAGACTTGAAGATCTGCTTAGGTTCCTTCAGACCCTACTAACTATGAAACTGAAACTATAATGCAAGGGCCAAGCGGGCCTGGTCCCAGGGCCCCCTGCCAACCAGGGGCCATGGCTAGGGCAGGGGTCCACTGTGCTCCCCAGCCTGCAGGGGAAAGTCCTGTGAAGCACTGAAGCTCCTTCACTTGTTAAATGCGTGAGAGCAGGCAGGAGGCAGTGGCTGGGAACTTGTCTGACTGTTTCATGGGGACAGCCAGGGTGAGGACGGCAGTGAGGATCCTCACTGCCCCTGCAGCTGGATACTCAGCTAGTCTGTCTCTCTTCTGTCTCTGTGCCTGGAAGGTGTTAGGAATTACGCTCTTAAAGCCACGTGCAGTTTGCTGTAGGCTGGGGCAATGATCACGCAAAGCAAGTATCCGAAGTCAAATACAGAATCTTTATTCGCTCGAGCGAGGTGCCTCCGGAGAGGAACCTTGCCTACTAGTTATAATACTTTTTTATACTTCCTAAGTGCAAAAGCGTTAGTTCGTGATTAGCTCGTGCTTGTAAAAATACCCAATCATCTATTAACTAAACCACTATTCTGTCCAATCAAGCGGCAACATGGGCGTGAACACCGAAGTTTAACTCTTGTGAATTACATGCCCCTTATATTTTGTCTCAAGATGTTTCTTTATCTAACAAAAACAAATCATGCCCAACTTTCAAGGTTCTCCTGTTGACGAGACTCCCCTGTTGACTGGATTCAGCTAGTTTCATATCTTATCAGTAACTCTCACACAGTAACCCTCACACAGTACCCCTTTTCCCTCCCCGCTGTCTTGTAAGTGCTGTGTCCACTTTTATGAAATGGAGGCGAAAGGAGAAAGAAATGGCTTCACTTTTAGCATTACAAAGCCTTGCTTTGACCCTACAAGATTCATATACAACAAAGGAGGCTGATCCTGCTCTCCTTCCCTCCCAAGGGTCAGGTCACAGGGCAAGCAGGCAGCTCAGGATGGGCTGCTGGTTTGTAGCAGATACAGAATGTATTTGTGTCTGTGTTGGGGGATGCAACTCTAAAATAACCCCAAACATTGCCAGATCCCCCCTGCGGGGCAGCATGCAGTGCTTTAGTTCTACTGCCAACGGCTGCTTTGGGGCACAGAGAAGGGAGATCCTGCTGCCCCCAGGGTGCTTCCTGTAGTTCTGCACCCCAGATAAGGCTGCTGATAGAGAGGGGTCCACATCTCTTCTAAGTGATGGCAGCTCATGTGGGGGAGTGTGAGCTGTTTCAGGGGGTGATTAGATACAGATCTGTCTGTCTAAAGAGATTTATATAGAGAAAAAGATTGTGTAAGTACATCTATATATATGTTTATATATTGTAACAGGGTCCTGCCCTGTTACTAGGGGGTCAGGGGAGTTTGAACAGCCCCACACCCCAGAAGCAACTCTGCACACTCACCCCATACCTGGGAGAACTCACCAGGGGCTGGGGAACCAGGTCATGGGACATACTGAGTCCCTCAGCAAGGGAGCTGATACAGGTGTGCGGAGTGAGAGAGGGTTAGCCTGAGGGTGAGCCCGGAGTGGGAATGATAAAAGACACTGAAAGCAGCCACCAGGAGAGAAGCAGGGCTTTTCTCTGTTTGTTTGCTCACTTATTTGCTTGATCATTTGCTTTGTTGCACAAGCCTGCAGGCTCTGCAAAGCCTCTGAAAGATAAGAGGTTCAACCAAAAGGTGATAGCATATTTGTTTAACTTCTTTTGTTTGTTTGGCATCTCTAACAAGCCTGGGTGGCCTTCGGGTATTATCTACTAGCCTGAATGCAGCAGAGGCAAGGACTCTAAACAGTGTGTCCTTGGCCAAAGCCAGTAAAGAGAGCTTTACAGTATATGAAGTTTAGCACATGTTTAATGTTTCAGGAAAGATTTAAAAAAACCACTTATGTATCAGGTAGGCCTACTGCTTTATTTTAGTTGTGGGGGGTGAGCTCCTGGGCAAATTTCCTGTTTACCCAGGGCCCTAATAAATCTTAATCTGCCACTGGGAACTGAGTTTATTTAGTCTAGAGAAGAGACGACTGAGAGGGGATTTAATAGCAGCCTTCAATTACCTGAAGAGGAATTCAAAAGAGGATGGAGCTGAACTGTTCTCAGGGGTGGAAGATGACAGAACAAGGAGCAATGGTCTCAAGTTCCAGCAAGGGAAGTTTAGGTTTGATATTAAGAAGAATTTTCTCACTAGCAGGGTAGTAAAACACTGGAACAGGTTACTCAGACAGGTTGTGGAAGCTCCATCCTTGGAAGTTTTTAAGACCCGGCTAGGCAAAGCCCTGGCTGGAATGATCTAGTTGAGGATGGTCCTGTTTTGAGCAGGGGTTGGACTACATGGCCTGCAGAGGTCCCTTCCAACCCTAAATTTATATGATTCTTCAAAACTGCAACAAGTGGCTTCACACATGTACTTTCAATTCCCTATGGGGTAACAGTAGAATTGCAGATGACTTAATTTCATATACATTCTTAGTATCATAGTACTTAGGGTTGGAGGGGACCTAAACAGATCATCAGGTCTGACCCCCTGCCCCGGGCAGGAATAGGTCCCGGGGTAAATGATCTAACTTCCATTAGCCAATGACCTAACTGGCGTTATTCTGCTTTATGTCATTTGCTCTTCCACTCAGGTGCCTCCTGAGCCTGCTCCCCATGACAACATCTTCATCAGTGACTTGGACGAGGGGGTAAAAAGCACCCTGTTCAATTTGCTGATGACACTAATATGTGGGGGGATGTGGGCACGTTAGAAGGAAGGAATCGGCTACAATTGGACCTAGACAGTTTACAGGGGTGGGTGGACGAGAACAGGGTGGGATTCAACACTGACAAGTGCAAGGTGATGCACCTGGGGAGGAAGAACCAGCAGCATACCTACAGGCTGGGGAACTCCCTTCTCATCAGTGAAGAGGCAGAAAAGGATCTTGGAGTCATCATTGACTCCAAGATGAACATGGGCCGGCAGTGTGGGGATGCAGTCAGGAAGGCCAGCTGCACCTTGTCATGTATCCACAGATGCATCTCGAGCAGGTCCAAGGAGGTGATCCTCCCCCTCTATGCAGCACTGGTCAGGCCGCAGCTGGAGTACTGCGTCCAGTTCTGGGCACCGCACTTCAGGAGGGATGTGGACAACATGGAAAGGGTCCAGAGGAGGGCCACTCACATGGTCAGGGGGCAGTAGGGCAGGCCCTACAAGGCCAGGCAATGGGACCTGAACCTGTTCAGCCTCCTCAAGAGAAGGCTGAGGGGGGATTTAGTGGCCTGTTACAAACTAGTCAGAGGGGACCAGCAGGCATTGGGGGAGTCCCTGTTCCCCCGTGCACTACCAGGAGTGACTAGCAATAACAGCCACAAGCTGGTAGAGGGTAGATTCAGATTAGATATCAGGAGGCGCTACTTCACTGTCAGGGCAGCTAGGATTTGGAACCAACTTCTAAGTGAAGTGGTGCTGGCTCCTACCGTGGGGGTCTTTAAGATAAGGGTAGACAATCATCTTGCTGGGGTCGTTTGACCCCAGTACTCTTTCCTGCCATGGCAGGGGGTCGGACTTGATGATCTGCTCAGGTCCCTTCCGACCCTACAAACTATGAAACCATGAAACTATCATACATAATCCTCTCAGTATTTTTTTTTAATATTCAAGGAGCCTTTTTCCAGCAAAAATTTGAGGAACTAAGACAATTTTGCCTACCCTTTTTGAATAAAAGTCATTCTATTAATGCAGACTTACTAAAGGAAAAAATAGTTAATATATCCTAAAGACAGCTGGAATTTAGACATTTAGGTCTTGCTCAAATAGGCCTACATTCTGAACAGCACCAAAGTGTTTTTAGGCATTTTTGAAAATGTTTAACTATTTCTATGCTTTTATTATTACTTAATAATTATATTATGGTGGGGCCTGCAGTACATAATTATGTTCAGGGCACCTTTGCACTTGGTTTGTTACAAATCCTGTTTTACTCCTTTATGGGTGTGTCTACACAAGATATGTTAATACACAGTAGTCTAATTAATGCACATTACGGGTGTACATCTACATGTTTATATTAACTTAGGCTAATTGTGTCTAAATTGGATACCTGCAAGTGCAGGTATCCAATTTAGGTGCAGTTAGTTAATGCACATGTAGACGTGACCCAGCACTAACTTTAGTGCTGGGTCTGCCCTGCCACTAGAGGGCCAGCCTGAGCCCAGCCCCAGGGAACATCCAGGGGCTGGGATGCTGGTCACCCAGGGCCCAGCTCCCTAGGCTTCCCCCCCTACCATAACCCCCCTCTTTGGGCTTGAAAACCCAAAATATTTTAAATAGTTTTCCCCTTGTATATAGTTTCCCACTTGTTAGCAGGGTTTTTTATTGTTGGTGGGTGGGGAGGGTGGTTGAGGGGGAAGGGATGGGGGTGGGTGTTACGAGGGTAAAACACATTTTTCTTTCACCTGTGTGTGTCCTGCATTTGGTGCTGGGAGTAAGCAGGGGGTAGAGGGGATGTGGGTGGCAGGGCAGGCAGGCTGGAGTGGGGAGTGCAGGAGGAGGGGGTTGGGCAGGGCCTCCCGCACTTAGTGCCCTTGCCCCCACTGGTGAGTGTGTGGCTGTTCTGGGGCCTGGGAAGAGGCATGGGGGGCAGCAAGGCCAGCACCATGGTCAGCAGGAGCATGGGACGCTAGTCATCGCTGGCAGGGGCTGGGCTGGAGCAGTGGGGAATTGGGCGTCACTGGCAGGGGCTGAAGCAGCCCTGGCACAAGGAGGCAGGGTGGGCAAGGAGGGAGTTGCTGCTTGCTGCCCCTGCACTGGGCATGCAGCTCCTGGATAGGGAAGGGGCTGACCAGGCATCAGAGTTTCCCAGATGGCTGCCAGGTGCTGGCAGCTGGCTCCGGCTTCAACATCAGCCATGTGGCCAGAGGCTGGAGCTTCCCCCACCACCCCCCGCACTGTGGCCACAGGAACACTTGGGAGAGCTGCAGAGACTTGGAATTACCTTTAATGCAAAGTCCAGGGACTTGGGAGTAACCTGAATCCCAAGTCCCTGCATGTGTAGACACTTGCCCAAAATCACTTAATATGTGTTAGCTTATTGCAAATTAAATTTAGTTGCACTTAAATGCGTGTATAGATGTGTCCTGAGTAGAGGTGCACCAATATATCAGTCCAATATCGAATCAGTACCGATATAAAGAAAATTTACTGTATCAGATGTGGGGCCAATAATTTGGCCAATAAATGCCTGCTGCAGCTACCTCAAATTTTGTCACAACTCCGCTCCTAGCACTGCTGCCTCCAGCTGCCTGATGCAGCCTCAGCTCTTCCCAGCGCATGGGTGGGGGCTGGACATGGAGCTGGGCTGCATCTGGTGGCCTAGGGCTGGGAGTAGAGTGGCGGCAAAATTTGGGGTGGCTGCAGCCCCCTGCTGGCATCCACTCTATGCCCAGCCCCCACCAAGAAGAGCTGCACAGCACCAGCTCCAGCCCCAGCAGATCCGGGGGGCACCCCCCCCACACACCCTCCTGGGAGCCATGCCCTGCATGCACGAGTTGCATCTTGTGCCTCTAACCCCCTGGGCAGTGCCTACCCCTGCCCTCTTCCTCCCTCACCGCGGGGGCATTGATCTGCCCCCTGACGCCTCTTCCCTTCCTTCTCTGCTTCCCCAACAACAGACTTACTACCTGGAGGCAGCTGTATTGGATCGGTATCGGCTGACTATGTCTCCTTAAATATCGGCTATGGGTATTGGCCCCCCAAATCTCTATCGGTGCACCCCTAGTCCTGTGACATATAAAGAAGGCATAAGAAGGATTTAAAAAAATTTTTTTTTTACTGATGAAATTCAGGTATTGACTGTGTTAAAAGACTTTGGCAATACTGAAAGAGTCAAAACACTGAAATTTGAACCAGTGACTGGAAAGGATGTTTTGATCAGCCAGGATCTTGCTTTTCTCTTTTTAAAAATCATGAATTCTCTGATTAAATGAGAGAATCTGCAGGTTGTAGAAAAACCAAGTTGGCGTTTTTCTATGATTAAAATGAAACACCACTATATATATAGGTATCAGTTGAACATAATGTTTTATTAATATATTTACAACTTCAAAGCAATTTGGAAGTCTATCAGTGCCTCAGTCATTACAATAAAATAAATTCAAAATATCTATAAATTTTAGTGTTTTAGGGTTTTTTATCATGGAAAATTAGAGCTCCCTTTGTCCCCTTCCCCCTATGGCCTCCTTGCCTTTGCTTTGTGGCGCAGAGCAACCCTGATATGCCATTGCTTCTCACTCCCAAATCACACGCTCCCCAGCTCTGTTGGTGCCCCTCACTCCCGGCGCCCCAGTGTGAGAGGAAGGGAGTGGGTGTATGGGGAAGGTGGGGGGGCACCTGCCCCCCAAGTTTTCTGTACCCACAGCAGGCATGGGGCTCCCTTCTGCACTGGGTCCCCCCACTGGGCCACGGAGAAGACTGCCCAGAGCTGGTCTGGCCCCACTGCAGCCCTAGTGTGGGCACAAATCCCATGGGGGCACGTGCTCCCCTGCCTTTGCCCCCAGGGGCAACCCTCAGACCAAACTCACTCCCCTTCCTTCTCCCCCTCCCATTGTCTGCATCAGCCCAGCCCTTCTCCTGGCACGTGCTGACAGACAATGAAGGCGCTCGGCTTTTGAGCGCCTTCATCTGAACCCTCGTGTAATGAGGGTTCAGATTGTCGCATGATTGGGCATTATGAAAGCACCCTGCAGTTGTCAGTGCACGGCTGTAGAGCACTTTCAGTGGCCAATAGCACGACAAATCGTCATGTGTCAGTGCCCCATGATTCACAAGATAAACCCAGAGATTTCAAATCTGAAAGTGTTAAAAACATTCTGACTGCTGTGGGCTTTCCAAGTTCTTTGCAATGGAAGAATTGCTCTAGTATTTTTCTGTAGTCAAAGAACAAGTAAAAACAGCTCATATTTTCCCCAGGAGTCCATCAAGTCTAAAAAGGTCGAGAACTACTACTTTATGGTTTTGTAGAACTGATATCTAAGGAACATTTTGGAGAGAGGCTGTTGTTAAAACATTAAACACTTCTGCCCTTCCAATTAAAATGAAGGAGCTCACAATATGTAACCTCTGCAAACTCCAAGAAATCGTGCAGCAAAAGTAAAGCATAGCAGATCTGATATTCCTCATATTTGTAAAGGTGAATATCTTTTGGGCGGGGGGAACCGTTGTGCTTCCTCTTGATATCTCGGTGCTCCAGATTATTTCCTCCCTGTGTGCAGTCTCTGTTTCTAGCCACGGTTCTTTTATAAATGTCTAACATAAAAATGCACCCAATTGGAGGTATTAATAGAGCTTGGGAAGAAAGGTGCTGCCATGTTTAGGCAAGGTATTCCAGACTTACAGCACTTGCTAAGAGGGGTGAGAACTGGGTACACTTCCCTGGTCTGCCAAAGATTACACTTCATTTTTTTTGGCCTTGGTTGTCTAATAGTAAAATGGGGGTAAAAGCATTGCCCAAGGGCAAAAGGGTAGGATAAATAGAGTAAGGATTGCAAAGTGCTCAGGTACTATAGTAAGGGAGGCAGAAGTGCCTAAAATAGGTAGTTCCTACAGAATAACATGAAATTACTTTTAGGGCAGGCATGTCAAAGGGGCAGGGGCAGCAGTGGTGGGTCATGCACTGGAGGTGGAGACAGGTAGGCACAGGCCAAGTGGCTGCTTGCCACAGTGGAAGCAGCAGTTCAGGCAGCTGCGGGAGGACCGTGGCTGTGTCAACATAAGCCACTCGCCCGTCTGCTGCTGACATCTATGGTCAATGGGACCTCGGGGCTCTGGATTCTGCAGCAGGTCCCACTCCATGCTTGCCACCCCCCAGTTTCCCTGGCCCACCAGTAACCCAGTGGGATAGATGGGGAAGCTCTGTGGGCCAGATCCAGTCTGTACATTCAACACCCTGTCTTAGGGGAAAAGGTTTAGGTAATTTCACACCCTGCAGGAGAATGCACAGTGTCGGGAAGGAGCAGTCTTTGGGCAGGGAGCAGACTGAAACCCACGGGAGCTTGCCTCTAGGAAGGGCCAGAGCTAAAGGGCCATCCCCTGCTAGTGCAAGCTTGTAGGTTTGCTTCACTAGTTTATTTGTTTCGACCCAGGATTACTGTTTTGTGTGATGAGGACTGGTTGAGGGGCTCTCAACCAAGCAAAGCCAAACAGTGAGGCCACAGGCACCCAAGCCCACTTCTCAACTCCTGTTTGGACTGTCTGAAGGACTCCTAAGGGGGGCAACACCCATATACATGGCAAGCAGCACTCCACCCTGCTCAGAGCCAACCTGAGACATTGCAGACCTTTGGAAAGGCCTAAGCATAATCCTTACCCAGGCCAGTGATAGGAATTTCACCTGCAGCTTGTGTCTCTAGGAGTTGAGGGCCAGGCCAATGGAGTCCTGCACAGTTGGCACATACCTCCGGGCTTCCTAAAAGGCAGAGTGCCAAGCTGGGGCATGAGTTGGGTGGCCATCATAGAGGACATTTTGGTTTTCTGCTACTCTGTCCCCTGTCCTCAACTGATACGAAACCTGACACCTTAAAGAGAAAAATAGAGGACATAAAGGCATCAGGTTTTGTATCAATAGAGGACAGAGGACAACTGTACTGTCCTCTATGATGGACACCCTAGTGAGTGGCATGGGCCGCATCTATGTGGCACGCAGCAGATCAGGGAGGAAGAACAGATCTGATTTCTGTGGCTCAGCAGCTCGCTCACTGAGTTGAGCATGGGCAGGTTGTGAGCCCAAAGCTGGGTGTGGGCCTCTGAGTTCCAGCCTGGCAGGCCTGAGAACCGTCTGGGATAATAGGGCTGGTCCTGCTTTGAGCAGGGGGTTGGACTAGACCCGAGGTCCTCCCAGCCCTCGCTGTCTATAACTGTGACAAGCAGCTCAGTGGCCGAGGGCAGAAAATAGCAGCAGAGCAGCAGCTTAGGGGGAAGAAAGGGAGCAGAGTGGCGCTTGAGGAGAGCGAAGGGCTAACCTGTGGCCCATCTGCCCAAAAGGTTGCCCCTTCCCCAGGCCCCCCCCGATTGTTAAAGGGGGCAGTACACAGACAAAGCTTTCCTCTAAAAAAATCCTGCTCTAAGCCAAATCCAGTCCAAATCCATGAGTCAGTCCAGAGCCCTACAACCAGCAAACATCCTCACCCCCACCAGGGGCTTCAGATATTTCCAAAGTCTCCTGGCGGGCATCCTACGTGCAGGCCCAACCCGGAGGCGTGGGGTTTGGATGCCCCGAGTTTTGCCAGCCCTCAGCCCTACGGCCGCAGGAAGAAGCAAGGGAGGAGACTCCCGTTTCCATTAAATGGGCTTAAAGCTGCCGCACCTCGGCGGGCACCGAAGCAGCCGAGAGGGGGGTTCTCCTGCGGGGCGGGCCAGGAAAACTGCCTGCTCGGACACGGGGGGTAGGTTGTAGCCCCGTCGGCCTAAGGACATGGGGAGACCAGATTCTTTGGGTGAATCCGGTCTCTCATATTAGACCAACTTAAATCGTTGGACAACGATATTTTTAGCAAGCTGTCGGGCTGAATAACCCCTTCGTCAGGCGGAGGAAGCCCCGGCATTTGGCAGGGCAACTCGGGTACAGTCTCCCCTACCGGGTTAAGGAGCCACCGCGCTGCTCCTGAGCCAGTCACGGCCTCGTCTCTCCGCGCCCAGCCGCTTGAGCTCCGCCCCTTCCCGCGCTCGGGCCCCGCTCGTGGGGCGGGGCCTCGAGGGGGCGGGGCCTGGCGGGCGGGCTCCGGCGCAGGGGGCGGGGCTTGCCCGGGCCGGGCTGAGGGGAGAGCGGCAGCGGCGGCGGCGGTCGGTGAGTGGCGGCGGCCAGGAGCGTTGCATCCCGCCCGGGAGGCCGCGGCGGGTCCGCGGCTTAAGCTGTGGGAGGAGGCAGGGCCGGCGGCAGCGGCGCAGGGGGACACAGACCCCGAGTGCTGCCCGGGGTCGGAGCGGGGCGATGCTCTGGCGCTGTCACGCGCGGGAAGGGGCGAGGGCCTGGGCCAGCTCCAGCTGTTTGTCCTCAGTCACCACCCCCGGCTGCTCAGCTCCTCAATCCCCTTCTCTGCTCAGGACCGAGCTGCCCAACTTGACGTTTCCCATGCTCATCCCTGGCGTGCCCGGCGAGGGGCGCGCGCAGACCCGTGGCTCCGAGGGCAGGACTCTGGGTCGCAGCCGGTGCCCGCGGGCGCTGACAGTCGGCTCTTGCCTGGCTGTCCCCCGGGAGCGCGGGTGTCCGCCGCACGCAGGGGGCGGCTTCAGGGAGTGTGTTCTTTAGGACCGAGCCGGGGGGTTGTCACTAGGGCCCGGCTCAGTGTGGTCTCTCATTTGGAGCGGTGGCAGGCGTGTGTTGTAGCTGGGGTGGTTTGGATGCTCCAGACTCCTTGAGCCTGATTTTTTTTGTTTATTTGTTCCCCCCCCCCCCACTTGTACTTTGTGTTAGGGATGCCTCATCGTTATGGGGTGTTTCTTGCCTGGACAAAGTTGGTGCGAGTGGCTCTGAGGTGTAAGACACCTGATGGGAGTGAGGGGTTCGGCTGTGACCAGAGCTAATGGGCAGGCTCGGTGCCGCTGAGTGTGCAGCCCTTTCTGCTGTCTCAAGGGGAGTTTGGCTTCTGTTCTGTCAGGGAGCACAGATGGTATTTGGCAGTGATTTTGAAGAGTATGCGCCTGCCACTATCTTACTTCTTGCAGGGGAGGAAGCTGCCGTGGCTTCCAGCGTAGGTGGGGATCAGAGGAATGAAAGCACTGTTGTTTTTGATATCGATGACTGAGGTGGAGGATGGATCTAGGGGCGGCTCTGGAGACCACCTTTTCATTCATTTTAAACCATTATGAATGATGCCTAGTTTTGCCATCCATGTGGGTTTTGGAGCCTCTTAAGCTAACACATTTCAGTCCGCTGTGCCAGGATGGACACCTGTAATGGCTCATGGTAACATAGAATCATGCACAAGAAAACAACTTTCTTGCCAAGGAGCAGCAAAAGACTGCGTGGAGGAAAAAGATGGAGGCCAAACCCTAGTTTTGCTATGAAAGACATTTCACTCAGTTCAGGAATAGGAAGCAGTGTTGTGTGTATGTGTGGTTTTTAGTGAAGAAAGGTGACTGTGCCCCAAAACTCGCTAAGAACTTTTTTCCGACTGCTCAGTTGGTGTAATAAAAGAGATCACATATACCCAAAGAACCTTGCCTGTGTATATGTGTCTACATTTTCTTCAATTTTTGAAGTTGTTGGCAGTGGGGAGAGTGACCTATAATAAGTTTGTGATGAACAAACATCTTTCCTCACCTAGCACCATTTTCTCATGAGCTGATTTAGTATTTTTAGTGAAGACTAAGAAATATTGAATTGCTTATCACAGGAAAAAAAGCTTTTAAAATATTTTTCTACTTTTTCTACTTAAAGTGTTAGGAACGTCCCATCTTGTTTCCTGCTAACTTTTATTAGAGGTCTCCTTAGATGCTTCTTCACACATGTGAATTGGGAGATCTCTGGGCCAATAACTGAACAGACAGGATCTTACATCCTTAGCTTCAAAACTTGGAAGAAGTTTTCTGTTAAGAGTGTTAACAAAGAAACAAAACCCATAATTTAAATAACAGATGGCCACTGGCTTGTGCTGAAAAAAATCAGTGTGTGTAGAGAGAGCTGCGAACAAGTTCTTTAGATGTAAGGCTAGTATTTAGACAGTCTTAAAATTAAAGTAGCTGAAGATGAGTTAGGACTTTTTTAAACAGAGCAGTTACATTGGTAAAACTCAGATTGTAACAATCTAGTTTTAAACTACTTGGGTGCAAGTCCTTGTGTGCACACTGTATATTGATTTAACTTGCATCTGAAAAGATGCCCACAAACACCTAAATGTTTGACATTCATGAATCTTTCAGTGCAAAATTACAGTTAGTCCAGTCCTATCTATCCTCTTTGCCTCCCCAATCCCTCTCATCTTTTTTTTTTTTTTTTTTTTTTTTTTTTTTTAAACAGTGCAGTAGTGAGTATTACTGGGTAGTCACTGGGTTCCTCACTGTCTTTGTCATATGTATCGTTGTGCACTGTGGAGTAGGGCAACACTTATCCATTGTACAGATGGCAAAAGAAACTATTGCACACATCCTTGAAGGTATGCAAGTGCCTAATTCCTATTGAAATTAATGAGAGTTAGATACCAAATGCCTTAAATCTGGCCACAGTCATACAGAGAATTGAACCTGGGTCTCTCGAGTCCTAGGCTAATGTCTTAACTCAGGGCTGTCCAACTTTTTTAAGGGGCTGGGGGCCACACCAAGGTGAGACATGGACCCCTGTGGTCACATGGCCCCACCCCCAGTGCTGCACCACATTCTTGTATGGCTCCAGGCTCACCCTCAACTGTGTGCCGCCCTGCACTGCACAGCCCCCAGGGGTGGGAGCAGGAGGTGGAAGTTGGAGGGAGGGGGGAGCCCAGAGTGATAGGAAACGGGGTTTGAGCAGGAGCCTGGGGACTGAAGTTAACCCTTTGTGGGCTGCATGGAGCTTGTGGGCCACCAGTTGGACAGCTGTGTTCTAATCCACGTGGCACCCCTTCTCTCCTAACTTTCCCTTTCAGCTAATTGGCACCCCCTTGGCTGGCATCTGTGATGTTATAATTCTGTGGGCTGGACAGGACTTGAAGTTCTAGTTCAAAAAGCATATCACTCCCTTCTGCTTTTCAAGTGGTTTCAGGCCTTTTTTTGCTAATTGTGGAGAAGTGGGTATGAGAGAAGGACTGGGCATGGAGGTCACCTCTAATTATAAGGGTGTGCAGCAGATGAAAGCTGCTGCTTAAATCTTGTCACCCACATAGCATCTCCAGCTTGAGATGCTTGTTAGTTGGACAGGTGCCATTCCTCAGTTCTGCCTTGCACACAGACTTGGGTGAATGTGGAGCCTGATGGCTGCTATCCACAGGGAGCTGCTGAGGTCTTTCTTTTGTTTGTAGTAGCAAAGCCTCTGACGGCAAGTGTGTTTCTGTGTAATGTTCAGTACTTGGGTAGCAGCTGATTGGGAAGCAGTCCCCCAGAGTGAGCACCTATGAGGAACACTTATTGCTGCATTACTGGAGCATTTGCTTGCCAGCAGGTAACGGAATCATCTTCATGCCATTTCAGGATGGTTAATGCCAAACTGTATGCTTGTCTTTGCAGGGGGGAGGATGTGCCATGAGTGCATAACTGCATGTGCCTGATGTCTTTAAATAGCAAGCGTTCTGCCTTGGGGTTGAGCAGCAGAGAAGGATGCTGCAGGCTGCCTATGCTGCAGGCTGCTTGGACTGTTTTCCAGCCTCCCCCAGTGGGGAGGGTCAGTCACTGTAGCAAGCCTCACATTGCATATTGCTGGAAGGAAGGAAAGGCAACCTCCCTCCTGAACTGCTGCCAGTCAGCCTGGCGCACTGCTGATTTAGGGCTTTGCTTTCAATCCCATCTTGAAAACAGCAAAGCATCTCCATAACAATATCATTATTTTTTTCCAAAGCCAAACTCAAGGCACAGGTAATGTGATGGGGCAAGATGAAGCTGATCTGCCGTGGTGCTGATAGCTATGTGTTCCCCATGGGATTTCTGCTCCCATATAACTAGTTGCAGGGACTGCTTCATTTAAAGGTAGAACTCTGCGTGACAAAGATTCATTTGGGCACTGGATACTTGGAATCCTAGTGCCTGTTTAGAGCCTCCTTTGCACCATGAGTGAGACTGAGCAGTCAGCGCCTGTCCTATTTAGAGGCTGTGAGTTGGATTCCATCGGTGGTACGGTATGAAAATAGATACTCTTACCTATTCGTTAGCATCACAGAACAGCACCTTGCTTGTCAAAGGTCTTTGTGTACTTCTTTCTAAATCCAGAAAAAGGCTTATTGCATGGCTGGAGAATTAACATAAGTGGAGCTCTCCTTGAAGTTCTTGACTTTCTAATTTATAGGTATTCTGAAAGCACTTAGTAATAAATAGTACATGTGTTTTGCTTTTGCTTTTGCTTAGCAGCTCTGGTCCTGGACTAGGATCCCATGATACTAGATGCTGTACAAATGCAGAACAGAACCAAAGGTTTTATGATCTTAAGTAATGTAGTGCTGTAATGTAGTCTAATTGTTCAGTGTTTCCTGCACCATCAGTTCTTGGCTAGGAGTCAGAGAAGGCACCAAAAGCCTTTTGGTTGTGACTGGTTCGTTCATATAGTTGTGGAAGCAACTCACTTGTCACAATTGTAGATTTTAGAAAGCCAACTAAAAGGTAAGGATTTCACTATGGAAATCCCTTTGGAGCCTCTTGGCATCTCACGGCAGAGATTCAGCTACATGTGTAACCTCTCCTGTTGAGAAGCCCCTGAAAGTATGGTCCTGATGCAGCTCTTCACTACCTTTACCTCAGGTAGCTTCTGTGAATGGTGGAGAAAGTGTGATGCCTTATACAGTACAGCTCCCTGCAAATTGTGGGGTGAGCTTGGTCAGTTTGGGTGCAGGGCAGTAGAGTGGCCAGTGGTGAGGGATCTGCATTTCTGTATCTTAGCCCTTAGGGTGGTAAGATAAACCCTAGAAGTCTGAGGAGAGCTTGCCAAAAGAGCACACAAGTGCTGCTAGACATCACCATTTCAACTGGGTGGTGGAGGAAGGAAGATGGAAAGCAGATTGCTCTCCTTTTAGCCACGTTCCTTCTTTGGGGTAGGACGGCTCCAAAGCGGGGCCTCTCTGTCATCTTCCCACCTTGCCCTAGTTTGATCTAGCACTGGCAATGCAGAAGCATGGGACTGGGACCTCTATCCTCTCCCTAATAGTCTCTTCCATTTGCTGCTGTGATTGAGCACACATCAAGTTTTGCTGGAACTTCTGCTGTTTTGTGCAACTGCAGTAGGCTTTCTTCTCCCTCTCCTGCCCAGCTTTCTGCCTCTGGCCCCTGCATGCTCTTCCAGGACCTGTTTTTTGGTCACCTACCTTGTGGGATGATGTAGCTGTGTTGATGCTGAATATCTTGTCGCCTTGTTTGATTCCCCGCCCCCTTCCCCCCCGCCGTGCTGTGAAGTTGTTCTTAGTACCATCTCCAATGAGCTGTGTTTGTTCCCTCCTGTTTACCAGTTCTCACACCCCCGGGGAGGGGTAGTGTTAATGAAGTGTGAGAGTCACATGGCCCGATCCTGCTGGCTGGAACTTTTGTTCCCTGAAATTTCCCACAGTTGCTGCCACTGGTACAATCCCATAGGTGGGAGCATTGGCACATAAAGGCCACTAGTGTGTCACACCTTTCTGGTGTCAATGTCAGTGATGATTGCTGACGCAGGAGAGCTCTGAGGCAAAGTTGGAAAATGTCTGAGAAAATACCAGGTGTAGATTGGAGCTAGAAGGTGCCTAAGTGCTGAATTCAGCCCCATCCATTGGTGCCTCTCCTTCTGAGGCATGCTCCTTCTGAGCTGTGCCCACAGGTCTGGCACATGTGGCTGTAGTAGCCCACTGGCCACTTGTACAGAATTGTAATATCATTCTGTGCTCTTTGCCTGATAGCGACTTGTTTCCTGCCCCAGCCAAAATGTTTTGTTTGGGTCCCTGCCCCAGCAGTGTTTGCCATGTTGCACACTTGCTATCTACTTCCTGGTATCTGCTTATGCCGCATGTACTGACCATGTTAACTAAGGTGTAGCTTCCAAAGGGAGCGCTTTGCGCAATGGGGAAGGCTGTCCAGCTGCAAATGCACATCTTTCCTGGGCAGAAGGGATCTGATGGCTCTCTCAGAGAAGGGATCTGTTGGCATGCTCAATTGTGCAAGGTGATAGGCTAGGAGTCTAACCAGGCTTGGGGAATATTGGGGGTGGGCGGAAGGCAGAAATGAAACGGGCTTTGCTTTATGCACTCTGCTTTCCCACTGAGCTCACTTGGGGCCATGACTGGGAGCACTGATATAAAGCTGACTAGATTGCTGTCAGGGATTCCCCCATGTGTGTTAATGCCCTGTGAGCAGTACAGTGATATGGTAATCTGTAGCATAGCACGATGGCCCTGGGGGTGGCATAGGAGTTCTGTGAAATGGGAAGTGTATACATTTAGGAAATGAGGCAGAGGGTTGTAATCTTGAGTCCCTGAAATAATCTTTTGTTATGTTGAACAAGCAGAGTCTTTGCTTTTTCCGTGCCAATTTCTGCAGTCTTGGATAATCTTGCTGTGCTGAGGCACAGTTGTAGAAGTCGTGGAGATTCCCATCTGCCTGTTAACAGTTGCTGTCCTCAGTACTCTCTCCCTGACTGGGCTAGAAAGGGTGGTGCCAGGATCTTACAGGATTTTTTTATGTCTTGGGGGATTTTCGCAGGGGGGGGGTGTTGTTTTCTAAATGCAGATGAGCAGTGTAAAGGTCCCACCTCACAACAGAACCTAGCGAGCCTGGACGTTTCCCTGTAGCTGGGTCTGTCATTTAGCTCTGCACTTTAAGGAGTCTTCCAGGCTCAAGATAATCTACCAAACATTAGAGTGAGCTTGCAGTGGTGTAGTCTCCTAGTAGATTTTGTGGTGTCGGCAGTGCCAGGCTTTGAAAGGCTTCTTGCACCCATACCTGCCAGGTGGGGGTTGGTCGGCAAGTTTAGCCTGAGCTCATCTGACTCCCAGGAGGGAGAGGTCATTCCTTTTGCGACTTGGCAACTGCAAATCCCCTGTAAATGCTCCAAAGATTTGGGGTTGTTTATAAATTGCAGTATTAATCAACCCCTGTGGGAGCCTTCTCCTCAAACTGTATTGACTTGGGTTCTTCATGTGTCCCTCTTAATTAAAAGCCCTCTCCAACTCTGATAAATATAAGAGCTCTTCTCTGGGCTTTCTTCAGTTTGTGTCATCTTACAAGGCAAGTGTCTGAGACTGGATGTAGTTTTGTAGGTGGCGCATCCCCGTAACCTTTAACAGTAATGCAGTTCCTCTGTTCTTTTTTAGTAAAACATGTCTCTTGCTGCAGCTTAGAAACCTGTTACTCCTCTGCTTCACTGACCATGCAAGTGCAATTCTGGGACTCCAGAGGCTCTGGTTCAGTTCTTTTCTGCTACAGACTCCCCATGTGACCTTGGGCAAGACACTTAGGGCCACATTTCTGTTTAGGCACCTAAGTCAGTTGATTTTTTTGATACCTTAAAAACCCTGACCCTTATTCTCACTGTGTATCAGTTTGTCTGAAATTAAAACTAGCATTCTCAGTTACTGGAGAGGTCTGCATGAGCACTGGCATCTCTTTCGAAACACTGATCACCAATAAATCTCATTCTGACTGCCCTGTAGCAAATGCCATAAGTGTGCACTTGGAGACCTCTCCCACACATGTTCGCTTGGGCCTAAAATTGCCAAGGCATTAATTACCAAATAACTTGGCTATGGCACAGCCACCATTTTTATTTTAATATTTCCAGATAGCTTAATATAGTACAGCTGCTTGTTTATAATAAGCCAAATGCTGTTCTCCATATACAATATTTAAGTAATGCATTAGCTATATTCACGTCATTAATAAATTAAGCGACTGTGGCATTGATGCCTACACAGTTGGATGGGTAAAAAACTGGCTGATGGGGTGCACCTAGAGAGGCAGACAGGTCATACTCAACTTTGCGAGATGTGAGCAGTGGGGTCCCCCAGGGCTCAGTCCTTGGGCCCGCACTGTTTAACATCTTCATCAGTGACTTGGATGAGGGGGTTGAAAGCACATTGTCCAAGTTTGCTGATGTCACTAAGATGTGGGGCGAGGTGGGCACACTTGAAGGGAGAGAGAGGCTGCAACTAGATTTAAACAGACTACAAAAGCGGGCAGATGAGAATAGGATGGAGTTCAACATAGACAAATGCAGGTTGCTGCACCTTGGGAGAAGGAATCCACAGCATACATACGGGCTGCAAAGTTTCCCTCTTGAAAGCACAGAGGCGGAAAGGGATCTTGGAGTTATTATTGACTGCAAGATGAACATGTGCTGCCAATGCCAGACCACAGCCAGCAAGGCCAGCCATACCTTGTCGTGCATCCAAAGATGCATCTCAAACCGGTCCAGAGAGGTGATACTCCCCCCTCTGCGACATTGGTTAGGCCGCAGTTGGAGTACTGCATCCAGTACTGGGCGCTGCACTTTAAAGGGATGTGGCCAGCCTGGAGAGAGTTCGGAGGAGGGCCACCCGTTTAGTGAGAGGGCAGCAGGACAGGCCCTATGAGGAAAAACTGAGGGATCTGAACCTGTTCAGCCTCAGCAAGAGGAGGCTGAGGGGGGACCTGGTGGCTGCCTACAAACTCATCAGGGGAGATCATCAGCAAATAGGAAGAGCCCGATTCTCCACACCTGGGGTGTCGAGGAACAATGGTAATAAGCTGATGGAGAATAGGTTTAGGTTAGAGATCAGGAGGTAATATTTTACAGTTAGGGTGGCCAGAATCTGGAACCAGCTTCCTAGGGAAATGGTCCTTGCCCCTATCTTGGGTAAATTCAAAAAGAGTTAGATGATCACCTGTCTGGGGTCTTGTAAACCTAGCATTCATGCCTGTGGCAGGGGGTCAGGCTAGATGATCTGTTCAGGTGCCTCCTGACCCTAGCTACTATGAAATGATGAAAACGCTTCCATAAATGACGGTTTATTATTGGTATTATGGTAGCTCCTCTGAGTTTGTCATGGATCAGAACCTCTTCGTACGAGGTGCCATACAAATGCTGAATGAACAGCTCTTCCTTACTCTAAGGATCTTGTCTGTTGGATTTGGTACTCTGCCTCCAAGAGATGTGGGCTAGGATGGGGCTGGGGGACAGACTTGTTTCGTATCCTCTGAGTAGCTTGAGGGGCCAACAGGACTCTTGCCATTATTCAGAGCAGCTGTCAGCTCTCTG
The DNA here is from genome assembly GCF_001723895.1 of Crocodylus porosus. Taxonomy (NCBI): domain Eukaryota; kingdom Metazoa; phylum Chordata; order Crocodylia; family Crocodylidae; genus Crocodylus; species Crocodylus porosus. The sequence continues at coordinate 4,173,244 of NW_017728934.1, forward strand.
ACCTGAGCTGTGGTACAGTTTCAAATCCCCACGGCACAGTGCTTTGAGCTTGTCCTTCTACATGTCCACTTGCAGCAGGACTTGTGAAGGGGCAGTGGGCAGCTGCAGCATGAGAGACCTCTCTGTGCTGCTATGGCACTACATAGAGACTTAAGTAGGGGCAGTATATGTCCCATAGCATTGAAACTCTGTCAGTGGGAAACCTAGAAGTTGGCGGGGGGCTGTGCTGAGTTTAGGGGCTGCCAGGAAGTGAAGTAGGCAGTCAAGGGAAACCAGCCCAGGTAAAAAACTAGGTCTGGTTTGTAGGAAACTAGGCTGGGAGTTGAGGAATTTGGAGAACTCAAGATCCTAACTGGCCTGTTATTTTTTTAAAAGGGGGGGGGGGAATGTAATGAAATATTTTTAAAATGTAGCTTGAGAAACATCACACAAAAAAAAATCTCCAGTATCTCAAACCAAGAAGCACCCAACAACTTAAGCTATGTGAGTGGAAAATGAAATGTAGGTAACTATTTGTGTATGTTAACAGCTTGTCCACCCAACAAATGCATAACAAAATATATATGTGTATATGTTTATAATAGATATATATTTACGTGTGCAATTTTAATGCTGCCTTGATATCCAGTGCTGCCCACCACTGTTTGTTGAACAGGGACACACTTGCATCATTACTGCTGCAAACTCTCAAAGCCGCTAACTAAAAATGTAGAGGAATCCATTTTATGCACAGTTGCTAGAGAGGTGCCTGTAGCATATGCAGTTCTATTGAATCTTGACACTTTCCACCCCAAATAAATAAATCACTAGGCTTGAAAACCTGGGGAATGTGGTCTGCTTGCTGAGGAGACTGGGAGAAGGTGGAAGCATGGCTGCATCTAGATGGCTGTGCCTTTGATTTTTATAAGAAGTTTAAGTGTGGATGACATGTTGAGGTTTGCAGCCTTGTGAATTGAAAGTAGATGGATAGGCTGGTTTTCCTGGCTAATAGGGGTTGAGTGGAAAAGTATCCTTCCTGGATTGATTGTTTATGGGTATTTGATACGGTGCCTCATGTGAGAGAGTCTCTAGACAATAAGTTGCAGTCTGGAGACTGGATAACCTGTGAAATTGTTTGGATATTTCTCTGGCTGCTTCCAAAGTGGTAAATGCTTATTTAATTTTGAAACTGTAACACTTTTTGAGGTAGGTGTTTTAACCTGTGTTCTGTACCAGTGTACAGCACTAGCACAGTCTGGTCGGCCCTTTGAGCTCCCAGAGTCAACACTACTGCAATGCAAATAAATTATTGGATGCAAACTTTGATTAACACAGTCTTGGGAAAAACCCCAGAGTGCAGAAGCCAAAAGAGTATCTGGTTTCTGCAGGCTTGTAGGCAGGAGTGTCCTTGCTGCCTCTACATTTTCATCTTTTACTGAGGGTAGTCAACTCTGGTGTTGCTCTAATAATGGTTCTCAACCTTCTTAGACTCAAGTCACCCCTTGCTATGTTGGAGGCACCCCTTGGAAAATGAAAGCTCATAGTTTTCAGTTGTTTTTTTGACTACAGAAGCATAATAAAAATGCAGTTCCTCTGTTGCAAAGATCTCAGGAAGATAGCAACAGGGCTGAATGCTCTGGACACTATGGATTATATCTGAAACCTCTGGGTTTATCTTGCAAGTCATGTTTGGACACCTAACAGTGCTAACATTGTGTGGCACCCTGCAGCACCTGTGAAAAGATCTCAAGGCATCCTGGCTGAGAATCAGTGCTCTGCTATCTTGTGCTGTGCAGGTTTCAGTGTATTCTCTGGTTCCTCTGGTGGCAATTCTCATGAATGCAGAAATCAGGGCCCATTGGCTAGAAGCTGATGCTAGCCAAACTCAAATGGGGAAGCAGGTGCAAACATTTACTGGTGGAGCCTTTTAGCCATTGGAACCCCTTGCTACAGGATGTGGTGAATTCCAGAAAGGAGAGTCTTGGATGCCCTTTTGAAAAACTCAGCTCTGCCTCAACCACAAGTTGAGGCTGGTTCAGGAAACTGTTAGGTGAAATTCTCTGACTTGTGCCAAGCAGGAAGGTCTGACTAGGTGACTCCACATGGTCCCTTCCAGGGAGCAGAAAGTCAGAGGAGGTGCGGACAGACCTCTTACACTTCCTCTTTCATTCCCAAGGGATGTAACAAAGTGGAGGATGAAACCTGTTTGAGCACATCACTGCCTGCCTGTCTGTTGGAGCTGAATCCTGCTACTGCTCTCTGGAGTACTAAACAATAAGCATCATCTGAATGCACAATTGCCAAAAATAGCTCTGCTGGAGGAAGCGCACATGACTAGGAAGGTGAGATTGACAGTGGTAATTGTACCGTGCAGTTTCTTTTCTCAACTCTGCAGAATTAGCAGACGATTGTACTATGGCAGTGGAGGCCATATTTGAATGCCTCCCCCCCCTTTTTTTTTTTTTTTGCTGTATTTGTCCTCAGATGCCCCAGGATGCTGGCATGTTTTATTCATTTCACAGATGAGGAACTAAAGCAGAAAGAGGGTAAGGGACTTGCCCAAGATCACATGGGAAGTCTGTGGCAAGAGCAGAGGGTTGAACCTGAAGCTTTGCAATCCCAGGCTAGTGCCAGAAGCACTTGGTCACCCTTCTCTTCTGGTAAATGCAATGAATTCTTGAGCCCTAGGGACTACTATTCCTTCCCACCCTCATCTTCCAGGTGGTGGTGGTTATTCTTATGGCTCCACATACCAGCTTTCTGCTCACCTGTTTTTCCAGGTGTTTGTTTTTTTTGCTGGATCTTTCTTGCTTCTCCTTATCTTTTCTGCTGTGATGCTTTGTCCTCAGCCAGGCCATTTCCAGATGGCTGCTGCCAGCTTTCCTCTGCAGCTGGCAGTCATGTGTAGGCAGCGATACCTGCTCAGTGCTTCCCTCTGGGCAGCCTCCTGTTGCTAATGGCTGGCAGCCTGCTGTAGGCAGTAGTTTATCAGTAGCATCAGCAACTTGCTTAGCAAAAGAGCTTTCCACTGGCACCTTTACACAGGCCTCCACACTTGCTTTTCTCTTGAACATTTACCAAATACTTATCATTGCAGTAACACAGCCATAGAAGCAACTCCAACTCCTGCGAGGTCTCTGGTGGAACGTCATCCAACCACTTTCTTCTTTGTCCTCCCCTGTTGGCCAGGGGGCTACATCTCCGTATCTCCGGAGATATTTGAACTGGGGTAGTGTCTAGTCGGGAATCAGTGCCCCACTAACCAATATGCTCTGACAACAGAAGACTAATGCAATTGCTACCCGACAGGGCAAATTTCATTGCTGCTGACTCCATAGGCTTCTTTCCCTGTGGTTCCTTGGGACTTCTACAGCTTGATGGGGGCTTCCCTTTCCATGGTGTTTTCTATATCTGGCCCCCTCCAAGTGAGGATTTGGGACCTTCATCTCATCCATCAGATTCCTGCTAGGCCTCATCTCCATATACAAGACAGGACTATTCTTTGACTGGCTTCTTAAGGAACCCTGAGCTGGTGGAGTTTGACCCTGAGCTTAGCAAAATGTCTTCTGCTCCCTACCCTGAACATCCTCAACTGGCTTGGAGGCACTTTAAGTTGTCCTTGTGGGGAAGTCATTGTGGTGAGACCATTTGGCAGGGCAGCTCAGAAGACATATATGACAACCATCCTCTGTGTAAGGGTGGGTACTCCATTTGTGTCTGGGAGGGTAATGAAGGGAAGGGGGTGGATTTAATGGGTGCAGAGATACCCTTGGTGCCTGGTGATTAATTTGGCTAATAGGCAGTATAAGCTAGGAGTCAGACAGTAGGTTGGAAGGAGGTCTGGGGAAGGGGTGGCAGGATGGACAGCTTGGAGCTGGGGAAAGGAGGTGAGAAGAGTAGTGGGTCATGTTCACATGCTTGTGTGCATGTATTTCTGCAGCTCAGTGTATTGTGGTGAAAACCCTTGGGGGAGTCAGTTCAAGGTGAAAATAAGAGCTATCTTGTTGCTGATGAGTTGCCCAAAGGACTGTGCACCCAGGACATTGTACCGGTAACTATTTGTGGTCTCTGATCTTCTTGGAGAGGTCTTGTAAGGCAGTACTTCCGTCCACTATAAAGAGAGTTATTTGCTGCTTATTTGGTCTGGACTTAGTTTGCCAGTTGGCTCCACAGATGAAGAGGAGGTGATGAGGAAAGTCACTAACTGAGAAGCTTCCAGGGGAAGTTGCTTGGATACTGTGGTGACTTTATTGGTGTTTTTTCCCTTAAAAATTCATAATTTTGCCAAGATGGTGACCTGGGTTAGAAAGTGTCACCAGGTTTTCTGTTCTCCCTTAACCTGGCTCTTAGAAGGGGTATACACACATTTCAAAAACTAAATAAAAAAGCAAATATTGTCACATGTAGCATGACATGAGAGAAATCCTGGGCATCTTCTGTGCATCTTAATGAAGTGGCAAGCTGTGCCTGTGTGTATGCATCTGCAGCCGGCACTTAGCAGAGAGGATGCAGGGGGAGCTCTGTGTGTGCACATAAAATTCTCAGCTGGGGAGACTCAGAAGGATGTTATCTGTAAATGCAGCTCGTGAGTGTTTGGGGATACTGTAGGGGAGAGACTATTAAATGAAAATGCACAGGGGAGAGCTTGCAATGGAAAATCTGAGTGGCGTCTGCAGCGTTCTGTACGGAAGCTCTATTTTATTGCTTGCAAGCTTCCAGGGGAGCAAATTGGCTTGTTAGGAGAAGGTAGGGATTGCATCAGCTGAAGTAAGAAATATAGAAGGGTTCTATGTTTCTTGGTGGAAGCTGCTAAAATAGTGGAGTAACTTCAGCTGGATCTGATGTGTCCATTTCTGTGACCTGTGTGATCTGGGTTGGGGGCTGAGATGGAGGTTCTCTCTCAACCTGCAATGTTGACGGACACAAAGACTTAAAATAATATGGATTCTAGCTGTTTAAATGCCACACCTCTTTCACTCCCCCACTGCAACAGTCCAGATAAGCTAGGGTTCATTTAATACTTCGTCCCTCTGATGTACATACTGGAGTTTTAAGGTGCTGCTTGTCAGGGCCAAGTGAGATTTGGCTACTATCAGCTGAGGTCTGGTGTTTGGGTAAGCTTTTTGTCTTTTGTTTAGGTGTATTTAAACTTGTAGACAGAGGTATTTTTTCTCCAAGTTGTATTACAAGCCGGGGGGGGTGTGTGGGTTCTCTCTTTACCTCTGCTGCAAGCTCCCTGAACATATCTTAAAGGCCAGGTCTTCCTTGAAAATTGACAGGAAAAGTGGCTTTATGTTTCATCTCTCACTGACTCCAGATTGTGCATGCTGTTTTTATATACAAAGATGACCTTGCTGCTAGTCCTAGAAACATACCTGGAGGTGAGGGCCCAGCTAGCTCCTTTCTGTCCTGTGTTCTCCATGGAGGTAAAAGATCCTGCCCCCACACCAGTTTTGTCCACTAGCTCTGTAACTGTTGGGAAAAACTGGATTACTTTCTTGATTGACATGTTGTACAGAGATAAAGCCTTCCGGGGCTGAACTGCCAGGAGCAGGTAGGCAGCAGTTCATAGGCTGCCTGGCTGGAAGGCTGGGAGTAGGTTGCAGTGATGATGGATGAATGAGGTGTAGGGCCTCAGGAGCAGGATGCAGAGGGACAGAGGGAAGGCTGTGGTGCTGAAGGGGAAGCGCAGAGCCTGCGTTGCCCTCCCAGTGTCTGAGGAAAGACTGCAGGTTTTGCTTTATTATTTCTGTGTTATTCACACACCTGTTTTGTTTGCTGTTTCTGTGGGGACACATTTGCCCCCATGAAAACAATAAACTGCCTGGAAAACCAGAACAGAGCTGACTGTCCTTGAGAAGGGAGCTGGGTGAGTGACCTACTGATACTTCTCTTTTGTAAAATTTGTCCCTCAGGCTTGCACAAATTATTCTAAATCGCCCATATGCACTTGTGCTGATGGGCAGCCACTTTAAATGCCCTCCATCCCGGTTTTCCTAAGCACCTTAACAAAGCAGCTGTGCCTTACATTGCTGTGAAAGTCAGAAGAGACTGGAATCAATGGGGGAGTAGAGCCGAGGGCCCTTCACAAAGGGTTTGCTCCCACATAGAAAGCGTTAGCAAATGTACCTGAGCTTATGGGAACGCAGGGCTGGGGGCGGCCTTCTCCGCCATCAAGGACTGGTTATTTACATTCACAGGCAATCGTTTATCCAAGGCTTCCCCATCATTGCCCCTTCAAATCCCTCCAGGCAGCTACACAGCACAAAGCTAGCGATACGGTAGGTAAAAGCAAGAGAAATGAGGGCACATCCAGCGCCCTGCCCACTGCAGTGTTGGTTAATGTATAATGGTGGACTGGGAGAGAAATGGCCACACTACATGCCATTGTATGCTATTCTGTCCCTCCAGTGATGTTGTGGCACTTGGTTTCCTTTGTCCTGCAAAGGTTAAGTCGCTTTTGCTGACGGGCTAGAAATTAGACATGAAGACTATTTGGCAGGATCTCTTTATCTTTCTGTCTTGAACTCTGGCCTGCATTTGCTGATTTCTTGCCTCATTATTAGCAGTTGAATAATGCGTTCTAGGGTAGTCCTGATGCAGTTGAGCAGTCTGTCTAGATGTTCTTTTTCTCCTGTTTATAGCATTTACCAGCTCTTTGCTCATCAGTTTTTAGCAAGTTTCTTTTTCTTAGATCCCAGTTGTCCAAATTTTCTCTCTTTGTATGAAGAATTGTGTGTTTTCAACCATTTTTGAGTAAATTTTTCCCGTTGCCTCCTACATTCTCCGCGGCTGTATTCTTTGCCCTTCTTATTTGTATGAAAACCTGTTGGGCTAAGAGCTCCGGAAATTCACTCTGTTGTTGTTTTTGTCTTAAGCCAATTAAATTGGCCAGAATAATTAATATTCTAGTGTGGGTTTTCCTACCTTTGGCTTTTTTAATTGAATACATTTTGTGAAGTTGCCTCAAACTAGTGAATACCAAAATGGATCATGTTATTACTTTGGTGTTAACAGTATCTCATCTTTTTCATCAGAAGATCTCAGGGCTTTACAAAGGAGATCAGTATCATTATCTTCATTTTACAGATGGGGAAAGTGAGGCACTGAGTGTTGAATTGAATACTTGGAATAGAGCCCAGCTCCTCATAATCTTGAATTTTTTAGTTATGGTTTAAATTGTGGCATGCAGTTGCTAGATTTCCATCAGTTTCTCTACTGGAAGATTCTTAGCCCTCTTCCTGTTGTACCTTCCTTGTTAACATAGGTTTCCTGAAGTCTAATCCCCCCGTATTTAGCAAAAGGAGGCATGTAAATTGGACAGCACAAATCACAGCAGCCACTGGATCCAAGCTTCCTTATTACCAGGTATGTAGGTTTTCTGTTTCCCATGGAAAAAACACGGATTTTCCCTTTTTAAAGGAGAAAAATGTGGATTTTACTCTTTGAAGTTAGAAAGCATGACTTTCCCCTCTTGCAAACAGCTCTGCAAGCTGGCAGAGTTCCAGCTGACAAGAGCTACTTGCAGAAGGATGAGAAACCCTAAGCCCTGTCCCGAGGAGGCAGGGGCAGGGCCTGAGAATCTGAGTCAGGCAGGGCTGGCTGAGATTCACTTTCCCTCCTGAGGCCTTTGGGGTAAGTAGGGCTTTTGGGGGGGCTGGGATCTGGGGGTGGAGAGCAGTTGTAGGCTCCCTTCAGCGGGGCTGGGGAGATTCTGTAGGTTGGGTGAGGACCATGCTACCAGGAAGCCAGGTAGAGTCGCCACCTGTCCCGAATTGGGCAGGACAGTCCTGAAATGGGAACATCAAGTCCCCGTCCCAGGGTGCATGACTCTAGGGGAACACTTAGCTCAGATTTGCAGTATTGTGCAGGGATCCAGGTTTTCCGTTCGTTGTGGGAAATGGCAGGTTTCCCCTTGCAGGCTGGCAGCGTTCCAGCCTAAAAGGGCCTGTAGGCAGCGGGATGCTGCGGGTGCCATGTGCCTGTGTGTGCATGTACATATTCACGTGGCCAGGAATACAGCCCCAGGAAATGGTGGAGAGCAGCTCCCACAGCCGCCTGCAGTTATATCTATGTGGGGAGTGCAGATTGAGGCCCGCCTTCTGATTTTCAAAAGGTGGTCACCCTAGAGCTGGGGCCTGCAGGGAAGAGCCAGCAGGGCAGGGGTGTGTGGGTGGCGATCTTCCTATCCCATACCGCAGGTAGGGTTGCCAGGAGTCCACCAGAATTGGCATCAATCTCCCAGTGACTATTGAAAGCAATCCAGGAGATTTTAATAGGATATTTTAAGAAGATGAAATTAATGACATTACGTCATGTTGAATAAAAAGATCTCCCAGAATAGCTTCAGTCAGAGTTGGCAACCCTAGCTGCAGGCCGAGGCTGGGGCAGGGGTGGCCTTCCTTGTCTCTGGTCATGCTGCCTCATCCTGCCATGGCTCGTTCCAGCTTGGCTCAGCCTAGGGCTGGAAGCACTGCCCAGCTGGGGCAGGTGGTGCCTCAGTGCAGAAGGCAGGGGGTGCCTTTGGAGCAGAGTTGGGAGCTGGGGCTGGGGATGCTACCCAGCCAGGGCGATGTTGGGGGCTGGGGCACTGGGGGTGAGCATTGCCCATCCTCCAGTCCAGCGGCTGTTGCCCCACTGTTCACTGTGCTGCCAAGCCACATCCCACTGGCCTATGGCTATGGCAGGCTGCTGGCAGCTCTGCCATGGCTAGTGCTGGAGGTGGCCTTGTGGGCACGCTGCACAGTGAGGAGAGGAGTGTTATGGCCAGCCCACGTGCTGCCCTGCCTGGCCTAGGCCTCACCAGCCTTGCTGGCCCTGGTGGAGTACGGCCCCTAGGTGCCCAGCCGCCAGATGAGACGGGACTTGCCAGTGGGAGCCATAGCCACACAGGCAGCTGCTGCATTGCAGCCCAGCCCTGCACTGCCACTGGGTCTTGCAGCCCTGACCTGGGTGAAGGGGGTGGGGTTCCTGGTCCTGGGAACCTCCAGGGGGCATACCGAATGGGCTGAGGGGGAGGTGTGGAAGTGGCAGTGGGGGATGATGGGCAGGGTAGGGAATGAGGTGGCAGCGGGGTCTCTGTGTGTATGTGTGTGTGTGATGGCCCAGGAGTGGCAGCGTGTGGGTGGGTATGCGTATGTAACAGAGAAAGAGAGATGGTGGGCAGTGGTGTACTGTGGGTCTCTGGCGCCTGGGGGCCAGTACTTCCATTTGCGCCCCCCTGTCTGTGGCCAATCACTGAGTGGAGGGGAGGGATTCCCCGGCGCCCAATCACCAATCCCAGAAGTGCTGGCAGCAAAACCAGAAGTGCTGCCAGGGGACCAAGTACCCTTGGAGGGCCCAGCTGGCACCCCTCGCCCCTCCCTCCCCAGTTGGTATGCCACTGATGGTGGTGGGGAGGGCACTTCCGCTAGAAGCAGCTGCCAGAGTCGGGCCTAGCGCCCCAACCCCTACTCCCTAAAGCAGCCTGTGCAGGGGGAGGCTGGCCTGGAAGGGAAGAGACTTGCCTAGCCAGAGGCAGGCCCAGCTCAGTTCCTGAGCTCCAGTTAAGGGCTTCCCAGGAAGGGCATGGTGACTGTTGGGACCTGGGCACAGGTGCAGGCAGCAGAACAGCAGGGGTTGGCACTGCTCAGATCCACAAAGCAACGAGTGGGACAGCCACAGCTGGACCCGTGTCCTGGTGCAGGGGTGGAGCTACCGCTGAGGAGGAGTGAGTGGGGGGGAAGTCAGGGGCTGTAGGTCGGGAGTGAGAGGCACTGGCAGAGCTGCGGGGGCTGTGGGTTGGGTGTGGGGGGCAACAGCATGGACAGGGCAGAGCACTGGCGTATCAATGTGACTTAGCACCACAAAGCAGCTGTGGGGACAGCTGCAGCTAGACCTGTGTCCTGGTGAGCAAAGGGGGCAGGAGGAGCTCTGATTTTCTATGATAAAAAACCTCCTAAATCAAGCACCAAAATATATAGGCATTTAGGACGTATCTTATAATGATTGAGGCACTTGTAGGTTTCCAAATTGCTTTAAAATTGTAAATATAGCAATAAAACATTGTGTTCAACTGATACCTATATATATAGTGGCGTTTCATTTGAATTGAGGAAAAAACGTGGATTTTTGGGTATGTTAATCGGAGAATTTGGGATTTTTAAACAGAGAAAACCAGGATCCCTGCTTATTACTTTCTCTTCTATTGAGTTGCTCTGCTAAGAAATGGAAGCCACCAGAGAACATCCACATAGGCTAGGGACAGAAATTGCACATAAACTGGTATCAGTGATCAGAAACCAGCTCAAAGCTGTAACAGAACAGAAGTCCATTGCACAAGCTGCAAGTCGCACACATTTACCCATTATCTCTGTTCCTCATTTGTGAAAGTTGAGATCATGGCACTGCCTGTCACAGGTGTACAAGACAGGCACAGTAAAATTAGGAACCTACTTAATAGAGTCATGGTGGCCTTGCCAGTCCTTGACTGGCTTCTTGTTTGAGGAGCAGAGTGAGCGCATTACTAGTTGCTGCACTGACAAAAGATGGCTTTAATAACCTTGATGGAAGTTGCTCATGCTTGATGTCTGCTCTCATAATAGCTGCGCAAAAACAGGGACTAAACAGTCCAGGTGACTTCTAGAAATCCACATCAGCGGAATTTGACCAGGCTGCTACCTGCTGTGAAATCAGAGCTCAATCTGTACTGCAGCAGTTGGAGATGACCTGGTGTTTCCTGCTGTCCCAGCATGATGGTTGGCACCCCTAGCAGAGTGGCTGTGCCAGTGCTTTTGTTACAACCTTGCTTTACTGCTAAGGCAATCCTGTTTTCAGATCCGAGTCTAGAAAATGCTCCATCCTGGCCCATCTTTTCTCTTTCTGAAAGCTGCTGGATTTTACCTCTCTCCATGAGAGGTCATATTTAGCAAAAATAGTGCCTTCTGGACATGCCAGGCTTCCCTCGCATCAGTAGAGGTTTGGAGCTAACATTTATAAGGGGTTGTTTGGTTCCCAGCCATCTAATCCCTGTTGCATGTAGGGTGTCACCATGTGTTCCCAAAGACTTTCCTGTGGGGTTTTGACTTGGGCATCCTGTTGCTGGTTGGCAATAGCAGATGCACGCAGTGCAGGAAGTACATGATTATAAGGGCAGTATTCAGGCTGCTGCAGCTGGACTTCTTGAACCAGCTGTGGCTTCTGTTACACCAAAGCGAGGGAGCAGGACTAAGTGGTATATTTATACTGTGTCCTATCTCCCTTCAAGGTACTTATTTTCTGTGTCTTGGCTTTTAAAGGATAGGCATGCTGGGCTCCAAGACTTCCTATAGATAGAGGAAGTCTTGGATCAGTCCTCTGGTCTGGGCCTACTGCTTGTGTAGGGGATGAATCTTTAGAGACAATAGTGAAGGTCTAAAAGTCAGAAAGAAGGAGTTTTCTGTTGGGCCTGGTAGTTTATCTAGCTGCTTGTCAGAAGAATGGGCTGCCCAGCTCAGAGGTGGTTCTGGTACTAAGAAAGCTAGCTTGTTCAGTCGGGTGCTGTAATGTCCTCATGTTCAAGGGCTCTGACACTGACTCCCAGGCAGAAAATATGACACTTTCTTTTCCACACCTGTTTGCCAGTCTCTTGCTGTTCACTTCAGAATTTCATTCTCATGTTTCAACATCTGCCTTGATGCAGAGTTTAACCTCTCATGTTCTGAGTGCTGGTAAGACCTGCAGGTATCTTGCTGTGCTAATATGATGGCCACAGTAGTTGTAAATTAAACCAGGAACCTCTAGATCTAAATGCAGGAGCCACTATTATGAGACAGTGCAATGCTGTTGCCAGCCCGGATGCTTAGGACATGTCTTTGTTGTGTGGGGCCTGTTCTAGGGAGTGCTACAATGAAGTCCATGTTGGAGGGGAGAGAATTCAGATTTTCAGGCTTTTCTCCACAATGCTAGGAAAGCATTCTTTTCTTTTGGTATGAAAGATGAAATGTGCATATGATTCCAGGAATGGGGACATTAAGAAAACCAGCACATGCCATAAGAGGTTCAGGCAGATCATGAAAGTTAACACCATGGGAGCTGTGTTTTTCCTGCAGGTGATGGAGCCTGTGATGGTGGTTTATCCCATTGCTGTGCTGAGTATGTGGTAGCTCTGGCTTAGAACTCCTGTCTTATCCTTTTAGCCTTTATGGGGCTTTTGGGTATAGCAAGCTGGTGATAAACATTGTTGTAAGTGGGAGATGGGAAAGATGTTCCTCTTGGTTGAACGCTAGGGCTCCTCTATCCTGTGCATAAATGGCTTTGACTTTGCTTGCTGTAATCAAAGGCAGGGATGTCCAGCTCTCACTGTAGGCTGCATGTGGCCTGCAAGGGGTTATTTTGCAGTGCGTGGGCTATGGTTTGGGAGTCACTCCTGCCTCCCCTTCCCATTGCTCTGACTGCTGCTGCCAGTGAGGTCTCCAGGCTCCCTTTCCCTCCTCCAGCTGCTGCTTCCTACCCTGCGCCTGTGGAAGGGGTGGCACGGCCCATGAATCCCAGGGAGCCTGTGGGTTGGAGGGGGCTGGGGCCCCTGCACAGTGAGGGTTGCCCATGTGACCAGAAGGGGCGTTATCTACTCAGGGTGCAGCTTGGGGGGCCCGCAGCTACACAGATGCAGCCTTTGTGACAGGCAGCCCCCAGCTGCTCCCAGGTTGGACAGTCCTGATCTAGGTGGATTTGGGTTAATCTGTTCCACCTGTGAAGGTTTTGTACCAATCCCCAGGAGCTGGAGCTGGGACTAGGACCTGAAACATGCAGCTTTATCTTTCATTAGCAAGCATTACAGTAGTAGTGGCCAACCTGCAGCACAAATGCCTCAAGTAGCATGAACAGCCTCTGTGTGCATCATGTGGTAGACTGAGGAGAGGACGGGCAACACAATGGCAAATAGGGCAGAAAGCAGAGCAGCAGATCAGATGGGGAGTGTGGGGAAGGAAGCAGAAAGCAGAACAGCAGATTGGGCAGGAGGACAGGATCCAAGTGACTTAGGGAGGGTGCAGAGCTAACTTGTGGCACACCTACAAAAATGGTTGGTCCTGCTAAACCAGGGGTTTTTAGACTTTTTTAAGGAGTGTAACTGGCCTTGCTCTTGGGAGGCAGTGGCACGGGGTAGTGGGTGTCAGCGCTATATCCCTGCCCACCCACACGTACCCTTAGCTCCTTTCCAAGTATCCCTGGGGGTACATGTACCCCCCGGTTGACAACCCTTGTGCTAAGCTGCAGTAATTCTGGGCTGTATGGGGGGTGGAGGGGGTGGGTTGAACTTAGTCTCCTTTGACCTGGGTTTGCAGGGAGTCACCTACCCAATCTTTACAAAGTGGTGTTGCTTTTTCCTTTTTTCAGTGGTGCAGGGGAGGTGCAGGGCTCTGGGTTTAGGAGGCTGCTCTGTAATGTGATACTGATGGTCTATGCAGCCTTCTGCCAAGACGGTTTCATCTCCTGCCATTTCTTTTTTCAGAAAGTCTTTTGTTTTTCTTTAAGTTCCTTGTGCTCTCACTGGTGGCTTTGAGACTGTCTCTGTAATTGAGGAGGTCCCAGATGAATAATCCATTGGGGAAACTGCTAATTTGGAGACAAGCCTGTGATAATTAAATCATTATCTAAAGAGAAGGAGTGAACAGAGACCCCAAATGGGGCTAATTAAAATCAAACCCAGAATGACTTGGGCACCAGGCCAGAGCAGGACAGCTTCCCATGGGGAAAGCCCTGGTGTAATTGTCTCACAGAGCCAGACTTCAAGGACAGTTTGGATTTTTGCTGGGGGATGATTTTTCTCATATGTCCTTTGAATCATTCTGATTCCCTCTCCTGCCACTGGTTGATGGCAATCAGTTATCTTACTGATACAGAGGAGGCACCTTTAAGGAACTGAGCCAAACTTCTAGTGATTTCAATGCAAGTTAGATATCTAAATAAGTTTGGAGATTAAGGGCCTTGGGCTTTGGCTGTTCCCCCACTGGGGTTGGATATATGTCCCTTGGATGTACTTTGAGCTATGAGCTCAGGGCAACTCAGATCTCCCTCTCCCTTTATTTGGGGAGCCCACTCCATGCTCCCTCTATGTGCTGGGTCAGACATGAAGGGTAAGAAGAAATTATTCCAAGGATTCAGAAATAAAGCTTTGCTTTCAAGAATGTTGTCACTCTAATTGTTTTTGCTTGTGGCTTTTTTTTTTTCTTTTTGTTTTTTTTCCTTCTAATCTTCACCTGCACAGTCTTTATCCTAACCTCCCAGTTAATTTTCTCTTTTGGTAGTTGGTTTAGATGTCCCTGAATAGCAGAGGTACATTGATATATCAGTGGAATATCGAATCGGTACCGATAAAAGGAAAATTAACATTCTAGGCAATTGGTCTTTTTTGGCCGGTGTAGCCAATAATGTCACTGATTAAATGTTGCAGCATGTACAGGACCAGGAATGCAGCCTAGCAGCTTGGAGAGCATTCACTGCCCTGGCTGAGCAGCCCCTGCCCCTGTTCTTGCCCCACTCCCTCCCTTACGGTGGGGGCCTCAATCTGCACCCCCGCCATGCCCCTTCTCTTCCACAGACTTACCAACTGGATGCTGCTCTCCAAGCTGCTGGACTGCATTCCTGTAAATTGACTATCAGATCGGTATCAGCCAATATGGCTGGGTAATATTCAGCCATCGGTATTGCCCCCAAAAAATCTTAATTGGTGCACCCCTACTGAATAGCAGTGGGTTTGGGAGTTCTCTAGCTGGCCTAGAGCTGTGGACAGGCAGGTGCATCTTCCAGGAATGAATCACTTTTTGCCTACCACCTCTGTTGGTCATGGGGTGGGAGGGCCTAATGCTGTCTGGCTGTTCATCCATGTCTTCGCTGTGCTTTGAGGTAAGGCCTGAGAGGTGCCAAGTGGGATAAGAGCAGTTCAGAAGGGTGTCCAAGATAACCATGTGGGAAATGCATTTGTTCTAATGAGAAATCTGTCCCACTGGTTGTTTTGGCAAGTGCATTAAAGCAAGGGATCTGCAAGACTGAGCTGTGGTCCAAATACCCCTAGAAAAGGGGGCAGTAATGGGAACTATGGTTAATGTTACTTTGAACCTGTCAGGCTGTCAATAGGACCTTGCTTGCTGGCCTATGTTTTGGGATAATAGTGACCGAATCAAAGTCCCTTGGTTCCTAACCATAGCTGGTTGAAAACAGGAATTTTTCTTCCTTCAGGAAATTCTGAGATTTCAAATATCTGAAGTCAAAATCCTAGGAACACAATCTTGACCTTATCAAAATGTTTTGCTTTAGGGGTCTGGTTTTGACATCTGTGACAAAGGTCAAAACAAAGTTTTGAAAAATTGCTCCAAACACATTGAGAAAATAAGAGTGTTTGCAACAATGCGTCAATACAATGCTGTAATCCACTTCAGTTAAGTTGAACTGGCATTGTGTGACAGGAAAACTGCTTTTTGGAAAATGTTTGACCAGCTCTAATTCTAACCAAGAGTGAATAAAGGCCAGTTATCATAGAAGTAGATCTTCAAGTCTCTCCCCACCGCCTGGGTGGGAGAAAAACTGGACTCAGAGTCCAGCCAGGTGGGCATCAAGCCTCTTCTTAAAGACCCCCAGGGTAGGAGCCAGCACCGCTTCCCTAGGAAGTTGGTTCCAGCTCCTAGCCGCCCTGATCGTGAAGTAGTTCTTGTGGATGTCTAATCTAAACCTACTCTCCAATAACT
>NW_017728934.1:4189453-4199017 GCF_001723895.1 Crocodylus porosus
TGTGTAGGCATCAATGCCACAGTCGCCTAGTTTTTTAATGAGGATGGGGTGGGAGACGGTGTCAAAGGCCTTGCTGAAGTCTAGAGAGACTACGTCCACGGTGACACCTGCATCCATTGCCTTGTGACCTGATCATAAAAGGCAATCAGGTTAGTCTGATATGACCTGCTGCTAATGAAACCGTGCTGGTTGCCCTTGAGCAGCATCCCTGAAGCCGGCCCATCACAGATGTCCTCCTTAAGGATCTTCTCAAAGAGTTTCCTTAGGATAGAGGTAAGACTGACGGGCCTATAGTTGCCCGGGTCCTCTCTCTTCCTGTTTTTGTAGATGGGGACCACATTGGCTACCTTCCAATCATCTGGCACCTGGCCCAAGCACCACGAGCGCTCGTAAAGCCGTGCCAAGCCCTGAGGGAAGCAACTACACCCATTTCATTCAACATGCCAAGGTTTGAATGCCCCAAGTGCAATTGCTTGGCCAGTTTAGAGGGTGTTCTCTATGACGATGGTTGTCCCTATACTTCTCTGGAACAGAGTTTCAGTTGCCTCTGCATTGCTGTCATCTTCCCTGCCCAGATCCTGAAATACCAAATCATGCTGAAAAGCCTCCAAAGGTTTTTGGAATGCAGTCTGCAGTTATACTTTGGTCCCTTTATGTGTGTGTGTAGGGGGGGAACAGTTCTCCACCTCTTTTTTTTTTTCTTCCCTTGCACTCCTCCAGCTGAAGAAACTGTGGGGGGGGACAAGAGTCGCATTGGGTAGGGAGGTTTCAATTGCCTGACCTCAGAGCTGTCATCAAGGTACAGGGTTTCACATAAATCCCCTGTAACTTAAGGGGTGGGGGAAATGACGGACTGATCCTCATTTTATGCGGGAACCATCTTGTAAGGATTCTTGGATTGTCCCACCTCCTACAGGATAGGTGGTGATTGGGACCAGATTGATCCAAGGCGCTTGACTCAAGGCAAACTTTACAGCGTGAGATGTAGCATAGGATAAATACAGTCCAATAGCAAATGCTGCTTAATGTGTCTTGCAACTTGTCCCACCTCCATGGCAGCTTTATTTTAGCACGCATCCAGGGCTCAGCTGAACCTGAGGTCATTGGTTAAATGAGTTGGGGAGAAAAGTGATGAAGTTTAACTAGATGTCCTAACATTGTTCATTCCTTGCAGATGGGATGAGCCTTTGTAAAGGACTTGGTTCAAGATGGAGACTTTAGGTAAAACTCCCAAAAGCTTCCCACTCCCACTTGCAGAATGGTCATCAATGGGATTCTAGTTCCCATGTTAATTAACAGCTTTTTTGTTCCTAACTCTGAGCTCTTCTAAAAGCCTGGTCACTTGTGTACAGAGGGAAAATATTATGCTGGTTAAACTGGTCTAGAACCACTAACACAGATGAACTAGGGATAAACCTCTGCTATAGCTAGTGCTGCTTTGAGCAAAGCTTAAATTGTTTTAAATGCACGTGCTTTAGGGGTTTGGGGCATTTTAAACCTGAGCTACATTGGCATAGGTTCAGCTAACTCAGTTCACCTGTCTAGTATAGACAAGATCGGAGAAACTCCATCTATCAGGCACATGTGTGCAGTACATCAGATTGCAAACAGCCTCATACCTGTACAGCAGGCAAAGGTCATCTTGCGGAGGTTGGTGATGGCTGTGTGCTGCAGGGAGTCTGTGCTGAGCTGCTCAAGGTTGGCGAAGCACACTGAACTTGGGGGCAGGGCAGGGAGCAGTTTGCTCATTCTGTTTATATCTGCATTGTTTCTTCTTGTGCTAGCTTGGGACATGCAGTTTTTTGCCTTTGTATATCTCTATAGGGACCGCAGCATTTTTACTTTGCCGCAATCTGGTCTTATTATAGCATCACCGTGTGGGACTCCAGCTGAAACAGGAACAGTAGTACAGGGCCACTTCTGGTTTTTTGCATACCTTGTCTTTGGGATGGTCCTGGCAGATATGCTGTGGGCAGCAGTTGGACTCAGGCTCAAGGGATTGGCAGAATAGTGTTGGGACCTGACAGCTCTTGTCCCACACAAGACTGCTTTCAAGAGATCTCCTCGCGTGGAACTAAGCTTCAAGGTTAAACCTGGTGGAAGCTCATTTACTTAGTTCTGTTCACAAAACACAGTTAGAAAGGTTTGTGTGCCTTCTGAAAAAAATTAGCCCTGGAATAACCTTTTATGGAGTGTCCCTGTTGCCGAAACCTTGCCACATGGTGTGGGAGAATCTGAAAACAAAGCTGCCAAGGCTATCTCTGGGGTCTGCTCCAATACCCGCTGCTGAGTCACTAGCAGAGGTCTGAGCAGGTGCATTTTCCAACCTGCTCTCTAAAAATAATTTTGCCCTGTGTGATAGCTTTCTAGCCAGGTTTGTGGCAAAGCACAGGTTGTGATTGGGTGTGCAGGTTACAAAAACGTACCTGGCCAGACACCCATGAAGAACAGGTGTTAGATGCCAAAGGAGGAGCTAAGGATGGAGCTGTGGAGCTGGGATGAAGAGAACTAGCTACAGCATGTGTGGCTCAGTGTTGAAGGCTGCTGCCCTGGGTTCTGGTTTGGTGCCTTGCTCTCAACGGAGAAGATGCTTCCCCACTGCACTGCCCTCCATCTGTTGTATCCAGTAATCATTAAACACAAGGGGCAGTAGCTCAGCTTTTGAAAGGGAGGTCACTGCATAATGCCTGTCTTGTGGTATGGTGGTCAGTGCTGGAAAGGTGGAGATGCAGGTTCAGACTCCCTCTGGGCACCTGCCCTGACCACCCAACCATTGGGGCTAAATCATGGGAGGGCCCTTCCTCCTCCCAAATTTTGCCCCAAATTACACTCGGGTATTTGCCTGTCTAGAGTGTTCTGGCTAAGCATGTTCAGTCTGTGTGTGTATGGTAACACACGCACAGTGCAAAAGCAGGGCCAAAACCCCAGGTGCATGGCTAGAAACCTGCCAGTTAGGTGAAATAGAATTCCACCGGCAATATGCAAAGCCAAAACTTGCCTCTCCTGATGACCTCTCTATGAATAGTCACACTTCAGCTCAAATTATTTCTCTGTGCTTCCCAGCTCTGAGCATTCATCCCTCAGGAGTGTTCATCCTGCAACCTAGGTCGTGGGTCTACAAGCTACAGCCTGAGACAGCAGATATGGTGCACGCAGAAGAGCACTCTTGTACAGCCTCCCCAGAGTTGGGAATGGAGCTGTAGGATGCAGCTGGGCCCTGTTACTGCCTGTGGCTAGAATGTGCATTGCTGCATGAATGTGCAATGATTTTTTTGAACTGCCCCATCTTGGGGGTGCAGCAGGGGTGCTGTATGCCTGCTCGTGGCTAATGTGTGCTGTTTTTTGAAGTGCTACAAAATGTTGTGTCTGTACCCATACCTAGGGACTCTTCTTTACAAGTAGAAGTTAAACGACACAGTTCCCCCTGAATGGTAATTGATGATTGAGGTGAAAGTTATAGCTGTGTTGGCCTAAAGACCTAGGCAGACATGGTTCTTTGGGTAAATCCGATATCTTTTATGAGGCCAACTAAAAAAAAGTTGGTCTAATAAAAGATCATAGAATCATAGAAGTCGGGTCGGAAGGAAACTTGTAGATCTTCAAGTCTGACCCCCTGCCTGGGTGGGAGAAAAACTGGGCTCAGATGACTCCAGCCAGGTGGGCATCAAGCCTCTTCTTAAAGAGCCCCCAGGGTAGGAGGCAGCACCACTTCCCTTGGAAGTTGGTTCCAGATTCTAGCCGCCCCAACTGTGAAGTAGTTCTTGCGGCTGTCTAATCTAAACCTACTCTCTAATAATAATTTGTGTCCATTGTTCCTTGTCATGCCAGGGGGCGCTCGGGGAAACAGTGTCTCCCCCAAACCCTTCTGATCCCCCCTAGTGAGTTTATAGACAGTCACCAGGTCCCCCCTCAGCAAGGCTGAACAGGTTTAGGTCCTGCAGTCTTTCAGTGTAGGGTCTGCCCTGTTGTCCCCAGATCATGCGGGTGGCCTCCTCTGGACCCTTTCAGTGTTGTCCACATCCCTCCTGAAATGGGGCGCACAGAACTGGACGCGGTACTCCAGCTGTGGCCTGACCAGCGTCGCGTAGAGGGGGAGGATCACCTCCCTGGCTCTACTTGAGATGTACCTGTGGATGCACAACAAGGTCCGGTCAGCCCTGCCAACCATGACCTCGCATTGTTGGCCCATGTTCATCTTGGAGTCAGTCATGACTCCAAGATCCCTTTCGGCCTCCGTGCTCTCAAGAAGGGAGTTTCCCATTCGTAAGTGTGCTGCTGGTTTCTACTGCCCAAGTGCAGCACCCTGCACTTGTCAGTATTGAAACGCATACTGTTTATGTCAGCCCACTCCTGTAACCTATCCAGGTCTTGCTGCAATCTTTCCCTCCCTATTAGTGTGCTCACCTCATCCCAAATTTTGGTATCATCAGTGAATTTAAACAGGGTGCTTTTCACCCTGTCGTCCAAATCGCTGATGAAGAAATTGAACAGCGTGGGCCCAAGGACCGAGGCCTGGGGGACTCCGCTGCCCACTTCCCCCTAGGCTGAATATGACCCGACCCCCACCACCCTCTGAGTACGACCCTTGAGCCAATCTGCAATCCATCTGACTGTGTAGGCATCAATGCCGCAGTAACCTAGTTTTTTAATGGGCCCCCCGGGTGGGAGATGGTGTCAAAGGCCTTGCTGAAGTCTAGAAAGACTAAGTCTACAGCGACACCTGCATCCATTGCCTTGTGACCTGATCATAAAAGACAATCAGGTTGGTCTGACATGACCTGCCGCTAATGAAACCATGCTGGTTGCCCTTGAGCATCATCCCTGAAGCCAGCCCATCGCAGATGTGCTCCTTGAGGATCTTCTCAAAGAGTTTCCCAAGGATAGAGGTAAGACTGATGGGCCTATTGGATATCGGATTTCCCCAAAGAACTTTGTCTGAATTGGTGACTAAGGAGTTCTTCACTAGCTGATGGGATGGGGACCTGCGGATCAGAGCGCTGGGGGGAATGAGACTTGTGTAAGCAGGGTGAAGCTCACAACCTCCTACTGGTGACTCTCTGCTTTGCAACAGAGCCAGATTGGGATAATGGGTCAACCAGGTGTGAGGCCTTTGGTGTTGTGTAAGGTGAAATGGTAGGGAGGGATATGCTTGTAATGAATCTGTTCTTCACTGTCCTGTACAGGCAAACTGCATAGTAGAGGTAGAGCTGAACTCATGAGAAGCACAACCTTTACACAAGAGCTCTGGTCTCTTCAGTCAGAGAGGGTGTCCTAAGGGCCTTTTAGCTGCAGAGTGGTTGAGGAGTACAGGATGGCAGGCTGGAGGATCTGCTCTGAAACTGACCTTTGGGAACATTGAGCTTGGGTGATTGCAGTGAGGACCCAGATCTGGCTGAATTAGTTCAGCTCTGTGAAGCTGACATTTTAGAAGGGAAGTGAATGGAAAATGTGTTTTTAATTAATGCCCAGTGCAGCCTTTTGTGATGATAAAAGCTCTGAATCCTGCTCTTCTCCCATTAGAGAGGAGGCTCTTTTGAACCAATGCACCTTAAGTAGCCCAGCTGCAAACCCTTCTGCTCTTCAGATTCCCGGAGCATTTTCAAGTTAGTTTCCCTTCATCTCTTTTGATGGCTGGAATCTGAAAAAATGGCACTGTCACTGCTGAGGCCAGAGCCTCCTAAAAATAGGGAAATGATGCCAAATCGCAGCATTCCCTTCAGCTGGTATTGCTGCTTATCTTCCCCTCTGAGCTTTTTCTGCCTTCAAGCATATGATTGAAGCAATATGCGCAAAAGGCAATAATAAGCACACCATGTTCAGGATGTGCAGGTCAGTGCTCAAGACAGGAAGTGCAGGGCCATCTCTGCTCACTGTTCCCTTGCATTCAGTACCCCACACTTTGATTTCCGGTTGCTGCTACAATGAGATTTCTACCCTCTAAGGTAACCTGTCTGTGAGAGTCAGATGAGTTGCGTTCTCTGCTACTTTGCCCACAAGTGATGCAATGATTAAGCTTTGTGGGCTGGCATATGCAAGGTGTGATAGCAAAATGACAGTGTAGCCACTGGAGTTGCTCTGTAAATATCTTGGAGCTAAGAGGTCCTTCCCATCCCCTGCCACTTGCTATCTTGCTCACCCCTAGGCCTGGAGCTGCCTTCAGCCAAGGCCTGGCTTCCTGAGCAGCTTTTGCAGAAGGCACCTGCATAAGGTAACCAGTGCTTCCAGGGCTGTGGGTTTTTTTGGGTGTCCACCCCCCCCCCTTGTTCTCAGCTGATGGCAACTACTGTCTGTTACTGTGACACAAAAGGTGCAAAGGAGAAAAGCCAGCAACAAAGAATCAGCTCCCTGTTTTAAGATGCCTTTCATGTAGGGCATAAGAGACCACCTGGTGTATGGGGCAGAAAGGAATGTGGCAGGAGCCCTGGATAGCCAGAATAATCTCTGGCCTTGCCTGCCTTGGGTTACCATAGTGCCTGAGCACTTGCCATCTTCAGTGCATTTACCCTCATGTGCCTGTTTATCCTCCTTTTATGGATGGGAAATAGAGAGACTAAGAGACTTAACCAACATTACACAAAGACTCTGCATTTTTAGGAGAGAGTTAAATAGTTCCTGCCCAGCATCTTAACCACTGGACCAGCTTTCATCTTCTCTGCTTGGCTATGCTCTGGCCTACACCCCTTCACTGTGTTTCTTCCTGGAATATTTTTTTCTCAAAAACCTGCATGGTTCATAGAGGTTGGGGAGACTGCCCAACCTGTATCTTAATGGCCCTTAATGTCCCTGGGGCCATCTCTATGTAGCTCTGGGTCAGCAGTGGGGAAGGCACATCACTCCTCCCTTGTGCCAGTGCCTGCAAGGCATCTAG
Organism: Crocodylus porosus; assembly: GCF_001723895.1. NCBI lineage: Eukaryota > Metazoa > Chordata > Crocodylia > Crocodylidae > Crocodylus > Crocodylus porosus. The sequence continues at coordinate 4,196,322 of NW_017728934.1, forward strand.
AGCTGAGTGGGGTGGGGGAGGAACCCCTGGTTTTTCTTGGCCTTGGTTGAGGGTAAAGAAAAAGATGGCAAGGCAGCCATTATAAAGCTGTAGTCCCCTTGAGTGTGTATGTAATGTGTGGCAGGGCACTATGTGTGCCTGCCACTTTAAGGCCCTCGAGCTGACAGCCTCCAGGTGCCTAATGAGGGCAGCCATTTTAGGCTCAGGGCTACCTACATAAACAAGGCAGTTTGGCTGTTGGAGGGAGAAGCAACAGCATCACCTGGCCTGAGGGCTGCTGAGTTTCATCCGGAGGTAAGGGAGGAGCTGTAGGGGATGGTAGGAGGCTCCTGGTCCTGGGTACGACTGGAAACGGCACCTTGCCGGGAGTGGGTGGCCTGGTGGGGCTCCCAGTGATGCGGGAGCCCCCAGGAAATGCCAGGCCAGTAATCACCCTGGTGAAAGGCAGGTTGGGGCACCTTAACCCTTAGCCCTCACCTTAGGGTGGGTTGTGTACATCGGAGGTAGCTGTGGGGGTTTGAGACCCTGAAGAGGAGAATTGGGGCCAGGCATGGCTATGGCCACCTGAGCCCACCTGTGGAGGGAAGCCCTGAGACCCCAAGTAAAGGGGGCGTTACGAGCAGTGTGGAGCCCCCAGTGTGAGGGGGGCAGTTATCAGAAGCCCCAGAGAGAGGGTGATGTGGAGCCCTGTGAAGGGAGACAGGGGCTCAGCCAGAGGGTGAGAGCTGAGTCCTGACCCCAGTAAGTCCTCCAATGCTGGGAGGCAGTGTGTGGGTCAAAGATAACACTGGTCGTAGCACCACGACCTGCTGCGCGCGGGGGAGTGAGAGTCCCCTGTAAGACCCTGAGGCACCAGTCACGGTGTGAGGTACTCCAGCTCCCCACGTCCATAAAGGAGGACCCAGAGAGGGGGACACCGGGATAAGAGTATGGATCATACATCAGGGCCTGCCAGAGCTTCCCCTGACTGGCAGAGGTGGGGGCCAGGACCAGGAGGGTCAGAAGGGCAAGGAGGCCCACCGAGAGGGATGCCCAGGGGCCTGGGGTCCCGACTGGCCTGGAGATGGGCCAGGGCTAGTGTGAGCCGAAGGTCCCAGTGAGGGGACCACACCCGAAGGGGAGCCAATGGCAGGGCGATACATAGCTTGGTATGATGGCGGCAGAGTCTGCCCGAAGGGAGGAACCCAAGTGGGGTTCTGGGCCCCATCGTGGGGGACTGGTGTGTATGAGAACGTCATGATGTCATCAGCAAGGCTTGGGCTGCGGTGCAGGGGAGGAATGGAGCCGCAGATAGCGCCCCCTAGCAGTGGGGCAGAAAATGGGCAGACTCCTGCCTTATTACATCTATTAATTAATCAGTTAAGACCAAGGGTGGTGGGTGAGAAGGCGGGTGGTTAGCCCAAGAACAGGTGGGCTGGCCTCACGGACATTGGCCCCAGTCGCCCCCCTGTTACAATGGTGCATTGGCTGGGAAACATCAGTCTGATGGCCATGCATGGTGGAGATCTTCTGCCTTTCCCAATGTAAGGAGAAGCCCCTGAGAGAACTACCAGTGTAGGTGTGGTGAGCCCCAGCGTGGAGGGGGCAGTTGAGAAGCCCCGGCTTCCATTGTCCAATCATTATTATCATTATCTCTGCTGAAGGGCAGCCCAATACTAAAAGTTTGTCCGGGGCTGTCAGCAGTCTAGGTACGTCACTGGGATAATATAGAGAACTTCTAAATGATTTCCCAGAAGAATGGAGCATGTTGTTCTCCTATGCCGCCCCCCCCGCCCCCCCCAATCATGACAGGCTGAGGTTTTGCAGTGCGGTATTAGTAACAGGTTGCACTTTCAGCCGCTTGCACTCTTTGATGCTGTGTTGCAAAGAAGCACAGGTGGCAGGGGTGTCAAACATACAGCGTGCAGACCAGATTTGGCCCACAAAGTCATGTCACCTGGCCTGTGGGACTCCTGGAAGTTTAGGAGTGGTGTAGCAGGGATGGAGCCTGCCACCAAAATCTTTGGTTTGGAGCTCTGCTGTGGACCCAGGTCAGTGGGAGGGAATGAGTGATGTGCATTAACACCCAAGGCTCCCTGCCACTGCTTACCCCACTGCTGCTGCATCAATATCCTGTCTAAAAGGAGCCCTATGTACGCCATACCCAGCTCAGAGGAATCACTTTAATTAAAGCGTAGACCATGAGGCACATTCCTGCAGCCAGTTGTGTCTTCTCTGTTGGATGGGCTGCTGTGACATTGCCATCATTATTTGTCTGAAGCATTATATACCTTATAGTTCTCACTCTGCATAAAATCAGAACCAACCTGACTACCAACTTGTGTTACCCAACCCCCAGTGCCTCTGCTGGCCTAAGTACAGACAGACAAAAAGCCTGAGGCTGAATCATAGTTTCATAGTTTCTAGGGTCGGAAGGGACCTGAGCAGATCATTTAGTCGGACCCCCTGCCATGGCAGGAAAGAGTACTGGGGTCAAACGACCCCAGCAAGGTGTACATCCAACTTCCTCTTAAAAAACCCCAGGGTAGGAGCCTGCACCACTTCTCTTGGAAGTTGGTTCTAGACCCTAGCCGCCTTGACCGTGAAGTAGCGCCTCCTGATGTCTAACCTAAACCTACCCTCTGCCAGCTTGTGACCATTATTCCTGGTCACTCCTGGCGGTGCTCGGGGGAACAGTGACTCCCCCAATGCTTGCT
>NW_017728934.1:4199028-4222319 GCF_001723895.1 Crocodylus porosus
TTGTACTCTAACCCAAAGCACTTCAGAGTGCCCCTCCCCTGACTCCTTGCTAATTGACAAGGATGTGTGTTCCTCCTTAATATTGAGTGCCATGCCCCCACCTCTCTTTCCTACCCTGTCCCTCCTGTACAGCCTATAGCCCTTGACATTCACCGCCCAATCATGCGTTGAGTCCCACCACGTTTCCATAATCCCCACTATGTCCGGGCTGGTGTCAGCCAATCAATTCAATCAATTGGATTGAATTGGAATCAGTTCAATCTTCAGAGGTGAGTCTAAGCTGCATAGACTGAACTGATAAACAAGTGAACAAATATTCAGTATGGGTTATATAAATGCAGCCACATGCCTACAGTGGCCCAGGCCAGAAGCCAAGGAGTGCTAGAGCAAGCCTTCCTGCTCAGCTGGAGCAGACAGCTTGGGCCAAGGCTAGCTCATGCACCCTGCAAGGGCAGACTTGCACGGGAGGTGCAAAGCATGCTAGGATGCTGAGGGACTGAGTTAACTTGAATCTGGAAATGATCTGGAACAGAAGTTCAATAAACTGATTTAACCTAAATCAGTTAAGTCTGATACTACATCTGTCCAGGTTTATCTTAAATCAGTTTCAGCCATTTTGAAAGCTGTTTATGTGCAATGAACTTTGGTTTTTGATCACTTATAATGGCTTATGTGTAATTTCTGTCCCTCATCCTAGGTCATGTCCTAAGTTCCTTACCACAGAAGGGGCAAGGGGGAGGAAGATAGCAGCATCTGTGTTGAGGTCTGTAGGACTGAACAGTTTCTAAACTGTGGAGTTTTTCTTTGCTGTTGATCCTGGAATTAATTCATTACCTTGGCTTTCAGTATTAGGATGGATTAGACTTTTAGCATTTTATTACATGCCTGTAAAAGAGGCATGTGATGAATTTTTGTCTGTACAAGTGTGACTGCTGCCTAGTCAAATGGACACAAACCTGCCCTGAGTTGGTTAAAAAAAAATGCAAAGGAAATGGCTGGAATTGTTGATTCCTCTTGGGATTGGTGAAGGGGCTGCCACATTATTGTCTAATCTGGCAAGGAGCAATAATGGACTTATTAAAGAAGCCAATATTAGCCTGGGCCTGTGGCTATTTACCAGCAAAGATAGTATCAGAATGAAGCAGGATGTTGGGCAGCATTAGCTGCATTGTATCTTGATTGAATTGAGCCACACAGAATTACTCTTGTGTGCAGAGCTGATGTCTATTCCTTGTCCCAGTGACCTTTTTTAAATGTCGTGTTTTTGAAGTGGCTGCTTGCTCTTTGTTTCACTTGTCATAAGCAGCTGGTGTGGGATGACTAGTGTTTGTACCCAGACCAGGATATTCTTTGTCTGATTGGCTTGATGGTATCAGTGGATGTATATGCAAAAAGACAGTACAGTGATCTTCTGCCTAGGTTTTAGGGCAGTTTTGTCCAGTTGTGTTTTTTATCCATCCATGTCTACTGCCATTTTGGCATAGGGCCCTAGATAGTTTGGTAGCTGCTACTTTCCCCCCCGTTTAGTATTATGTAGGTTGAGAACCTCATCCATTCCTATCCTATGACTGCTTCTGCTGTCCTCACTAAATTCTTTAAAAACTTCTAGGGGAGCCAAGATCTCATGAGCTGGCTGGGATTCACTGTGGCACAGTGTGGTAGGGGGGTAACTAATTATGCTTGTTTTCCAGAAGAAGGAAGCAATTTGATGCGGCAGCATTTAACAAAGCTTTCCCATCCATGCGACTGTGAGCAGAGTAGCTTGGAGGTCTTTTCCACATAGTAGCCAGACATATCATATAAGAGTGGTAAGAAGGTGCTCCATGCATTCACTTTCTGGAGATAGCAGAGATGTTACAGCGATTGGGGCCTTGCAGTTGAGCCTGGCAGTCCAGTAGAATATGACAAGTCTGTCAAGTCGGTCTCTTGGCTGCTTTGCCCATTCGCTAAATAGAAATGTAAGGGGAAAAGCTGCGGAGGGCATAACTAAGGTTAGCAGAATTCAGTTATTTCTGTATAATTTCAATGGATAATATCCCGTGTTTATTTTTAATTTTTTAATTTTATTTTTACCGATTTTTAAATTTTCAGGATTGCACAAAATTAGGGCTGTGGGGGGCAGATAATTTAATGGTGACAGTATACTAGTATTATAGTGCAGGTTAACCACCCATCACGACAGATATAACTACTGTAAGACTCCCACCAGTTGAGCAGCATGCCTGCCATCAGTCCCAGCTCTGCTTGCCCATAGGTCTCTCATCTACTTTGTCACTTCCTTTTCCTTTGTTCCCAGTCCCCTGGGGTTTCTGGGAGTTGCAGTCCAAACTACAGTCAGCACAGTTCTGTAGGACTGCTCCCTCTGTCATCACCCACTCCGTCAGCCATCACTTTTCTTACATCCCCATTATATAAATTTTGATTGTTAATGATGGAAATATTTTCTGTCAGTCTGCGAGCGTGATGTGAAATAGATGTTTATCAGTGTTTACCAATAAAAATTAAACCTGACAAGCCTAGGCATAATCTAATGGTATTTAGGAGGGACAGGAACATCAGACTCTGCTTAATGCAAGAAAGGGAAGGTGGGGACATGAACACGGGGAGGCGAGGAGACTTGTTGGAGAGCCCATGTATTTCTTTGTCTGTCCCAGGGCTGCTGGTATATTATTGTGCACATGCCCGGTACAGAAGAGCCACTATAGCTAATACCAGTACAGCTCATCTAGTGCCTAGCCAAGGATCTTGAAACTCTTCCCAGACATTAATGAATAAAACCACCCAGACTCTGGGGGGTGGAGAAAGGGAATGCTTGTTGTATTTGTTGATTGCTCACCAGATTACTTTATTCTCAGCAAGCATGACAAGAGGACTAATTGAACTGAAAAGCTCAGCTGAGTGTGAGCCCTTCTCTCTATATGTTTCCTGAGACTCTTGGCATTTGGATGGCATTTCTTCTCCTATGTGATCTTAATATTTTGGAGGCAATGTGGCTTCTTCCTTGCAGAGAGATATCCCTCTGTTCTCTGGAAGTGGATTTGCCTTCAATTTAACAGCTCAGTAAGCACCCATCAAAGCAGGAGGTCTGTATAAGATAGCCAAGGGTCCCCCTGGGTGGGGGGGAGAATGCTTGAGCTGGCCAGATCTTGTATAGAGCACTGTGTGCATAACAGGTTAAGAGCTTCTTCCACTGCCTGTTGTTGCTGCTCACATGCAAATTGTTCTGTTGCTAGGGAACCCTGTCTGTCTCTGCAATTCTGAAGTTACGATAGCAATTGAAAAGTTAAATTCTCTCCACATTTTGGATAAGACCTCCTCTGTTGGCATCTCCATTCTTGACTCACTAGCTTTCTGCGCCCAATTCTGGAAGCTGATTGCATCTTCTTCAGTGGCATCTTGTTCCTCCTTTGTTGTGCTACAAGCAGCCTACCTAATGAAGCAGGTGTATTGCAGCTGCTTGTCTGTATGTATGTACATGGAAGAACCCTTTGGCCAGAATGCAGGTGCCGCACATATCTTTTTTTCACATGCGCCTGTATAACGCACACCTCATTTTAAAATGGCATCCTGAAGAACGTCTACTCCTGGGCTGGCAGGGAATATCTGGAGGACCAGGCAGAAAGCAGGAACTTGCCTCCTGCCTCTTGTACTGCTATCCTAGCTGAGCCCATCTTCTTGCCCACACCCTGGCTGAAGCAACACAGGAGAGGCTCTGGTTTTCCCTGTCCTCAGGTCAGTTGTGGACAGCAGCAATGGTGGGCAGATAAGATGGAAATGAAAGGGGGAGAGGAGTGCCACTGAGTATGGAGGAGAAGGGAGGCACAGAATTCTTACCTGCTTTGAGGACTTAAAAGTCTCCAACTGCTGCTCCCGCAGCATGGTCTGAAAGGTAGGGTGTGACAACACCACCGCACTCTTCTGGTTCTGTCCCAGGACCTTTGCTGGTTTTGTGATCGCATTCTGGATTTGGCTGCGGACCAACCCCTGCCCCATCCCCATCCAATATGTGGGGCTGTGTTATCCGTGCCAGAGCTTTGGCAGTTACTGCTGCCACTGCTCCCTTGTCACCAAATTTGGGACCCACGGGGTTCCATTTTTCTCACAAGTAATGCATACATCAGTTTTTACCAGCTGTCTTTGGGGAAATGTGTGAGTTATATGCAGGAGAATACGGTAATAGGTGCACAGTACTTTAAAATTGAACGGGTAGGATGCATTTTCTGCATTGACCAGTTTATTTAGGGACCCTGTAAATTACAAAGTTGTAGAACCCTCCCCTTCCTGTAAGACTGTACTCCAGGACTTCAGTTGTCATTTTGAATAGGTGGTCTTGGCTGTCATGGCTCTGGAGGAAAAATACAGGCAGTACACATAAACAACTGTAGTGGATGCAGTCAAGGACCGTGAGGTCTTTCCAAGTTCGTCAGCAGCCGGAAACATGGCTGTGGAAGGTGTGAATTTCCCCACTCACTTCAGTGGAGTGTAAAGGTTGAAACATAATGATGATTTCCATGTCCACATTAACTGCTTCCCAAGTGCTGTCCTGAAGCCAAGAGCCCATCTTGCCCCCTTTACCCACTTGCCAAAGCTGCTTCTTCCCTCTGTTCAGCTTCTTCTGATCAGTTAGGTACAGTTGATACCAACATCTGTGGCCTGCTAAGAATGTGGGGATAATGTTCAATTAACTTGATATTGAAACACCTCTTGGGGAAGTTGCTGAATAATGGCTGCTCCGTTTTATGTATTAGCAGCTTTCATTTGTGAATTTAACTGTTGTCAGTGATCAACTTCCATTCTACTTTCCCAGGCTGCATAAAACCCAGGGCCCTGCCTGCTGAATTTTTACAATAGTACCAAGCTCTCTGCATAGTAGTCCTCATTGGTGAGCTCTCAGCCTTATAAAGGGGGCAAGAATCAGTTTGCTGGTGGAGGTGAGATGACTTGCCCAAGATCACACAGATAGGAGATAGGTGGCAGCCCAGAAGTAGTACTTGGGTCCCTCATTTCAGTCTAGGACTCCACTCAGACCATACTACATCCCAGAAGTCAAGCTTGCTGTGGGGTATAGATGTCTTAGACCACAGCCAGGAAAAGGGGTGTAGAGTCTGGGGCTTATTGATCCTGAGAACAAATGGCATGTAGGCCTGTGTGCTATGGAGAGGAATTGTCCCAGTCTTAGAGGACAGTATAGTGTAAGGCACATAACACAGAAGGAGAGAGCTGAAAGGTATGAGCTGCTCTGCACAGTAACACTTAACTAGTCTTGTGCAGGCCACAAGCAGAAGCCTGCAGTTGGCACAGGGCAGCGCTTGCAGCCTCTCCTGTCCTTGTGCATGTGCACATTAGAAATACTAGACAAGCTTCTTTCCACCCTACCCCTTAGTGGGGCCTAAAAATCTTTCTTGCTCCTGTAACCCAGGCGGTACTCCAAGAGGTTTCCCTCTCCGATTGAAGGGATCAAAGCAGGTGCACAAGCGCTGTGGGAGGTGTAGGGACTCTCCTCCCCCTATAGAGCAGAGCCAGACCACCAATAGAGACTTAGCCCTATACCTTTTAATACTGGGAACATAACAGACATAAATCAGAGGGTATGGTGGACACTACAATGCCCCAAGGGGGCAGGATTCAACAAAGGTTAGACACTTAAAATCACTGACAAAGAACAGGATTAACAAAATATAAAACACAAACAGCAGAAGAAACAATACAGGATGGTGTAATATAAAAAGGTGCAAAATGTCAAATGACAAGGAAATATAGGGCCTTGGTACCTGGAGGGGGAGAAAGTGGGGGAAAATACAATGGTCCCTTTCCACTGCAAGACTTGCTTGTTATTTCACTCACCCCAAGTCACCTGAGCTGGGCCTTGAACCCAGATCTCCCATGTGGTAGACAGGAACGCACCACTGGTGGCACTGCTCTAGCCTGCTAGGGGTCTTGACCTTCCTGGAACCCCAGCCTCACGTTTAGCTGCCTGGCCTCTGATTGGAAGAGCTGGAAGCAGAGCTGGGAACCTCTCAGGTCACTGCTCAGATCCTTCCTGGAGCAGGAGGAGCCTCTGCTGCTGGCTGCAGCCTTTCCCAGGGGATCCTGGAGCCCAGTGGGGAGCCTCTGCTGCTGGCCGCACACTGCGCTGCGCTGCGCTGCTGAGGGTCCCACTGCTGCCTGCAGGTCCTGCTCTTTCAGGCTCTTCCAGGGCTCTGCTCCTGCCCTCCTGGCTTAGCTCTTGCCAGCTCTGTGAAGCTCCTTCCTTGTTGTCCCTCGCTGGTTTCTCTCCTGAGTCAGCCCACGCAGCCCCTTTTATCCCCCTCCAGGTGACCCAAGGAGCCAGTCGGGACAGGGGTGGGGGGAGTGAGTCTCTGGGGCCTGATTGGTGTGGAAAGGGAATCCCAAGTCCTCCAATCATCTTTTACCCCTTCAAAACCTCTGGGCCAAATCATTACCAGATTGGAGGCCTTGGATTCCCTTTCCTCGCCAATCATCTTTTGCCCTTTCAAAACCCCTGGGCTAGGTCACTGCCAGCTAGCCTGTCACACTCCTGTTGCTGCAGCTTACAGTGGAGGAGCAGCAGTGTGCAGAAGGCGTATTTCAAACACAGCAGGGGGGCTCTGTTTCAAATATATGGCTTCTGCACATTGCTGGCACAGTGCTCTGCTGAAATCTTGGTCCTTCAGGCTGTTTGTGCAATGGGTCAAAAGGTAGATTTGCTGGGGAGCAATGGGGAGGGAAAAGAGGGTCAGGACTGTCAGCAGTCAAAGCCGATAAGGAACAGACTTGTATCTGGTGCCAGTGGCTGCCCTCCCTTTCTCCCTTTGCTCAGTTTGCACAGGAAGCCTTGTAATCAATGATCCATTTGCTCTGTCTGTCTTTCATTGGTATATATAAGAATTTCTGCTACCTTTTTGGGACTCGGAGGAGAAAGTGCGATGTGTGTGCATGCTCCCATTTTTTACCAGCTGACTGGGTGACTTTCTCTGTCTCCCTGCATTGCTCTCATGCTTGCGTGCGGATGCTGCATGCTGTGACTCAGGTGCCAAGGCAGTAGTGGGGGGTGGAGGGGAGTGAAGCTTGCAAGTGACTGGGAGGAGGCATAATTATTTCTCTTGTCAAGGCTGTGGTGTGTTACTGGCATACATTTCAGCAGGCCCGCTCCATGCCAGTGACTCTCACTGGCAATGAATAAATTAGCAGATTCATTTTTTTTTCGATGCGTGACTGAAGCAGAACAAAAATCGTGTCTGCTACAGCAAGGGGAAAAAGCAGGGACTGCCCCCAGGCACAGAGTTGCCCCGGTTCCCATGAAGGGGCTGAGGATTACTAGCTTTCTTTTCAGCAAAGTTGGTCTCTTGGCACCAGAGAAGAGGAAGGCCTGCTTCTGTCTGGTAAGCTCAGAGGTGAGCAAGAGATCCTTGCAAAGAAACCCTTCAACTAGGTTCCAGATGGCACTGCCAGAGCATTTGCTAGTTCTGGCCTCTGCTCTTTGATCTCTGACCTGTACCTTCTCTGTCCCCTTGTCCAGAGTCCGTTGACAGTCCATGCTGCTTGACTTCATGCACACACCGAAGCTTTTTCAATGATCCTTAGCGTTGCTACAGAGCCCCCTTCCTGAAGATTTCAACACAGGTCACATGGATCAACGAGTTCTCTATGCACTCCCGTGAAGCAGCTTGTGGCATAGATGGGGAAACTAAGGCAAAGGCACACATTTTCCCCAAGCTATGGAATTTTTGGGGCGAGCAGGCAAACTAGTGTTAGCAATGATCCTGGCAGATAATGATTTAGGGACACATGGTTTAGCTTCATCCTTTCTAGCCCATGGATTTGTACCTTCCCTCAGTCCCCCCTCCTATATAATGTTCTACATCCTTTTAAATTGAGTGTGGATGAAGCAGGGAACTAATGATTAATATGCATTAGATCTTAGAAAGTGCAGGACTGGAGAGGACCTGAAGAAGTCATCTAGTCCAACAGCCTGCTTGAGGAAAGCTCATCCCTCTGAACCCTCCCACACCAATGTTTGCCTAACCTGCCTTCTAACTTCCAAATGATGGAGATTTCACAGACTCTTTGGGTAAGTGTCTCCTTGTACCGTTAACCACCCTCATAGTTAGAAAGTTCTTAGGATCTAACCTAAATTTCCCTTGTTGCAACTTAAATCTGTTACTACATTTTCTGTCCTCTATGCACGTGGAGCCCAGCTGATCGCTTTCCTCGTTATAGTAGCCTTTCTCTGGGGCTTTGCCCTCTCTGCTACAAGCCTTTGCTTGGCTGATGTCAGGAGCAGGTCTCAGGCATTTGGAGATCAACCCTAGTTGTAGGGCACATTTAAGTATTCTGGCAACATGGGTTTTAAACATGGGAACCTCTGACCTACAAGGTAGGTGCTCTGCCCCAGTGCTGCTAGTTGAGCCTTGTGCTTGCTGAAGCATATCAAAAACTGTTGAGGTCAGCGCAAATAATATTTTCTGATTAACTTTTCTGTTATGAAACAATAGTCCTTCAGCATAATAAGATGAGACAGGTGGCTTTCTGAAAATACCAACTAGAAGTATGTAATGTGTCCCTCTCCTACACAATACTATATTTATCTGTTGGATATTGACAGAATTATTTTTTTCTCTGTAAAGAATTGGTCTAATTTGGACTCATATTTTCTTCCTCCTCTTTGCCCTTAGTTGTTTAAGATGGATAAGGGAACAAAATTCTGAACCTTGTGTCTGATTCAAAAGCTAAAGGAGGGACAAAAATGTACCAGTTAGAGTATGTCAGAGGGGGATGAATTTTAACTCTTTAAGGATGTTTAGGATCTTTTCCCACCTTGGAGGCCAGGAGATGCAGATATCCTTGGAAGGGTTGTCTCCACTTTGCCCATAACTAACTGATTTAATGGCATTCCAGGAGCACTAAAGTTCTTCTGTCATCACAACCTTAACTCTGCCATCACTGCTGTCTTAAATAATTATTGACATACCTCAGCAGGGGAAGGCGGAGTACAATAATAATGTGTTAAACATTACTATGTGGTTATGAGTTCCATACAAAACCTGATGATAAATCTTCCTTTTCTGCTGCTTCCATAGGGGGTCAGAAACCCCACAAGGCACTGCTGGAAGTCCAGGCTTTTACCAGGGCTGGAGTTCTTGGTGCCCCAAATGGCTGAAAGAACAATTTCTGGGCATGGCATTAGAGCAAGACTTAAAAAGCCATTTCCCTCTTCTCTGATCTGTGCTTCCTGGGATGATAAGGATGACTGAGTAGGCCAGCAGGATGTCCCAAGGGGTGAGGGAAGCACTTAGGTGACTAGCTGCATATAAAGCTTATATATGGATGTTAAGCTGAAAGGACCTATCTTGCTCACCTGTGTCACTACTCTTCATCCTTTGCAAGTTGACTTGCCTTAATTTTGAGAATTCAAAATCTTTTGCACCTCCTGACATCTATTACAGAAATGCAGGCAAATGCTGAATTGGTGATGATAATTATATATAACGTATGGGTATTTGTATATGTTGCACAGTTGTAATGTTTTCAGTGCCTTGTGAGCTTTCTCCTGAGTCTGTAGCCAATTAGTTGGGAAACACCATTCTGTCCTGAGCCCACTGCATGCCTCTTCTCCTCCCCAAAGATTGGTGCATCAGGCCATAAATTCTGGCTGATTTAAGACCAGACTGTTTTAGAAACAGAGACTAGTCTTGAAAACTAGATTCCAAAATGACTGAAAATCTGCCACACCTCATGGTAAATGGATGTAGTCACTAATTATCCTTGTGATTGAAAAACTGGCACCTTATTTGTAGCCTGAATGCATCACTTCATGTACTGTTCTGTCCTCATGTGGCTTGGCAGAGGCCTTTCCCTGGCCTCCAGCAGGTGCCATCTGCCGGGTGCTATTGCCATATGCATGGTTGGATTAAGAGAACGTAGGACACTAGGGACCCTGTTAAGGTGGGGGAATCTGGCTCCTACGGCAATAGGTCTGCTCTCACCTCTGAGTTGGGGATAGTATCATGGGGTCCTGTGATCCCCAAGGGAAGCAAGCAGGTTACCATCTTTTTGCAAACAAGGGTGACAGCAGGAAGGTGACAGTGGCCGGCATAAATACTGGGGGAGGTATCTGTTTCACAGCAGAGCTGGGTTTCCTGTTTTCTTCCTGCTACACAATCTCTGCTGCGGCCTGCCCCTCAATTTGGTGAGTCTTGCAGTGACCACCCCAATGAAGTGTGTGGACTGAGATTCATATGTAATCCCATGATTCCAGGAGCTGTGTCCTCCTTTGCTACTTGTCTGGTGGTGGCTTCACTTTGCTACCCCTCTGCTTTAGCTTAGCTGTTGTGCACCACCAGTAGTCCTTTCCTCACTTGGACATCTGCTGTTCCAGTGACTGGCTAAAATGGCCTAGTAGAGGGAAAGCTTTGCTCTTTTGAAGTACGGGGAAGACTGGTCATCTGCAGCATGGTACAACAGTACAGCACTCACTGTGCTGCTCGTTGGGTTACCCCTCTATTGGAAGCTGATGGGAGACCCACAAGTTTTCTGCAGCAGGCACTGAGGTGTAGATTCAGTCTGACCTGGGCTGTTCTTTGCCTTCCTCCTCTTGAAACCACAGAGCTAACCAGTTCGAGGAGCTGTGCCATGCAGTGCCATCTGCTCTCCTGCCACCTTTACAGCTCCGTGCTCTCTTCCAAGTCATTACTCATCTCTGCAAAAGCACTACTGCTCCAATGAAAAGTCACTGCTAGGCTAGAAATCTCTTCTTTCTTGTGGCGTTTGTCTTCATGGCTCTGTTTAGAGTAGTGAGGCAGCATGCTAACTGGAATGGCCCAGGGAATTGCTAACAAAATGTTTAAATCTGAAGTGCTCCTCCTTGTCCTCTGTGAAGTGGGAGCAGTGTCATGCGTGTAGCCATCTTAGACCCTGAACTGGCTTCCGTGTAGCTGTGTAAAGAGCAAAACCATTGATTGGAAAGGGGATGCAAAACACTAAAAGAAATTAAGGTGCCTTTATCCTTTTCTCTGAGTAAAGCGAGGCTTAAGTTTTACAGCACAGGCCTGATGGATTTGATTCCCAGCGTTGGTGTCTGCTGGAGCCATGCTCCTGAGCCCAGTGGACAAGATTTCTCCCATTGCCTGTTGAGGAGAAGCTGCTCTAAAGTCCTGCTCTAGAGAGATGGGTTTTCTCAGCATACAGGGCTGGTAAATCTGGAGAGTCTTGACTCTGCCTGAAGTGACATGACCTTTCTAAGCTAAGATGCTACTTTGTGCTGTGAGGATAAATTCATTCATGACCATGAGCTTTCTTTTTTTTTTTTTTAAAGCCCTAGGGTGATGAGGAAGGAAGACTGACATGTGTCTCTGGAGAGTGAACGGGTTTTGTCCTTTAACTTTTCACAGGATCGTGCAAGGGCATGTAGATGACTATAATATTTACCATGTCAGGCAGTGCTGTATAGCAAGCACAGTGTTTCCCAACTTTTCCCAGCCCAAAGCACACTTACATTAATACATTTTTTCCACAGCACACCTGTTAAGGCATTCCCCATCCTCATACCTGTTGTGGCTCATTGACATGGCAAAATTCTGTGGCACACCTGTTCATTTCTGATGGCACACCTTTGAGCCACAGCACGCTGGTTGGGAAACACTGGTATAGCAGATGGTGGGGGAGATCCAAGCAATGCAGGACAGTGAGGGTGGCGGCTGCCATGTGGTCTTCATTAACCTGACACCTGCATTTGTCCGTGTGATGCTATGGCTGAGAATTTTTAATTTCCTGAGTCTGATGCACTTTATGTGATGGTTACCACAGCAACAGCAATGGTCTTTCTTACTCCGGTGAACTCTGTAGTATTTTTGTGCTGCCAGCACCAATTTCCCATTTCCTGAGTGTTTGTATGTGCAAATTCAATGCAGGGCACATTAATGCTGTAACAATGCCCATTATCACAGTGGCTGGGATGAGAATTACCTTCGAAAAGATTAATCAAGTCAAAAGCAGAGGCAGAAAGATGGGCTATGATATATGGGAAAGGAAAATGGAGGTCCTGGGAGCTGCTGTGTGATCTGATGCATGTCTGCAAAAGTGATCAAGCTTGTGTCCATTGCAACTGAACAGGGGAGAGGCAAGGTGATCGCATCCAGCACCTCAGGGAGGGGCCAGACCCACAGGAGCATATTGCAGTGGAAGTAGGCAGGAAGTAAAAGAAGGTGTCACTGGAAGATGGTTAGGAGATGGGGCTTTTCCAGCTGTCATTATGCACGTGCATATGAACTCTTCATTCCTGAAATCTCAACTCGGGCCTCGGACACCACCTTAGACCTAATCACTGATTCTGGGAAAAGTTGAAGGCAATTTCATGGGAAATTTTGCAATGACAGATTTATTTAAAAGCTTTGTTTTCATTCATTTGTTCTTGGAAAAATCTCTCCAGTGGTCAAAGCACTGCTTCGGCTGACCCCTCTGGCTCTGCCCTGGTTTGAGACTTTGAGAAGATTTTCATGCTTCCTAGTTCTGTAAGTGTTGCATCCTGATGCCGGAGTGGATTGAAACATTTTCCAGTGGAAGACTGGTGAGGAAAGGAGGAAAAGTCTGTTGAAGGAATGTGTTTGATGCTTTCCCTCCATGATCTGTTTGTTGTTAAAATATTTTTATGTTGTGCTCAGGTGGATTTATGTGCATGCCAGCTTGCACGCGCATGTGTGTGTGTGTGTGTGTGTGTGTGTGTGTGTTGCTTACTCCCCAGTAACTGGAAACTAAATCAAACTACTTAGCTCTTTCAGTGAATTCTAAACCAGAGGTTTCCAAATGTTTTCTTATTGCATACCTCCCTCCAGATTTACCAGCTGCTTGTGTATTCCTACCAGCATGTGATTTGTATTTTAACTCCTTAAATGCCAATTATTATTATAATGCAAATTAAATCTGCCATTACACAATTTCTCCCATGTAACCCCCCAGAGATATCTTGCATGCCCCTAGGAGTATGTGTACCATGCTTTGGGGACCCCTGTTCTAGGCAATGCATGATAAGCTGAAAGTAAGCTATGGTAAAGAGTATGCATCTAGATGGTTACTGTAAAGCAGGTGATTATAGAGTAAAACCCTGTTGTCTTCTAGCCACAGATAACTAGGAAAGGTTATTTGAGGCCTTGGTCTAGTTCCCATAACCTGAGAAACGAGCCCATGGGGGTTTGTTCAGATAACAGTACTGTATAAGAGAAATGCAGAGCACCAGGACTTGGTGACAAGGGCATCGTATCTGCTTATGGCAGGCAAGTTTTGGGTTTGCTTACACTTGCTCTATTTCCTCTGCTTATAGCCCTGCCTCTCAATTTTAACTCATGAAACATCCTTTTTAATTAAAGTGTTCCCATCCAGGCATTGTTTCACACTCTGCACAACACTACATAACTACCCTACCAGGATTCTTTCCTGAAAGGCTGGATTTTCCAAAGATCTCTACAGCTAACATGTTGAGCTCTTGAAAACTTGGCCTGGTGTGAACTCTGTCTTGTCAATCAGGTTTTTTGCACAAGTAGCTTGCTAAAATTAAACAGATTTAAAAGAGAGAGTGCAGCTTGTTGGTCCCCGTAAATGCATCACTGTGAATGGGCTCCCTGTATTTAAATAACCAAGTTAAGACTGATGTACTGGATCTGAGCCTACCTTTCTAGTACACTCCAGATTCCTCCTCACATTGGTGGGAGTTGTGCATGTGGAAGAGGGGCAAATTTAGGTCTCTTCTTTATAACCATGGAGAGTATATAGCTCTGTAGCTGACATGATTCTGCTGGGGCCAGTAAATTGCCTGAAATGATGATGATGTATAACTAATGCACCTGGAAGATCATTATATTGGGTACAACCAGTACTGTTTCTGCAAAGGAATATTGTCCGTCACCAATGTGAGTGTATTGCTAACATAAATGATAAAGAAGACTTGGTTATCAAAAATCTTGAAATTCCAAAAAAAAAATTGCATCAAGGACCTCTCAAAGAGGTCATTAAGGAAACTAACTGTAGTGTTGGAGTGAGAGCCTGAAGTCTGGTCTCGGTCTGTTATAAGCAGAAAGCCATCTTAGAGTCAGACCACAAAGGATAGGAATAAGTGGACAGCTTTCATCCCCACATTAGCTGAGAGGTACTACAAAGCTCTTGGCTACTACCAGTGTTTAATTATCTGGGAGACAGGATAAGTAGTAAGGTAACAATTTGAAGATGATACCATTAATTAGGCTAACCAAACCAGGTGAACTGGAAACATGATGGTTGATGAAATTGAATAGTAAAAAAACAAAACATTGCAGGATTCAAAATTAATGGTCTCATTCAGGGGAAAAGCAGTGGTGTCACTATGGACAATTCAATGAAAACTTATGCTCAGTAGTGGTCAATAAAGCCAACAAAATGTTGGGAGGCACAAGGTTTGGGCTAGAGAATAAAGTGAAAACATAGTGCCATATTGATTTGCAGAGTAGCATTGCCTGGCATGCTGTATTCATCTCAGGCATCTCATCCAAAAATGAAGATGACAAAAATGGGGTTTAGAACCAGTTAGCATTTAGTTTCAGGATTAAGGAACCTAATGTGAAGCTGCAAAAAGGGGCTGGGGCGGGTGGTGGTATCGGGAGAGAGATCATTTTGTGTGTAGGCTGGCTGCACCGAAGCACAAATGACTGTTCCTTTAGAATAGACAGCTCTGGGTACCTCCGTTTTGCATTTCCCAAAGCATAAGCGATCCCATAGCGCCTTTGGAAACCCTGTATAAAAGAAGGAATGGCCATCTGCAACATGGCCAGTAAAGCAGGAAGAAAACAAAACAAAGTGACATGAACTAGCTCAGCCTCCTTCCAAGCTCTGTATCCTGCATAGGCAGTGTTGTCTGCTTGGCATATCCCCTGAATGCCCATCTCTGTTTTGGTCTGGTTTTTTGATTCCTTTTGTCCCAAGAATTTCAGTTGTTATATAGTTAATGGCCAAGCTCTAACCACTGAGGGAGGCTTGTAGTTTCCCAGGGACCTAGGCCCGCCATGCCTGTATAACAGATAGGCCTGCTTGACATGGCAGCTGAGTAGGATACTTGTGGCATAGGAGGTGGGTTGGACCCAGCTGTGCACAGTCCTGCCCTGAACATGCTCTTGCAGCAGGTGGAATAAAGAAAAGCAGAGCCCCCGAGGCACAGCTAAGAAGTGGCCACCGTGGGACAGCTGAGGCCTGATTGTACACATTTCACAACATCCAAATTCAAGACTGCTTTCCGTAGCAGGGTTGCTGTTCCTGGTAGCTCTAGGGCTGACTGTTTTCTGTGCTGTGGCTGTAGTAGTTGACTCTGGAGATCAAGCAGAGAAGAATACTTTTTGATGATGGTATCTGTGTTGGTAGCGTTATCTTGTGGAGCTGTTATGTAAGAGACCTTGTAGCTTGTCAGTTCCACACGCTGCAATCTTGACAGCGCTGATCTTTTGAGGCCAGTTTGGGTGGAGGATAAGGAATTTCTGTGAGTAGAGAAGATGAGGCTTGACATTTTTATAGGACAATAAATCTATTAAATCTTGTTGCCTTTGAGGAATGTGTGTGCATTAAAACCTCTTTGCCAGTTGTCTGCTGTTTTCATGAACTCACTGAAGAAGCCATGGAGAATTCTTTAAGGAATGAGATGAGACTGAAGTTGTTCAAAGAAAAGCATGGATTTTTTTCTCCCCCTATACTTGAGCTTTCTACACAGTCACAAACAGCTCAGGTGCATTTCTAGAGCCTGCCAAAGTAATGGACCACTTCTTCAGAAAGCTACCCCCACATGTCTTAAAACCAGTATGAATAAAAAAGATTGTAGGTCAAAGCAAAGGGCACAGAGGGGGAGATACCAATTGGGGAACCTCAGCTTGTGCCCATTGCTCTGAGAAGGACCCCACAGGTGTGGAGACATGGGGGTCATAATTGATCTCTCTTTGAGAAAATTATCCAGGAGCACATCTGCAAGGGACCAGCAGGGGAGATCAGACCTAGGGGAAACCAACATGGGTTCATTCGAGGCAGGTCCTCTCAGACCAACCTGGTGGCCTTCTACGACTAGGTCACAAAAGCCTTGGACACGGGTGTCACAGTGGACGTGGTCTTTCTGGACTTTAGGAAGGCCTCGACACTGTCTCTCACCCCATTCTCATTAAGAAATTAGGTGACTGTGGTGTCAATGCCTACACAGTCAGATGGGTCGCAAATTGGCTGGAGGGCTGCACCCAGAGAGCGGTGGTGGACGGGTCTTTTTTGACCTGGAGGGATGTGGGCAGGGGGGTCCCCCAGGGCTCAGTCCTCGGGCCTGCACTGTTCAACATCTTCATCAGCAACTTGGACAAAGGGGTGAAAAGCATCAAATTCACGGATGGCACTAAAATGTGGGGAGATGTGCGCACGCTGGAGGAGGAGGACAGGCTGCAACTAGATCTAGACAGGTTACAGGGGTGGGTGGATGAGAACAGGATGGGATTCAATACTGACAAGTGCAAGGTACTGCACCTGGAGAGGAAGAACCAGCAGCATACCTACAGGCTGGGGAACTCCCTTCTCGTCAGTGCAGAGGCAGAAAAGGATCTTGCAGTAATTATTGATGGCAAAATGAACATGGGCCGCCAATGTGGGGACACAGTCAGGAAGGCCAACTGCACCTTGTCATGCATCCACAGATGCATCTGGAGCAGGGCCAAGGAGGTGATCCTGCCCCTCTATGCAACATTGGTCAGGCTGCAGTTGGAGTACTGCGTCCAGTTCTGGACGCCGCGCTTCAGGAGGGATGTGGACAGCATCGAGAGGGTCCAGAGGAGGGCCACTTGCTTGATCGGGGGCAGCAGGGCCCCCTGACACGTTCAAGAAACGCCTGGATGCTAAGGTTTCTGGGAGCACCTGACCCCGGCTGACTTCCTACCCTTTGGGCAGGGGGCTGAACCTGATGATCTCACGAGGTCCCTTCCAGCCCTAATGTCCACATCGCCAGCCTCTTCTGGCCACCTGCCTAGCTATCAGTGTAACCCACCCACTTGCTGTGACACTTTCACCCAATCGTGGTGGCTAAGTAGAGCAATCTCACAGCCGCCACTGGCTCAGACAAAAGGGACTCATGCTGTGAGAGCCGGAGACACCCTGGTTCCAGCCCCATTGCTGGCAGTCCAGGCTTTCAATGTCGTTAGCAAATGGTGGTTGACCAGAAACATCTCTGTACAAGCAGATTGAGGGCAGGGTGGTGTGTTGACTTAGATGGGGATTGTGGCTGAAGACTGGTGTGAAAGAGACCTAGTGGGAATAGGGAGTCCTGGACAGTCTGACATTGCTGGCAGAATTGGGTAAGGGAAGGCATGGTAAGGAGGGTCTATTGCCGAAGGGACATAAGAAGCTTGTTAGTAGGGGCAGCCAGGGGAGTGGGAGAGGAGATGCCTGAATGAGAAGGTGCCCTTACCTGCCAAGAATCTTTGCTATATTCCATTTCCAGAGGGTGAGGGGGTGAGAAAATGACTAGTGAAAAGAGCTTGAAATTCAGCTTCTGCCATCCCGTCAGGGAGAGGAATTCTCGTTGCTGTCTGAGCAGTGCAGTGTTCAGCTGGATGCAAAACAGGCTGTTCAAATATCATCCAGAAATATGATCTGTTCTTAATCAGCCACTAAGGAACTAGTTTGGGACATTGTTTGCTGCAGATTTGTCTCTTGCAGCAGTTAGTCAGTGTCTGCCTAGCTTTTTTGCCCTGAAAACGCATGAGTATTTATTTATTTTTTTTAAATAACAATGAAGCAGGCAAGCTCTTCATCAGCAACCTGCTTGCTTCTAGCAACTGTGCTTCTGCCAGCCCCGCAAGACTAAAAATACCCTGCAAGGGGGTTAGAACAGTGCAATGTCTGTTTCCTCTGATTACCAGCTGTCTCCTTGCGTTCTAGCTTCTCCACCCAGTTATTATCCCGTCAGTTAAGGTCCTTTAAAACCAGATATTTAGTGTTTGTTGTATAATTTTAAGAGTTGAGATCATCAATAAAGTGGGGTGTTTGAATCACAAGAGAGATCAAATCTCAGCTATTTTGCACCCATGGAAATTGGTTGATCTAAGGTCTTATCTTGTTCCCATTAAAGTCGATAGCAAAATGCCTATTGATTTCCAAGTGTAAGAGCTCTGGGGTGGGAGGTTTGTGTTGCCCCCTCCCCCATGCAAGTCTGAGCCCCTTTTGTGGCATTCAGTAAACCAGAGGTGGCCAACTTGCAGCACAGGTGGCATGGGTCATGTCTCTGTCTAGCATGTGGCAGGTTGAGGCAGGGACAGGCAGCGCTGTGGCAGATGCATCAGGAAGCAGAAACCAAAGCAGCAAATTGGTCAGAGAGCATGGGGAAGGGAGCAGAAAGTAGGGATGTCTACATATGCTTTTAAGTGCGCCTAAATGTAATGTGCATTTGCCTAATTTTCACAGTCAGGGCAGCTAGGATCTGGAACCAACTTCCAAGGGAAGTGGTGCTGGCTCCTACCTTGGGGGTCTTTAAGAGGAGGCTTGATAATTATCTAGCTGGGGTCATGTGAGCCCAGTATTCTCTCCTGCCCAGGGCAGGGGTTCAGACCTGGTGA
Source organism: Crocodylus porosus (assembly GCF_001723895.1). Classification (NCBI taxonomy): domain Eukaryota; kingdom Metazoa; phylum Chordata; order Crocodylia; family Crocodylidae; genus Crocodylus; species Crocodylus porosus. Next base: position 4,217,619 of record NW_017728934.1, read on the forward strand.
TCTAGTAGGCCAGGCTGCCCTGGCACCCTGGCCTACCCGTCCAGCTCTCGGACTCTGCTCCCCACCTGCCTATGGCCCTATCCCATCCACCTGGCAGGGGTCCCAGGTTGGTCTGCATGGAGACCCCACCTGCCTGCTCCATCAAGCACCCCCAGCAGTGGGTGTGGGCCAGATGGGCTGGGGCCAGTTAGGATCAATTCCCCCCCATGTCCCGCCCCCCAGGCTGAGCCTGCCCTGCAATAGCTCTCCAAAACTCCTTAAGTGGCCCTTCAACCCAAATAATTAACCACCCCTGTTCTAAAGGACTCTTCAGCCTGGAAAAGCACAGGCTCAGGTGTGATCCGGTGGCCACCTATAAGTTTATCAGGGGTGTTCACCAGGATCTGGGGGAACGTGTGTTCTCCAGAGCGCCCCAAGGGATGACAAGATTGAATGGTCATAAATTGCTCCGTGACGGATTCAGGCTGGACGTAAGGAAGAACTTCTTCACTGTCTAAGCCCCCAAGGCTTGGAACAGACTGTCGCCAGAGGTGGTTCAAGCATCCACTTTGAACACCTTTAAGACACGCTTGGATGTTTATCTTGCTGGGATCCTATGATCCCTGCTGACTTCCAGCCCCTGGGGAAGGGGGCTGGACTTGATGATCCTCCGGGGTCCCTTCCAGCCCAAATGTCAAATGTCTATGAAATCTACTTAGGTCCCTTCCGACCCTACATCTGTGAATCTAATGCGCATTAAGGAGATTCTAGGCACGCATCTACACATGCATACACTAAGGCACATTAACACAGTGGGCAGACTGACTCGGGACTAAAGCTAGTTCCTAGTCAGTTGACATGCAGTGTTAATGCCCTTTACCCTGTCTACATGTAAGTTAAGGTGCTTTTATGTGTTCTCACATAAATTTGATACCTGCATTTACAAGTATCAAATTTAGGGACAAATAGCCTAAAATCACCATTTTTAAGGCACGTTAAGGTTACACACGTGAAGCATTTATACACATACCTTTTAGTCCCACGACATGCCGGAGACCCGCTACTTGGGAGCAGACTCGATTAATTGAGTCTGCTCCATATGCGAGCTGATGCAAGTTGCACTGTGCCATGTGAAGTTATGTAAGCGGCAAAATGCACATCAGCATGCAGAAAATGGCAGCAGTGCACTTTTGAACTGAAACTCCTTCTATATGTTATAATTCAAAAGTGCACTGCTATCATTTTCTCAGTGCTGACGCGCATTTCACCATTAATACAAGTGCAAGCGCCGTAGTGCTGGGCGTTTTTCAGAGCGCCTGGTGCTGTGGCTCTTACGTGTATAAAAATGCCTGTGTAGATCCGTGCCCTTAATGCGCCTTAAAAATGGCTAATGCGCCTTAAATTGGCACGTGTAGATGTGCCCACAGACTAGCGGGTTAGGCAGGCAAAAGGGATCCAAATGGCACTTGAGGAATGTGTGGGGCTAATCTGTGGCATTCCTGCCGAAAATGTTGACTCCTGCTGTAGTAAACAGCACAGTGCTACATTTCCATATGTTCATGTGGCTAGGCCCTTGATCTCGACTACGGTGGCCTGAGTTCTGCACCTAACTCTGTCACCAATCTGTTGTATGATCTCACCTTCTAACTATTTTCTCCCAGCCTTTGCCTGTCTTATTTGCTCTTTGAGAAGCAGAGTCTCTTTATTTATGAACAGCATCTAGCAGGATGGGGCTGTGATCCCTGTTTTAACCCCTTTGTGCTACCAGAGTACAAATAATCAAAGCAACCTCATGCTGAAGAGATGCCCCAACAGTGCTGACCATTCATTAGGAGACAAGTGACCAGGTTATTGCTACTGGGAATCTCAAGGCAGGAGTCTGTATTCTTAAATTTGGACACTGGGCTCATCTACATGTTCATTAATACACCATAATTACAGCGCATTTAGTTTACACCTGTAATGACAAGTACTGACTTGATGTGCTGTAATTGGTGCTATTGGGCATTAACAATGATGAATAGTTTTTTTGTGATGCTGCTGTGTATTAGACTAAAGCTACTGCATGTTAGCATATTAGCACATGGTTTGCCCACCATGCCAATGCACGGTAGAATTAGTCTTCTGTGTCTTAAGTGTCTTGTGTAGACATGCCCACTGATTTTAAGTTTATGTTTTGAGGGTTTAGCTTGAGGATGGAAGGCTTTTGCATAATCTTCTGTGACAGATGTACACAAGCCCAAGTGAGGTTTTTAGCCCTATTCTGTCCTTGGCATGCAGGGCACCAAGGTAGGGAATGGTGTAAGTAGGTGTTGAGCATCTGAGCAGTGGGAGGGTGGAGGCTATGTAGGCAGCCGTGGTTGTACAAGGGCAAAGTTAGCTTTGTTGGCTCCAGGGTAGTGAGAAGCAGCGCGTTTTGCTGTGGGAGCTGAGGGCAGTCACTGTTTCTTAACCAAATTGGATTCTGAATTCTTTGCAAGAGGATTGTCCAGGGTCTCTGCAGAAGTTCTGGCTATTCAGGGGAATCTTTTTCAAGAAGACTGTAGATGATGTTTGCCCTTTGAAAGTCCTGTTTCTGTAGTGTGCTCAAGATGTGTAGTAGCTCAGGCTCAGCTTGTCCTGCAGTCACTGCGATTTCAAAATTTCACTGCTGGATGAAGCTGTGCTCCTCAGCTGCTGTGGCTCTCCTAATTTCTAAATAACTCAGACTTTCCTCAATGAATGGTCCCTAAAGATGCTTCAGCAATCCATGGGGAGCTTCAGTACCCATGGGGAGTGTTTTTCTTTAGGGTCACATGGGTTTTAAGGCAGAGCCACTTAAACTGGCCAAGCTATCAATGTTCTGGTTCAGGCCCCCTGGGTATATAGCCTCTATATGCATCACTGAGCAGCTCCTGTCTGCGTAGCTTGTCCTGCTTTTGGGTATGGAGCTGCTGGGTACTGGCATGGGAGTAAATAGCTGGTTCAGGCTCCCCTGTCTCCTGGCTTCTGCATACATTTTCCTGTGGAGGCAGCTGGAAACGCAGTTTTTCCGATGTCTTTAGGGCTGCTGGGTGATGGCCTCAGAGTAAGTTTTACTTCTCTCTGCCTGGGGAGCCGCAGCGTCTGGGAATGTCTCCTAGAGTCCATTCCTGCTGCTTTACTATGCTGATAAATTATGAACCTCACTAACCTAACCTAAGCAATCAACCTGTCCTGGGAGCACTAAATAATCATTAAAGATATTAATTACTGCTACTAATATAAACTACCATATTTCCCTGATTCCAAGACTATTTCGAATTTAAGATGACCCCATAATAATTGGATTCTAGACATGGAAAATTATTGATTTGTTTTCATTTTCCATACATTGAATATAATTTGGGAGAGTTGTCTTAAATTTGTCCCCCTCCATCAATGCAATGGGGCAAGCACTAAGGGAGTCAAGTAGCCTGCCTACCCTCTGCTGCCTACATGCCCTGTGCCTGCCCCCTGTGGTGCCTGTATACCCTGGAGCCTGCCCCCCCATCTTTCCCCGCCTGGTGCCCCCTCCCATGGTTTCTATACCCCTTGGCTCCTGTCCTCCCCTGCCACTTCCCCCCTCACCCCAATTGTTAAATGCAGGGAAAAAAACCTCATCTTAGATTTGAATAACTATGGTAGAAGAAGGGGAAATAACAGCAGGAGCAGCAAAACAGCAGCAGTAGTAATAAAAATAATTTTATGAGTATAAATTAGTATGAATAGTAGATAGTATAAATAGTAATAATAATATAGCCCAAAACAAACTAGTAGCTGCACTCTTGGGGCTTACTTGCAGCATGACCAGCACCTGACATGATTGAGAAGCCTCAGATGAAGGTCCTCATCATCATCAGGATAAATTCCCCAAGGGATGCTACCTCCTTGCAGATGAAGTGCCAGCTGGATCAGTCTCCTGCCAAATCTTTTAAGATGATTTGGCTGGATGTTTGACCTGTGCCTGCTGATACTCTTGTCTCCACCACTTGAGTTTTCAGTGACCGTGGGATTGCTAACTTCAGGAAGTCTCCTCAGCCTTGATAACTGTCCAGTACCTGGCCACTTATTAGGAGGAGTCCTCTCCCAGGGGATGGATACCAGCCTAAAAATTAGCTGTTGATTACTATTCCCCGTGCCTCATCTGGTAGTAGGCCTATCATTATCTCTTCCTTTCACAGCAGCCCAGCATCTGCCTCCAATTCTGCCCTTCCTCTTCTCCCCAGGGCTTCTCCCTGCTGTGGGTTGCCTCCTGAGGATGTCTGCTGTCATCAGAGCTTTTGCATCCGCCCCATGCCAATCATTCCACAATCACCCACTCAGTTTCTCCATGGAGTTTAAACAAGTGCTTTTTAACAAGTATTCCCAAGATCAGAGTATGATAGCCTGTGATTAAGACTATTAGTCAGAGTTTAAGTGATACATCTCAAATAAAAGTCATATTTCAGAACAAGAATGAGTAACTAACGTTTGGTGGAGAATACTAAGATTAAACAGACACAATATTAAAGCCTGTATTTAATATAGGCACAGTAGAGCATTCTCCTCATTTCTCTCCTAACATTAGAATTATTTAAGATGGCGTTGTCTGTGTAATGCTCAGAATTAGTTTTATACCTTCATCCATGTGTGATGGAGCTTCCAGTTAGAAACGTGAATCACTGATTTCTAGTTGCTTGGCCCAGCTGAACCACACAGAAAAAGATCCTCTTTTTTTTTTTT
>NW_017728934.1:4222330-4237107 GCF_001723895.1 Crocodylus porosus
TGACTTCTGTGTTGCTGACTGACTTGCCAGCTTTACGGCGGATGGTGAAGGTGATCAGCTCGTGGTCGCTGTCACCCAGCTTCCCATCGATCGCTAAGTCGCCGATTAGGTCGTCCCCTGTAGCCAGTACCAGGTTGAGCAGTGCTTTGCCTCTTGTTGGCCCACAGACTTCTTGATTCCAAATAATTATTTTTTGTTTCCACTAAAATTAAAAACCAAGAAAAAGCTATTTGGGGTTGAATAAAATGCTTGTATTACTTTTCCAGGAATTTTTTTTTACCTTGGAAAACGTTGGAATGAAGCATGTCAACTTTTTTCAAAAAATGCTTTGAAATGCAAGAGTTCAGCATGAATGTTTGAATGTTTTTGGTTGCAGCAACCATGGGTTTGTCTTGGGGGGGGGGGGGAATACACCACCTCCTAAAGTTTTGCCCAGTTCTGTTTCCAGTGGAGGGGAATAAGCAAGCAGGGTTGTATTTTGAAATGCTCTCTTGCTAGTCATGCAACCACTTGCTTTCTGCAGTGTTTGGATACAGAGGGAGGATTCCTTCTCAGGCAAGCCCCTGACATCACCCAGTTATAGTCTGTGGAAGAAGACAAAATTACATTGCGAAAAAGCTTGAGGACATTTGAGAAGTTCAACTTGTACAGCAGTGTTACTCAAAATCCAGTTGATAGCGCTTTGACAGGGTGGGTTTGGCCAGGTGACTGAATCCTCTTGAGACTTCCCCTGACTACAACCTACCTGGTGCATAACATAGGCATTGTCATGCCAGGGGTCACCTTTGTCACCATGATTGCTAATAGCAGCTGCGTCCGAAGTGTGCAAAGAAACCTTGCAATTTGGGAGTAACCTGCAAGGGAGGTTTAGGTTAACTTTCTCCCTAGGAGGGTGGTGAAGCACTGGAACAGGTTACTTAAAGAGGTTGTGGAATCTCCATCCTTGGAGGTTTTTAAGGCCTGGCTTGACAAAGAACTGGCTGGTTGGGGAAGGTCCTGCTTTAAGCAGGAGGTTGGACTAGATGACCTCCTGAGGTCCCTTCAAACCCTCATTTTCTATGATGCTATGAACCTGCTCCTACAGAGTGCTTCCTCCTGCCCCCTTTTCCCCCCAGCTAGAGGTTGAGGCTTACCCCTGGAGCAAGAAGATTTCAGTCCTATACTATTTTTTTCTTTAACCTGTTACTGTTGCTCTTAGAGTCAAATACTTTCCTGAATCCTGATAGTTTAAGGCCTCAGTGAACCCTTGGGACAGTGAGTTCCTGAGGTTCATTGTGTCACATAAGCAGAAAAATCTTTCTCTGAGCAAGTTTGAATAGTATTTATTGAAGGCTGTGAATACCTCTTTCCATTTTCAGTCAAGCTGACACTGCTCACATCGGCCTTGAAAAGAATGGCATTCCAGGCTTGCAATTTAAGGCCACTGTCAGAATTGGCAAAACTGGTGCAGTGTCACCTGGTATTGCCATAGGCTTGCCTATCTGCCAGCCCATAGCAGCCGTGCTTTCTTTCCTGTGTTTCAGTTTCACTTTTCATAGATTTCATAGACATTAGGGCTGGAAGGGACCTCGGGAGATCATCGAGTCCAGCCCCCTGTCCAAAGGGCAGGAAGTCAGCTGGGTTCATAGGATCCCATCAAGATAAGCATCCAATTTACTCTTGAAGGTGTTCAATGTACGTGCTTGAACTACCTCTGCTGGCAGACTGTTCCAGATCTTGGGGGCTCGGACAGTGAAGAAATTCTTCCTTATGTCCAGCCTGAAACGGTCTTGCAGGAGTTTGTGACCGTTCGACCTCGTCATCCCTTGGGGTGCTCTGGTGAACAAACATTCCCCCAGATCCTGGTGGTCACCCTTGATAAACTTTTAGTTGGGGCATATCTGCTTCGGGATGTACTGGAATAAAAAATCTGCTGAGCCACCTGTATCAGCAAACAGGTAGTGGAAGAGCCACTGATGGGAACAGAGTTCAGCTGTGAATAGGATGCCATTTAGCAGTATTTGCTTCAGACAAGCTTAGAGGCAGATCCCAGGTTGAGGAGCAGGGGGCTCTGAGATTTGATATCCTTCCCCTGCAAGGACTCTGCTATTTTTCTTTCCTCCCACCCTCACAAACAACCCCTGGTCTCCAGTCTGATACAGGATCCCGTGACAGACCCTGCTCCGTAGAACCGCATTGTTGCGCTTTTCCTGACACAGTAATTTCTGCATCTCCAGGTTGGTAGAGGGCTGGGTTATGCCACTGTACACTGGTAAGTCCTGTGTGAGACTAGTGACCAGTGCAGTTCCACAGGGTAAAACAGAAGAACTTGGCCCACACTTGGGTTTTCCCTCAAACCCATGAAACTGGTGCAGCCTTGTGTTCACTCATCCAGCGGAGCTTGTTTCCTCCTTGCAAAGCAACCATTGCATCGTCCAAGGGTTCCCTGTGCCTGGAGCTCCCTCTGGCTGAGGGCTGTTTCCTTCCAAAGAGGCTTGTGTGACCTGCAACGGTATGTCCTATCTGACTATAGGTCCTATAGGGACAGAGTCCCTGATGCTCAGGGCATGTAGCCTCAGGAGTTGTAATGTCTGCCACAAACTGTCTGGGACCTTGTTACTGGATTGCTCATTGCTGCACCCAGTTACATGACCCATGCATGGCATCTCTGCTGCTTTCTTAGAAAGAAGGCTTGGGAGATGCTAGTAGACCATATGACAATCTTCATTTTTCCAACTGAGTCAAAAGGTCCAGCGCTGAATTCTGCTGGTCCTTGCTAGAGCCTGAGCTGCATAAATCCAGATCCGATTGTGCTTGAGGCTGTCCCAGGTCACAGTGAGGTAGGGCACCTAATCTATAGCTCTTGGTCTTCTAGGGCCTGATAGAACTCCAGGGGAAGTCGATTTTACTGGGTTTTCCTCTGGGCTGAAGAGGAGGATTGCTACCTTGGCTCGCTACCCTAGTGTTCAGCTTGGCATTAGCTGCAGTGGCCTCATTCCTGCAGTTTTCGGCCACAGCTGAATAGCTGATTGCAGATGAATAAAATTTTCTTTCCCCAGGAGTGCACATGCTGCTGCCTTCTGTCTGAACAACGTGGTCCTGAAGAGATGCTCTCTGCACGTACACTGTTGCTGTTCCTGGAGTTTTTCCCATTTCGAAGAATGATTCCTAGCTTTGCAGTTGTGACAAATTTCCCGCACAGTGCAGCATCTCTCCTTGGATTTATTGCTCAGTCTTTCCTTGCAGCATTTTTTCCCCTTGGTATATGTGAATCTTCTCCCATGGTGCCATCTCATACCATCTTTGATTGATGGACGTGATACGGGATGTATAGAGCAGTGGCCCAGACAGATTCCTGATTTCACTGTTTTTTTGCAGTAGTACAGTGGGGTGGCGCTTGTTCACAAAGGCTCCAGAAATGTTTCTGCGCTTACATGACAAATATTTCCATCTTGGACCACTCTTGGTGCAGTTTGAGGGGTATCTCGAGGGACCTGTGCTCCATTGGGGGTTTGCCCCAGACTCCCCCCATTCCTCTCAAAGTGGGTAAATGCAGTTTCTCTTTCTTGTGTATGTGCTTAGGGGAATCTATAGCTGCTCTGAAAAGCACAGGCTTTTATCAGGAAGAGTTTGGTGGATGCAACTTTTCACAAATGCTTGAAGATGGGGCTTAGCACTCGAACTCCCTAGTTAAGAGCAGGTGATGAAGTGGAAAAGGCCTTTACCTGTTTACCCTGTTTTTGTAATGCTATCTCTTTGTTCTAGCCATCATGTGGGTTACTTCCTCAACACATGTTCTCCTTTCCCATGCTGGGATGTGACTAGATGGCCAGTGTTCCTCACTCCGTATTGCAGAAGAGAACTGGTTCTTCCACAAGATAGTTAGATTGGTTCCAGCTAGGAGGATCTCCCTCCTCCAGCACTGTATGCTTCTCTCAGGTGCTGAGGATACTCAATATCCCATAGTCCTTTGCTCCTCCTCTGTCCCTCCCTCCAACATGGGGGCGGGGAAGGAGACCACCAGCTCCCTGATATCCCACAGGGATGAGGTGTCAGGGAGACCTGTGGGAACCTCTCTTAGACAATTCCATCCCCCTCCCTGCCAGTCAGAATTGGTGATGGGGCAGTCTCCCATAGTGGAAGCCCTCTTGGATGCTTGAATGCTCCCCCTAGTTCATCCCAGAGGAGCTGGGGGTAGAGTGAGGAGTAGGCAGCATAGGGAGATCTCTCCCTGGCAAAATGGCCCCTGCCCTTGAATGCTTTCAGCTTCACCCAAAGGAGGGCATGGAGCATGAGCTTTTCTGCAGTGGGAACCAGGAGCTGAGTTGATGGGATAAGAGATGCACTCTCCTGGAGCATTGTCTGCACTTTTCAGCATCTGCCAGCTGCCTACTGACAGCCTTGCCCCTTCCCAGGCAGAGGAAAGGACAGACAGGCTGTCAGTAACTGAGCTCTCCTGAGCCTGTGTAGTTCTCCAGCCAAGGGTCTGGACGCATACTGTATATGCTTAACTCTTCAGCTAGCTTTCTACCGTCAGGATTTGCACCAAAATTCTTAGTGCTGGAAATGGCCACCTGCTCACGACCTGTCTCCATGTCATGGATGCTCTGTTAACTATTGTATTTAGTTACAGAAGGATTAACCACCACAGCAAGACTGTATTCTAAGGAGGAGGCTTTATAATTGGTTCCAAGGTGTGGGTCAAGTGCTGAGCAGTCATTTGGTGTTGGCATTAAGCCACTTAACCACTCTAGTTAGTGTTTTGATTGACCTGGGTGAAGTTCTTTACTTGGCACTTAAAATCAAATTTGCAGCCTTACTGCTAGTATTTTCTCTAGATTACATGAGGATGGGTTGTTTTTAGCATGAATTTGACTGTTTAACTAATTTGATGCTTTGCCTTCACTCCCATATTGACACGATCTTCCTGACTTGTCATGGATTTGATACTGATTTGATGGCTGTATTCCTTCAGTCTTACTTTAGTTTAATGCTGTTCACAAAGCTGAGCTTTGACGCTATGCTTTCTTGATTTTTATTTTTAAGCTTAATAACATTTGCATAACGATTTTGAATCTAATTTATTACATCGACGGGGTGCTCACGCAGTAGACGCTTGCAGATCAACAGAAGAGTCTGACCAACCAGTCCTAAATGGAACTTACTTATGGTTCAAGTCCACTCGTTCCTGTAGTCAAGGACACACAAAGGAGTGATGTGGCTACCATTGCATCCAGTTGCCTTTAAGTCCCTGCCAAATTACTGAGTGCCCATCTATGGCTGGGTTGACTGGGGGTGACCAAACAGAGCAGGGCACTTCTGGAGCCATAGTGAGACTCCTTAACTGCTCAGGGGTAAATATAGAAGAGTTATAAACTCCTGCCTCAGAGCGTAATCCGTGTGTTAACTAGCATTGAGCAAAAGAGGCTCTCCCCAGGGTTGATTACTCTGTAATTGTTCAGTATGTGGTTCCTTGCTTTCCTTCCCTGCAGCCTTTCATGCTGGCAGCTGTCGGACAAAGCAGTAGCCTAGAGAGACCTCTGGGTGCCTTTTTCTGGCATTAATCTCTTGCGCAAAGTGAGGCTGCTTACCAAACTCAGTTATGGAGTAGGGAAGAAGATGCCTGAGTCTTGGGATTCAGGGTGTAATTGTTCAACCCAGGCCCAGTGGGAAATTTCCCCTTGTGTGCTTTGTATGACATTGTGGGTAAAGTTCTAGCAGCATTCTTGGATCTCTCTCCCTTGCTGCATCATCGGCCCAGCAGGGATGCTCGACTCCATGGACCAGTGGTCTGCTAGGGCATGACAGTGTCACTAATTGGCAGGTACAGTCCTTTGCTTCCCTCATTTCCCAGTATTTGCTTCAAGGATTGCTCAGAAAAAAGTGGACTCACCTTCTCTCATAACCCCTTGCTTGCCGTGGGCTTAACTCTGACCCTGCTTTCCTGGCACTGTAGTCAGTGTTGATGCTCTGGATTTATGGGTCTGGTTACACAGTTTCAGACAGACTCCACAGGGGACATTTGAGAGACGCCAGTCACGGGGCCCATCTGCAGCTGTGTTTTCAGAGGAGGGGGTGTTTGGGTCTCGCATATGCAATGCTGGTTGCTATTCCAGGATTCCCAAGGGGGATGCTCTCCTCTGGCTCTCCCAAGAGTCTGACAGCACAGACGCAGCTCCCAGAAGCTCCCATATAGCTCCAAGGATTGGTGCATTGCTGTCAGAGACACCTGCCTTCAGCAGGGCTGGAGACGCAGCTTGCCAAATCACCCTTTGTGAACCATTTCTATATTTGGACTGGCACCATGTGGTTGTAGGTCCCAGCAACCACACTTCTCACAGCTGCTGGGAGAGGGGAGGGAGGTGGGGGTAAGGCTGGCAGGCTACAGAGTGAGTCCTGACAATCACAGGAAATTACCCAGCTGATTTCTGGGCTGGGTGCCCTGCTTCCAAATGTCACTGAGCATGAGCACAGGCTGCTGCCAGAGCTGGAGATGAACTTTATTGGAGGAGCTCCAGGTGAGACAGCAGGGCTTACACAGGGACCCCACTGACCTGGCCCAGTCTGGCAGGCGGGCAGGAAGGTGGAGAGATGGACAGACAGACACAGGCAAGGTATGTACTGCATCTTAAGTGCAGTATCTGCTCTCCAGTTCTTCTCTGGAAAGTTTCTCCTGATGGCTCCCTATCCTGCTGCTCCTCTCCTATTTTCCTTCCACTTCAGGCATCACTGGGTCCCCCCATACCCATTAGTGATGGATACCCTCCTATTGTAGCCAAGGGTTCACCTCTGCAGCTTAGTCATACAAAATTAGGGTTGGAAGAGACCTCAGGAAGTTGCATCTAATCCAACCCCCTACTCAAACAGGACTGTTCCCAACTAGATCTTCCCAGCCAAGGTTTTGTGTAGCTGTGTCTTAAAAACCTCCAAGGATGGCGATTACACAAACTCTCTGGGCAACCTGTTCCAGTGCTTTACTACCCTCCTCATGAAAAGTTTTTTTCCTAATATCCAATCTAAACTTCCCTTGCTGCAACTTGAGACCACCACTTCCTTGTTCTGCCACCACTGAGAACAGTCCAGCTCCATCCTCTTTGGATCCCCTCTTCAAGTAATTGAAGGGTGCTATTAAATCCCTCCTCAGCCACCTCTTCTGCAGACTAAATAATCCCAGTTCCCTCAGCCTCTCCTGAGAAGTCACTTGCCCCAGTCCCCTAACCATTTTTGTTGCCCTCCACTGGACTCTCTTCATTTGGTCCGCATCCTTTCTGTAGTGGGGAAGGGCGGTGGGGCAGAACTGGACACAGTACTCCAGGTGTTTCCAGCATCCCTAATTTAATGGGGCTCTTGTAGGAACCTATGCTACTATCGGCATTTTTGTCTTGCTCTATTGCCCGTGACTGGGGGAAAAATATGGCTTGTTGCTGTGGGGGAATGCCCTCTCCCTGACCTGTTATCTGGAGAATTGTGTAGACAAGGGGCCAGTCCTCTTGGTGATATCCAAGCTGGTCCCATGATGCGCAGTAGTGAATCAGCTTGGTTTAGTAGGATATAGATATTCTCCTTCTGCCCTGATAGTCAACTATAATCCAGGTGGCTGCCTTCTCCCTTTCCACATAGCAGCGTAGTAAAACACTTTGTTACATGGCTGGCCTGGTGCAGTGGCACAAAGATTGTCTGGTTTAGTAGGTGCCTCAGCCCATGTGGCATATTGCATGTGACAGGAACAAGCTCCCCCAGAGAGGGCTTGGAGGGCTCATGCAGAAGCCGCCATGGGAAGCTCTGTGTGGCATGGGCTGTCTTTGTGCTTGGTGCTTGCACAGCATCCCTGGCACAATGAGCTTTGGTTGGAAAAAGGGGTACGATGGTAGGTGCTATCACACCACAGAGAATGACCATAGAAGTCTAATTCAGGTTCTCTGCTATCCAGGCTTGTTTGGAGGGGCTGGACCCAGGACTTGACACTCTTTGAACATTTGCTTGGGGGATGCTTTGTGGTGACCCGAGTACAGGGAGGAGGGAAGTGGGGCCTGTGAAATAGTAGCTTGTATGTGGAAAATGTTCTATGTGTCTCTTTCCTTTCCATAGGTTGCGGACCTGGGATAAGAGCAGCTGTGTTGACTGAGGTGCATCCTGGCTCCAGGAGTAACTTCTTCACTACAAAGTGAATCTCTCTGCCTTGTGGGAAAGTAGCTGATTTCAAAATGTCCAAGAGGTTGAAATGTCCTCCTTACTCTCTTAAAGCTGCTGGCTGCACCAGGTACTTAAGGGGATTAATAGAGAGAGAGCACCGTGTTTCTCTCTGAGCTCCATGACTTCACTGTGTTCCTCCATGATGTTTCTGCAGTGGGATCCAGTATACAGTGAGCTATCAAGATCCCAGCTGGGATGAACGACAGATGGCCAAGGACATTTTTCTTTTTATGGGCCTTAGTGATTTGAAGGACCTTTTTTTATCCCATAACCATGAAATACTGATCTAAATTATGCCAACTTCAGCTTCAACCATGACTTCCAGTGCAGGGACCAAATCCACATTTGTATGAGAGAAAGCATGGAGGAGCTCACAGCTATTTCCAAGCTGCCCATCTCTTTGATACTCTCCAAAATAGACCATGGGCAGCAGTAGCAGTGTAATCCAGGTTCAACAGATCTGTGGTCCCCAGAAGAGACCCTGAGTAGTCCTTCACAGCAGATTGTTAAGCAAGCCACATCAATCTCTCTAGAGACTGGAGCGTGTCTAAAGAGTGCCGCCATGATGTGTGAGGTGATGCCTACCATCAATGAGGGTGACCCCCTGGGGTCCCAGCCAGGGTCTGACTCTGATGCCAACTTTGAGCAGTTAATGGTGAACATGCTGGATGAGAGAGACAAGCTGCTGGAGACACTAAGAGAAACCCGAGAGACTCTGTCCATGACCCAGGGCCAGTTACAGGAGACTGTGCACGAGAGAGACCAGCTACAGAGGCAGATAAATTCTGCCCTCCCACAGGTAAAGTGAGCAGACCAGGAACTTGGAGAGCTCCAGTGAGCAGAGGGGTAGAAGTGGTGGGAGGTGGACCTTGGTTCTTGTGTGGAGGGGCTGTGGGATCAGTCAGGTTAGCACACTCTTGAAGGCAGATTTGCCTTTTTTGTGGTGAAGATGCCAGACTAACAGAATTGGATTACACTACTTTGTAATCATGAGCCTAAATCCAGTAGTCATATGCTCTGGCTGACTCCATTTCTGGGTGTCAAAAGCTGGTATGCATCCACAAGGGGCATGCGAATGGGCCCTAGCTACTACTTTATATGCTCTGTGCATGACTACGTAGTTGCACAGGCTGTCACCTATGTACGTGCCCAGGAATAGCATGCCAGCCTGGGCATAAGTAGTATCTTTGGCATGTAGACAACCAGAACTGCCATGTCGATGACCAGATCTAGATGCTTAGATGACCAGGAAGGAACAGAATGCCACCCACGGAGCATCTGTTTCAGAAGAGGTCGGCCCCTTGTGTAGAGTAACTACCACTAGACTTTTGGGAGCCTGATTTTTCTGGATGCAATGAGCACATGTAGCTTCTAGAGAACCTAGTAGATGAGGGTGCTCAATATCTCTGCGCATCAAGTCTGAAGTGTCTGAAGCTGGGCATCCAGGAACTGAAACCCCTGGAAATGTGGGTCTTCATCTCTGCCTTACCCAGGGGTGTAAGAGCTTGCCACCACTGCACTGCCTGGAAGAGCTTGATTGTCTGATTTCAGTACAACACTTAGCAAATGTAAGGGGTGTCTGTGCTCAGTGAGGTTGTTAACAGTCATTGTTAATTATGGATCAGACCCTTGTTTTCCACTTGTAATCATAGGACTTATGGCTCTCTCCTTCTGTTGCAAGTGGGTGTGTTTGCCAGTACTTTATGGAGACTGAAGGCAGGGAAGGTGCAAACTATAGCCCAGGGCACCTGCTCCTGTGTGAGGAAGCTGCTGCATAGGAGTCTGATCTTGCTAGACAGTATTAATGTTCTTAGTTCTTCCTCCCAGCATTTGCTACCCTGAGGAAGGATGGCCCAGTGGTTAGGGTGCTGACATGCTCAGCCACAGATTCCATGTGTGACCCTAGCAGCAAAAATCAATGGGACTCAAAGACCCAAATAACTTTTAGAAATATGGGCCCTTGCCTTTTTTGGCCTCAGGTAAACACTGCTCTATTTCCTGCAGGTGTGTGAAGGTAAATCAGGTAAAAGTTGTGAGGTGCTGGAATCCTACAGGAAAGGGAACCAGGGAAGTTTGATAGACTGACCCTTTGTTTGACTGGCTAATAGAGGTGTGTAGGAGATGAGGGAGGGGCTGGGCATCAGAGTCAAGTCACCTGGGACTCGCTCAGTGTAGCAAGAATGGATATGAACACCTCACCCTTAGAGAATCCTAACCAGATCCCCAGAGAGCACCGACCAGCTCAGTGATCCTGGTGCCCCTTTCAGTTTGGTAACACACCTGGTTAAAAGGCAAGAGTGTTACTCAAAAACTGTGGTGGGGAACTAAACATGCTTAGTAGTTATGGCTTAGGCCTCAAATTTATATGCAATATCAAGACTTCCCTAGCAGGCTCATGACTTCTTTCGATCCTCAGATTGCAAAGTGCTTGGCAAAGGGCATCAGTAACATTATTGCCATCTTACAGATGGGAAAACTTAGGCCCAGAGTGGGGAAATAACTTGTCCAAAGTCACCCTGCAGGGAAATGTTGGAGCTGCAGTCTAGTGCTGTATCACTAGGCACCACTGCTGTTAGGATCTTTCTTGTCTGGTTCCTTGCTCATGGGTGGCTGTTTAGCTCAGCTGGTTAGAGCGTAATGATAATAACATCAAGGTTGCAGGTTCAGTTTCTGTTTAGACTAAATGATGCTTTGAGGTCGCTTCCAGTTGTACTTGTCTATGATCTATGGTTGTGGAGTGTTGTGTGTGGATTTTGCAATATAGAAGTAAGGCCATTTCTTTTACCTTTAACCTCAATACATAGAAGCGGACACAGCACGTACTAGACGGGTGAAAGGAGAAGCGCTGTGTAAGGGCTACTGATAAGATATGAAACTAGCTGAATCCGGTCAACAAGGAACCGTGAAAGAGGTACAAGGACTGTTTTTCTAGTGAAGCAGACTACTTGGCAAAAGTATATAGAACATGCAGTCACGAGGGTTAAACTTCGGTGTTCACGTGCACAGTGCCACCTGATTGGATAGAGTAGTAGTTTAGTTAGTAAAAGATTGGGTATTTTTGCAAGCATGAGCCAGTGCTAATGTACTAACTAAGGTATAAAAGAAAATTATATCTAATAGGCAGCGTCCCTCCCCGGAGGCACCTCACTGCAGTGAATAAAAAAATTCTGTATCTGACTTTGGGTACTTGCTCTGTGTGATCATTGCCCCAGCCTAGAGCAAACTGCACGTGGCTTACGAGCGTAATTTGTAACAGGAGAATCCTTGTCCCTTCAGAAGGGGTAGAGTTTACTCCTTGTCTTCTGGGTAAAACGGAGTGAGGTACATGGTCTCCCTTGGTAGGGTAAAGGGTAAATTAGCATCACTTTCCCGCCTCTGTTTCATCCCATGGCCAGTGCTTCAGACTGTATTCAGGGGCCTGACTGAGCGGGGTGCTGGGGCTGATGGTTGCCAGAGGCCCTCTACTATCTCTTAGTTGTGGGGAGAGTGTTTACTCTGGGAGCCTAGGAAAACATTTCCCACTTCCCCTCCTTTCATGTGGGGGGAGGTCCTATGGGCCATTTCCCTTTCAGCAGTACTAGATATCAGCTGCTTTTTAACTGGGACAGGAACAGCTGTTGGTGGTGTGGGCTGGAAAGGGCTGGGGCACCTGAGCACATCTTGCAGTGGTCTGGGTTGACAAGTGGAAGGGAGAAGGAGGATGTTCCTAGCGAGCTGGTGTGGGGTTTCAGCAATCCCTGCATGGTGCAGACCATGGCTCCAGCCCCTGCCTCATGGCCTCTCTTCAAAAGGGGCTGGCTCTGCTCAGCTATGGGCATGTGGAGACACCTCTGCTTCCAGGCTGATGAAGAGGGGATGCTAAGGAGCCAGCTCCTATCTGGAAGGCCTCCCAGTGAGAGGCTAGGCAGCGGCAGCCTAGCCCAGAACACCCAGCAGGAAGGAGAGAGTGCTGCTTGGCCCCAGAAGCCAGGTGGGATTAGAGATGCTGCAGTCCAGCATCCCCAAAGCACCTCCTGTAACTCTAGGCTTGATTTTTTTTCTGAGCCCTCCTCCTCTGGGATATCTCTTGCTCCCCTGCAGCCTCAGCCAACCAGCAGCTAACCTGCCAGAAGCGCCAGGTGAACTGGTTTGGGCTCGGGACACTGGGAGGTTGACTAAGGGTGAGGTAGGGAAGTCTCATTCTTGATGGGACTGTCCCATGCCCACCCCGTTCTGTGCCCAGCCTCTGTTGTTAGCCTAGGTCTCATGAAGCTGCATCAAGATGTCTTGCCCGCTGCTGCTGTGCTGAGCAATACCTGCATCCTGCATAGCCTCCTGGCTTTCTGGAAATCAAACTCTCTTGGTCTGAAAGAGCACAGGACAGGTCTCAGCCCTGACAGCCCAAATGTGATGCTGAGTGACTGAGGAGCAAGAGGCCATGTTTCAGTTGGTCAAGGGTAGGGGGGTCCTTTCATCCACTAGAATGGCCACAGGTCTGTGTACACTGCTCTCTGTCACGTGCAAAGCCCTGAGCTGTACCGGCACTCAAAGCTAGGGAGCCCTAAATTATAGAGCACTAAACTCCTGAGACTCTCACAGATATGCAGGTGATCAGCCCCTGTGAAGGAATGGCCATTCCTTCATTAGTTTGGCTTCCCTTAACAGCCTGTGTTGTTGCAGGGCCTTTGCTCCATTATAAGCACTGAGAGACAGCACGCTCCTGAGATACTGGGAAAAAGTTAAGCAGTCTAATGGTCAGTGCATGGGTCTGGGAGATCAGAAATCCTGATAGAAGTGTCATTGACTCAGTCACCTCGGGTAAATTGCCATTTCTCCATGCCTCAGTTTCCCTACCAGTATATACTTTCATCCTTCCCAGGTGCTCTGAATCAAGTTAGTTAATGCCTTAGTCATGGCCTAGAGTTACATGATACCCCCTCAGAGCCCAGACCTGCATCTGTGGAAGCCTGGGTTAGTTTTGCTATAGCCCAGGGCTAAATGATATTGTTGCTACCCTTTTGTTTCTTCCATCTTATATTTATGTATCTCATTGTTTCAGAGCACCAGGCCCTTCTATCCATTGCAAAAGACTATGGTTCAGCCACCTCCACAGACCTACCAAATGTTGCCCTGGGCAGAGAGGGCCAGGCTTCCTCTTCTCCATCTCATACCTTGCCTATTAATCAGTATTTTCTTTTTCCCCATTTTGGTCAGTCCCATCTTGTCCATAAGCCACAACACCCCAGCCTCGTTATATTCCACACTCTAAGTAATCTGATGGCAGAGAGCCGACTCCTTTTACCTGGCAAAGCACTAGCCTGCCCCAGTGCACCGTGTGTGATAAATGTCTGTAACAACAGCAGCTAGGTGGTTCTAATGGATGCAGCCCCAGACTGGGAGACATGGCTCCACAACTGCCCTGTAGTGACCTTGGGCAAGTTGCTTCCCCTTTAGTGTGGCCTGGGGAATGAAAAGTGCTAGGGGTTATTTGGGGGCCTCAAGGGAAGGAGAGTTGTCTGGCAGGTGCTCTGGACTTGACTCAGGAGGGCCCTTCTAGTCCCATGTTTACTTAGACCAACACGTAGGGGAGGGCGTTGATTGGTGTCTGCCAATGTGTTACAGACAACATAAGCAGCAGAGGAGTGGGAGCATCAGCATCCCCTGGGGTCACAAACAGTGTAGCCAGCCTCATGGATTTGGCACATCCTGTTTGAAAGGTGCTTGGGCTGAATTTGCCTTTCTTGTACTCTTGACTGTACCCAAAGCAGACAGCTGCTTTGCTTCACTACTGAATGCTCGGGATCATTAGTGCTCTGGAAAAACCCTGCAAATTCCTACTGTGGAAAACTACCATATCACAAAGTGTCTTTCAGACTCTAAGGGCAGATCAGCTGGAAGCTGCTTGTGCTCTGTCTGAGATTGTTCTCTCCCCTCCAGCACTGGAGGCAGCTGCCACAGCATGAGGAAATGGGGTGGGATTATCCCTGCGAAAACCTTAGTTCTGCATTGTGGATCTCCTGATTGGGGCTAATTGCAGCCTGGTCTGTTGCAGGGCACAGCTAGTGCCAGCAGGTGGTGCTCCAATCAAGTAGAAACCCCCAAGACTGCTGGCAAGAGGCTCCTGCAGTACTAGAGGTGCCTCTAGGAAGCATCACTCCCAGTAAACACACCCAGCCAAGCTCTGAGTGGCCTGGTCAACATGCCAGGAAGCTGCTTGGCCATCTCTGAACTAGGTTGCCCTTGCCCACTAAGCTCTTCCAGCTGGGTCACTGTTGTCCACTATTATTTCATTTGTGCTTATTGCTAGAGCCACTGGCAGAGTGGTGGCTGTTCTGTACCTTCACATATGTCAAGTAGTATAACTGGCGCCTGCTGCATTTGCTGGAAGATAGCCAGAGCAAAGAGTGGTACGGGGTGTGGTTATACTATGCCCGGGTTGTCGTGGTAGAGGCACTGTGCATCATAGCCAGGATCTTGGGCAGCATGGCTGTACCAGAGAGGGTGTCATAGAATCAATGAGTGGGAAGGGACCTAGACAGATCATCTAGTCTGACCCCCTGCCATGGGCAGGAAGGAGCACTGGGGGTGGCAGGGGTCATAAGGCCCCAGCCAGGTGCCTATCCAGT
>NW_017728934.1:4237207-4255486 GCF_001723895.1 Crocodylus porosus
ATCTAACCTAAACCTATCCTCCCTCAGCTTGTGGCCATTGTTCCTGGTGACTCCAAGGGGGGCCCTGGTGAACAGACTTTCCCCGAGCCCCTGCTAGTGGCCCCTAATAAGGTTGTAGGCAGCCACAAGATCCCCCTCAGTCTCCTCTTGCGGAGACTGAAGAGATTCAGTTCCCTCAGCCTCTCCTCATAGGGCTGGCCACAAAGACCCTCAACCATACGAGTGGACTCCTCTGGACCCTCTCCAGGTTCTCCATGTCCTTCTTGAAGTGCGGCGCCCATGTCCTCCACGTCATGATGGGCAGGCTTTGCTAGGGGATAACTTACCTAGCAAGTGCAATAGCACACCATCAGGATATACTGGTGTTGGGGATGTGATAGGTGATGCATAAGTGCTTACACTAGGGAAGCAGAACTCCACACTGTCTCCACTACCCCTGCTGCTGCCAGGCATTGGGTCCAGCCAGCCTGCATCCCCAGGCCCTGCGCCCTGTTTTTGGTATAGAAATTGTGGGGGGGAAGGAGGGGAGGCATAAGACTCCCCATCCCTCCTCAACATATTGCCAATGGGATGTGTGATGCAATGGATGAGAGGGACTTTGCACAATTTAGCATATGCCAATTCTTGCATCTAAAGTGCCCCTAATGTGATATGTGTGTAATGCATAACTTCATCCTGAGTTGAGATATTTAAGGCATCTACTGAAATCTGCAGGGTTCTGGATGTTCAGCAGAGCTGACTTTAGGGAAAATGGTGTCCTGGTTGAGCTTGTATTTTGGTGTCCCTTCCCCACCCTGGCAAAGAGCAGCAGCCCCAAGTAGGTGTCTGCAGCAGTACCCAGGTGAAACAGCTTCCTTTTCAGCTCGGAGCCCAGCAATAAGCTCTGCTCCTCAGGCATGGTGGTGAGGGTGCTGGGAGCTCTTGGGAAGCACTGCCACTTTGCAGGCAGTTGCCAGCTACAGTGAGCTGAGCTGGGCCACCACTGCGCACGTTCTTGCTGCCTGCTAACTTGTGCAGTGTCCTCTTCCCATCTCTGAGTTGCACCACTTCAGACAAGGATTAAATTTGGGCCACGCTTCATAGCTCATGGCAGGGTAACTTCATTCTACTCCCAAGAGATAAAGCGATTGCTATGCAGTCCTCTAGCACCCCAGAGTGCCCCACTCCCAGATCTCCGTCCCTTCTGGTTGCCTCTTCTCCCCTGCCCACCGTCCTGCCTGCTCCTATTGCTGCTGCTGATATTTACTGCCACTGCTGGGAGGCAATTATTAATGGCAGCTGCCCAGCTCCTGCTGCAGGCATAGGGTTGAGAGGAAGCTGCCTGGCTCTGGAAGGAAGGAGACTCACAGCCTGTGGAGATGGGAGGGAGGAAGGGAGGTGGTGGCCTTCCTCTGCTTCACCCTCCAGTGCCCCCTTCTCCTGAGGGGCACCTGGCCAGCTCAGCAGCAGCCAGGGGAGGCCACAAGGAATCCCTAGGGAAAGGGGTGGCTGTGTGTATGTGTGCGTGGTCCCCCTGACCACAGCACCCTGAGCAGCCACCCACATTGCTCACTCCTAAGGCTGGCTCAGATTCTCATTTCTGTTCAGTTTTTGGCCTCAAGATTGTACCCAGAGGGTCTGTGAGGAGCCAGACATATGCCTCACGCTTAATGCTCCAGGAGCAGTGTGAAGCAAAACTGCTGTGTGGCTGCTAGGCCCCATCTAGGCCTTGTCTGGATGATTAGACCCTTCCTCTGCATGAGATCTCAGGGATGCCTCGGCAAGTCCTGTGTCCTGTTCAGTCTTCCCTCTGGCTGGATCAGCTGGATTCTTCATTCTGCTCATCCCATCCAGTCATGATGAGAGAGCTGCTCAAAGAGTGGTGGAAGCCCTGCCCAGGCAGGGTTGGGGCTGCCTCTAAACTTTGCCTTTGGTCCTTGGGAAACAAGTGCGATGCTGCCAGCCAGGCCACAAACTGGGCTATGCATTCTCCCCCAGGCATTGTCCCCTTCTCCAGCCCTAGGGGAATGAAGTGCCCCCAAGCATGACATTGTGTCCACGTGTGCAGTCCCTTCTGGGCTTAGTGCCCTCTTGGCCCCCTGGGCAAGGGACTGCCAGGCACAGCTGGAGGCAGAGCATCCCAGGTCACCCTGACCGCAAGGGCTGCCCACCCCCTAGGCTGTTGAAGCCACTCGGATTAAGGGACTGCGCGGATTTAGCTTCTGCTCCTGCTCCAGCTCCAGCTCCAGTTCCTTCGTGTCTCTGCACAGGGAACATGCAAGCAAAGCAAAGCAAACTAGGTCACTGCCAAGGGACTCTGCATCTTTGTGCTCCTCTGGGTTAGTCCACAGGATTCCCCAGCTTGGGGCTCCCACTCACAGCTTCTCTCCTCAGCCATGTCTCTGGCTCCTTCGATTTGTGGGAAGGGATGTGATTAGCACAGGCAGCAGATGGGGAATTTCTGTGAGCTCCAAATGCTGCCTCCTGACGAGCACACTCCCAGTGACCTGGCGTGCAGGCAGGCAGGCTATCCACAAAGCAGCTTGCTGGCTGGCTCCAGCCCGGCGCAGCTCCTCGCAGCTGGAGGAGGCCAGTGTCCTGGGTCCGCAGCAGGGCTCTCTGGCCCTCAGCCCTGGAGAGTCATGTCTGCTGCCCCCCCTGGCCAGCAGGACAGCCGATCTGCAGCTCCAGTTGGAGATGACGCCTCAGCATGAACACAGAGAGCAAATCCATAGCGATTCCTCTGTCCAATGGGATTAACTTCAGCATGTTCATGTACCAGGTAAGTTGTCATAGCTCTGCAGGATGTGTGGGAAATTCTCTAGGCTCATGTGCCTGGTGTCTCATCCTGAGCCCCTTTGGGACCTCACTTCTAGGCAAACACTTCTCTGGTGAGCTGACTGCTCCCACCAGGTTCTCCCTGGACCCCTCTGCAGCATCTGTCTTTCTGTGCCTGCCCTGCACCTGAAAGGGAGATGGACCTCTCCCTCCTCATGGAAGAGAGTGGGCAAGCTGCCAGGCATCCTGAAAAAAGCCCCCCTCTCGGGCAGCATTAGGCCCTTATGGCCTCCTCCCCAATGCCACTGCATAAAGCTGGGTCTATGCCATGTGCTGTCTGTTGGTGCCTGTTTCAGATCATGTGTGCACGGCCCCTTGGTTTTTGGCAAACTCATGGCAGAACTTGGCTCATGGTTTTTTTTGGGTGCAGGGGGGGCTGGTTCATGTTGCCTTCCAGTGCACATGGGGGGTGGCACTTTATACCACATCCCAGGGTGTGTGCTGGGTGCTTGACTTGTGCTTTATTCAGGTGCAGAGGCCCCTGTGCTCACTTGGTGTTGCAGGTGGGAGTGGGTGATCCTTGGCATATTCCAGTAGGGCAGGGGCTGGGAGGCTTGCTGTACAAATTGGCTCAAAAGAGTCTACCCATTAGTCTGCCTTTGCTGGGCATCTGTTGAAGGCAGAAGCTGGCAAGCAATGCTCTGGGCTCCCCTGCAAAACAGAGCTCCATCCTGCCCTTCCAGATAACCAGCACACTTGGCACCCGGCTCTTACTGTGCCCCCCTGCTGCTCCGTTCAGACCTGGCAGCAGGTCAGACTCGCTGTGTGGCAGGATTGCACCAAGGTTATGAAACAAGGGAACCCTTCCTATGGGCGGTGGTCTCCCAGCAAGGGCTCCTGGTCTGCAGCCTGGCCCTGAGACCCATTGTCTCCAGCAACAGGCTGAGGAGGGAAGCTCTGAGGCTGAAGGGAGGCATCCACCCTGTAGTGTCAGAGGTGTGACCTATAGCTTTAGTTAGGGAGAGTTTGACATACCTGATGCCCATGACCTGCCCTGACTGCCTGTTATATAAGCAAAGAAGCTGGGGGCTGGGGTGGGGGATACTGATTTCCTGAGTCGGAGCAGGGTGATAAGAGTCAGCGACCTTGGACTTCGGCGGTCTCCTCACTGTGTGGTGGAAGGTCTTGGTGGGGCTCACAGCCTTGGGCATTCAGACCCTGGAGATGGGTTGCTGGCAAGGAGAGGGCAAAGGGGTGGTTGTTTCTTCTGCATATGTAGGGCCAGTGGGATGGCAAGGCTGAGGTCAGGGCTTGGATGGGAGCTGAGTCCTGTGCAGAGTCCCATCAGGATGGGGTGCGGGGAGGCTGTGCCGTGCACTTACAGGACCAGGGAAAGGATCCATGCCTTCTGGAGGAGAACTGTGCCCTGGATACATGGGTTGAGTCGAGGAGCTACTGGACAGAGGACATAGACTGTGCATCCTGGGTCAGGGGACGGCCATGACCTGAACATACCAAATCAAGGGATAGATGTGGCCAGCACGTGGGATGGGGAGGAACTGTGCTTTGTGCAGGTCTGGAAGAAGAGCCATAATCAACAGGTATGGGGGTTGGGTAGTGTCTGAGGAACCTGTCCCTTAATGAGATGGAGCCAGTCCTGGATCCACAGGATCAGAGAGGAGAACCATATGTGTATGGGGGACTGGCCGGGGCATGCAGGGGCCATATCCTGTGTAGATGGGTCTAGAGCCAGCTGGGGGAAGAAAAATATACCCTGCTATACAGAATTGGGACAAGGTGGGGAGAAGCTGCTTGTAGGAATGGGGGTGAGTAGGGACCCTCTCTGGGGCCAGGACATGAACACTTTCCATATTGTCTCCCAGGGCCACATGGCCCAGTGCCTGATAAACAGCAGGGTGCTGTGATTTTCAGGTTGTCAGGCGTCTTGCCCCATGGTTTGCCCATGTCGATGGAAAGATCCTTGGATCCCACGTGCTGGAGCCCAAGCAGTGACTGCATGCCTGTAGCAGAGTCATTCCCCTAATCTTTGCGGGCCTGCCTCGTCCCACAAAAGGCAGCTTTTCTGTGTGATCTCCCAGGGGCACTAAGCAGCCTTAATACTGCTTACATGATTTGTTTATTCAACATGGGAGCACAAAACACTGCTTAAGCAGACTGAAAATGCTCTGTTCCAATCTCTCCCCTTCCCTGTCTTTTGGGGGCTAGTGGCCGAACACTGATGCTAAAGCACTACACAGCTGCTTTCACCAAGAGCTGCTCTCTGTCCCTGTAGTAGGGCCAGCATGCACAGCTTGCTTCCAGGCCAGGGTTGCCCCAGTGTGCTTCTGGAGTACTGCTTATCCCATAACCTCATGGCTGCTGCGACTTCCTGCCTGAGGCTTCCCCCTCCTGTATCTGCTGTTGGGCGCTTGCTGTTGGGAGCCTGCTCTGTGCACACTCTGCACCACGGTCCATCACATACCCTCGGACTTCAAGGTGGGCCTGTTTCCTGCATATCCTTGTGGTCAGGGCTCAGAACATGCATTCAAGTTCCTGCCAGGGTCTTTTCTTTGCAAGAACCTTCATGGGAGCATGGTATATGCCTCTAGGGTCAGCCTGAGCTCAGCCAGCTCCCCAATGAGCTCTTGTCACCAGCATGTGCTGTCTGGCTCCAGCCTGCACCTGCAGCTGGGACTTGTCTGCATTTTGCTGTTGAATCTGGAGTCTGTTCTCAGGAGTGGAAGCTGCAGGGAGATGGCAGGCCGTGCTGGGACTGTGCTCACACGAGTAATTAAACTTCAGGGTGGAAGGATTGCTTTGACTGCAACCGCTTGCGGGGATGGAGTATCTCTTGTTTTGTGTTTGTACAGCCCCTGCCACAGTGCCTGGGACAGGACTGAGGCTTGTAGGGTCTATCACAATGCAAATAATAACAAGTGAGGAGGCCAGGTAGCCCACTGTTTCCTAATGGATGCCTGGTGCCAAGCAGAGTTGCTGTATGTAGTCTGTCATGAAAAAAATGCATTATATCTGGGTGAGAAATATGGATTGGAAACACAAGCACTTGGAACTTGTCTTTCAAGGTGTCTAGTGTTTTCTGATTAAAAAAAAAAAGTACTGGCAAAAGTTTTGAGGCAGGTAGGAAATTCTCTTTGGGTCTAGTTTAGTTCAGATGTTCACTTGCATTCCTGGAGGCAGAAGTTAGACTTAGGGAATGAGAAGACCTAGGGTCAGGCCCTTCTTCTGTTAGAGATGGGCTTGAATGGACCCCTTTCTGCTCTACAACAGAGAATTGAATGCGACTTGGAAATAATCTGAGCCTTAGCACTGAATGGAAGTTTAGAAGCCATAATACCGATTGCTTTGGACACGCTTCTTTTCCAAATGTCCCTTTTGTGCATATTGGGCTAATTCTCCCATATAATGCCAAGTCAATAGTGCTGATTTCACAGCATAAACAACCTTTCTACATCTCCTTCTGTTCACAGACCAGGCCTGTCAGAAACAATCATGCCAATTAAGTGCCTGAAATGAGATTAATCATGCAGATGGATCCAATTTATTCCTTGAGTTCTTTTGCATTAGAAAAATGAAAGCATTTCTGCCATGAAATGAAGGCTTTTGCTTGCTTTGGAAAAATCATACCACATTCTTGTTCATACTACAAACAGCACTTGGAGAGGCAAAAGATGGCCGTTGTGTGATTGATGTCTTTGTACATTTTTTGTCTTAAGACTTAAATTTTATCCTTTCTCCAGAGGCTGCCTCTGTGATTCAATGAATTGCACTAAGATCTTGCTGAAAGTTGGAAAAGTCCATGGATCATGGAGTATTCTTAAAGTGCTGCTATCTGTCTTTCCTTGGTGATGAACAGGGATCCAGGTTTTCCATTTGCCATGGAAAAACATGGTAAAACATGGATTTTCTCATTTTAAGGAGAAAAACCTGGATTTTTTTCCTTTAAAGGAGAAGAACTTGGGAAACGGTAGGTTTCCCCTTGCAGGCTGGCAGAGTTCCTGCCCGTCCCTTGCAGGCGGGTGGGTGGGGGGTGATCAGGCAGGGGGTGCCATGTGCATGTGTGGGAGCACGTTCCTCCTGCCAGGGCAGTTGGGACCCCCATAGTGAGGGAGAAGAGGGAGTTAAGCGGGGCTGGGGCTGCTGCCGAGCCCAATAAGTGCCTAGGGCTTGGGGGCTTAGGGCCTGGGGCTGGCATGTGCAGCCTGGCAGAGAGTGGGATGGGGCCACAAGTGGCTGGCAGGTGGGGACAGGGCTGGGTCCCCACTGCTACATGCACTCCTGGGGGGGGCACATGGGGCATGTGTCCCCCAGATTTGTACATAGGGCAGAGTTGGCTGCCTGCTGTGGACTTGGACTCCTTGCCTTGCTGCCCTCCACCCAGGGTCTGCACGGCTTAGCAAGTGGGACCTGGTGCAGCAGGGCAGAGCGGGGTGGGTGGGGTGGGGAAGCACGATGCTGCTGTGAGCCCCACACTGCTTTGTTCAGGCACCCTCTGCCTGCCCAACAGTAATGGGGGTGGTGGCATGAAGGGCACCTTGCCGTGGTGACATGGAGCTCGCAGCAGTGGCACCTGGCCTCACTGCGCTGCCATGCTCGGTCCTGCCCCCAGGCGAGGGCAGCAGGATGGGAAGCCCAGACCCTGCATGCCACACCTGCCCCACACACACATCTGGCACCCTGGGAGTGCACGTAGTGGCTGGGAGCTGGCCCACATGGCCAAGCCCACAGCTGTCTCCACGCCCCCCAGGCTCTGCTCCAGCCATGCCGTCCACCACAGCAGCCCCCGCCTCTCACGGGCAGCAGCCAGGCCTTGGGTGCTGCTGTGGAGGGGAGGGGGCTGCAGACCTGGGTCTCTGGCCCCGTAGCCCTAGCAGCAGGGCCTCCCCTCCCCTCCCTTCCCCTGGGCAGGGTTGGGGGGAGTGAGGGGCACTGGCAGGGTCCAGGGGGCTGTAGGTGGGAAGTGAGGGGTACTAGCTGTGGGGGCTGTGGCTTATGCATGAGGGGCAATGGCATTGGCAGGTCACCAGCATATCAGGGCTGCTCAGTGCCACAAAGCAGTGGGGAGGGGGACAGCTGCAGCTGGACCCACATCCTGATGAGCGAAGGGGGCAGGGGAAGCTCTGATTTTCCATGATAAAAAACCCAAAATCAAACACCAAAATGTGCAGGTATTTAGAATGTATTTTATGATCGTAATTGAGGAACTGGTAGGCTTGCAAATTGCTTTATAATTGTAAATATATCAATAAAACATTGTGTTCAACTTGTTGCCGGCACAAGGTGCCCGAGGGAGGCAACAATTGGGTTCATTGCCCGGTGTGCGTCACGCCAATAAACACACTGGGGGGAGAAGTAGACAGAGTTTATTTGAGCTCAAGTAAAAGGCGCAGGGAGACTGTATGGTCTCAAATCCTGCGCCCCTAGCCCTGCAACAGTGTATATTTATACCCTGGTCACTTCCAGCAGTATTTTTCCACTAGCTGGCTCCCGCCCCGCCTTTCCCTCCTCCCTTCTCTGTCTGAGCGGTGTCCTTGCATTCCACAGATAACAGTTTTTAGGGAGTTTCAGCTTGCTTGCTACCCATCCTGTTTTCCAGCGTTACAGGAGGTTACAAAAAGTTCAGGGGGGGGCCCTGGCTCGCCTGGGCCTAGAGCAGAGGGGCTTCATCGACACTCGTGGTCTTCCATCCCTCTGAGTTACCTAGGGTTATGCCCAGTGACACCAACAAACCGATACCTATAATATATGCGGCATTTCATTATAATCATGGAAAACAGCAGATTTTGCAGGTTTTAATCAGAGAATTTGAGGGTGGGCGGGTTTGTTTCTTGTTTGTTTGGGTTTTTTTAAATCAGAGAATTTGCAATTTTTAAAGAGAGAAAACCAGGATCCCAGGTGATGAACATTAGGTAAGATTACACTCCTTGGGTACACACAGAGTAGGTTATAGCCAAGAATCCCAACAAACAGGACCTGCAGAGCTCCTGTTGGTGGTCCTTGGCAAGCTGTCTAGTCACATGGTCCAGACTCTTTCCCCTTGCAAAGAAAGATCCTAGGTCTTAGGTGACAGGCAGCTTATAGTGATAAGAATTAAATCCAATAAGGAGCTGTGTTATGCTCCATTGGTACAAAGCAGGTAGTAATTAAAAATAATTAGCAATTAGCAGCCACAGCACAGCATTGCATGGTTCATAAAGTCAAAGACAGCTTCTGGCACAGGAGGCCAGAAGGGACTATTTTGATCCTTTCTGCTGCTCTTCCACATGGGACCAGCCAGGAATTTCACCCAACAATACTTCCATCAAGCCCAGACCTTATGGTTGAGCTAGGCTCAGTGGGGAGTACCCAACTTTGATTTTAAAAGCTTCAGAGAACAGTGGATCCATCAGGCCCCTTGGTAACTTTTCCCCAATGGTCCCTTCCCTTCACTGGGAGAAAATGCACCTTAATTGCCAACGCACTTTATTTAGCTTTAGCTTTCAGGGTCTTGTTAAGTTTGTGTCTGTTAAGTAGCTCTCAAGTGTCTAAAATGTTTTCCATTGAGATATGGCCACTTGCCTTTTAACCTTTCCATAAGGAAATCTGAAAGCAGTGCCGTTCATAAGTCTCTTGCAGGTTTTTTCCTGATCTCAGATCATTCTTGTTTCTCCATCTAATCTTTTCCAGTTTCTCAGCATCTCTTCTGAATAGTGGACTCCAGGACTTGGCACACGATTCTCCCATATGACACACACACAGAGGTCCTTCCCTTGCCCTTTTTCTGCTTGTTATTACCTTCCATGCATCTCAGAATTACATAAGCCTTTTTAGCTGCAGCACTGCAGTGGGTGCTGATGTTCAGTTTGTGGCTTCTGTGACCTGCAGGTCCTTTTATAAGTGACTGCTTTCCTGGATTCAGCCTCCCCATCCTGTAACTGTAAAGATACAGAAAGAGACAAATTTCAAAAGACGCAGAGTTACACCCCAGGATAGAGCAGTTCCATGAGACACAACATTAACAAGAATATCCAACAGTTCAGTACCACTTTTGCTCGGGAGCACTCAAATCACTTCACGAGGGAGGCCAGTCTCATCATTCTCATCTTACTGATGGGGAACAAAGAAACATGGGTGGTATCACTGGGTGCCCAGGGTCATGGATCTATTGTTTATTTGACTATGCTTTCATGAGCTTGGAGTGACCAAATTTCTTTTCTCTGATCTCAGACAGGCCTCACGAGGACCCTGTTATTAGTTTCCTAGCCCTGTGTATCATTGCTGTTAATTTGATCTGGGATTAGGCATCCATGTTTCACTTCCTAATCCATGTCTAGGTATCTCTTTTGTGCAAAATCTGATATCTTTACAAGAAGAACAAGATCTTTTAATTCCACTTCCAAGGAAAAGGGATTTTCTGAGATTTAGGAGAATGTTTTGCACAAAGATCGGGGGAAAACCTGGGACCTTGGCTGCAGCTCAGCCCCATGGCAGCAGTTCCACAAAAATATTTGTGTGGATTGGGCAGTTCAGAGCCCATGTCCAAGGGAGTCATGTACGTTACAACTGTAGATGCCACCAGTCTTGCATCTGCTTGATAGTCATCTTTCATGTCCCCTCTGAATTTGGCTCATAGTCTTAGACCAGGAGATCTTGCCTGCTGTGGGATCAAAAGAGGAGGTGCAGCAAGAAAAGTGGCTAACTGTAGGTGCAGGTAAGTGCAGTCATAGATTGGAAGGGACTTTGGGAGATCATCAGGTCCAGCTGCCTTCACCAAGCAAGAAAGATAACTGGGGGTCAGGTGACCCCAGCAAGGTGATTTGTCTAGTCTCCTCTTAAAGATTTCCAGGGTAGGCAATTGCACCACCTCTGGAGGGAGCTTATTCCGCAGTCTGGACACCCTGACTGTGAAGAAGTTTTTCCTAATGTTGAGCCTGAATCCATCTTCCAGGAGTTTGTGGCCATTGCTCCTAGTTTTCCCCTTGGGTACCCTGGTGAGCAGTTGCTCACCGAGCCCTTGAAGTACTCTTCTGGTGTAGCGGTAAGCTGCTACCAGGTCCCCTCTCAGCCTTCTTTTCTTCAGGCTGAAGAGTCCCAGATCCCTCAGCCTTTCCTCATATAGCTTGCTGTGTAAGATTCTGATCATACGGATGGCCCTTTGGACTCTCTCAGACTTGTCCACGTCCTTGTTAAAGCGTGGTGCCCAGAACTGGAGGCAGTACTCCAGCTGCGGTCTCACCAGTGCTGAGTAGAGCAGAAGAATCACCTCCTTGGTTTTGCTGGAGATG
The DNA here is from genome assembly GCF_001723895.1 of Crocodylus porosus. NCBI lineage: Eukaryota > Metazoa > Chordata > Crocodylia > Crocodylidae > Crocodylus > Crocodylus porosus. The sequence goes on from NW_017728934.1 coordinate 4,248,247, forward strand.
CATCAATTGATGCATGCCAGAGAATTATTTGCCCTACTTGCTACAGCATCCCATTGCCAGCTCATTTATACTGTTAGAGTATGTTAGATTAGCCTCTGCCACAGTTTGCACCTACCCAGCGTGGATCCGATTAGAAGTGAAATATGTTCCTGTCATAGATCCCATAGCCTAGTAATTCTTAATTAGGGTGCCACAGCATCCTGGGGTGCCATGAGATGCTTCTAAAAGTGCTTCGGGGTGCTGCTCAGTATTGGCACTGCTAGATGTCCATATACCTGCACATGATTCACAAGATAAACCCAGAGATTTCAACTAGGAATCCATAGTGTCAATAATATTCTGACCTGTTGTGGCCTTTCTCAGTTCTTTGCAACTGAAAAAATGCTCTGTTATTTTTCCACAGTCAAAAAATAAGTGAAAGCTAAGTGCTGGCATTTTCTGAGGGGTGCCTTGGCTCTAAAAAGAAGTGCCTTGAGTTAAACAGGTAGAGAACCACTGCCACAAGGGGTTTCTTGCTTGGGACCTCGGCCTCTCCACACTCTGAGCACCCCTTGAAGCTATCCCAGGTACAGTTTCTCATGGGGATGATCCATCACACAGGGTAAGAAGACTAGAGAACATAAAACCTGACATTCACTGACTCGGAGCATAGGCCTATCTTTCCCAGTATCTTGGGCCACACAGTGGCAGAGAGTGGATGCTGAGAAGCAGTGAGCAGAGAAGTGACAGCTGTCACTGTCAGACCCCACAGAGTTGGCTCAGACCCTCCCTGGGGGCAAGAAGACACCAGATTCCTTCCCCTCTCTGTGTGATCAAGCCAGCCTCTCTCCAGGATGGCTGGGGGACTCGGTCCACTTCCCTTGCAGCAGGGGCAGCGGGGATTGGCATGGTTGGGAAGATGCTGGAATAGAACAGACTTTTCCTTGGGGGAGTAGGAACCAGGACAGCTGATTTCCAGCCTAACTTCTTGTATTACAGGATTTCCACATGGAGCCCATGTGCCACCCAGCCCTTCCCAGACTCTGCCATAATCACACTTAGACAGAGCATTGCTCCTAGCACAGAGCTGATGAGGATGACACCAAGCACCAGTTAAAACTCCCCCATCTTCCCTTTCTGCACCCCGTAAGGCAGTTTGGGAGAATGATGGCTTCTGAATAACCACAAGGCACATTCCAGGGCTCCCCTCTATGGGACACAGTGGCAACATCGGCTCTTTCAGTGATGCTGTACCAGGAAACAAATTACTGGTAGAGATTAGGAGTCAGAACTGGACAATAGCCCGAGAAGGCCTCATTGATTGAATGTGACTGGGACAAGAGATTCTTTTCCCTCCTGTTTGATCTAGTTTAAACAGTTTCCAGAGCACTTCTGGCCCCTGCTGTGACCTTAGCACCGGTTAATAACACGCGGGGCAGGAATTGTACATGTGTGTATGTGTGTGCTCCTGATTTTATTATTATTATTATTATTATTAATAATAATCTTCTTGTCCCTGGGGATGACAAGGTGGATTTGCCGGAGCAATCTGCACAGTCTCTTCATCCTGTTAGTCTTGCAGTCTGGCCCTGCATTGCAAGCATCCTCATCCCATCCCCCACTCCCAGCAGTGCAGGCTGAGCTAAACGGGCTTTTTCCTTTCTGGATTACTAAATATACAGTGGTCTCGTGACCTTTTTTTCCTGTAGCTTAATACACTGCGTGGTCTGTTCTTTCCTCACAGAGGTGCCTTACCAGAGCTGCAGCTAGTGTTGCTTTCTGCAGTGTTTTGGCTCAAGTAACCATTCAGTATATTGAGTGTCTCCTGCCTGCTGAGCAACAGTAATTCTTTCTGAGTGGCAGCAAGTGACACAACCTGACTAAAGGGTGACTGAATGACACAACTGTTGGTGTCCTGCAAACCTGCCACATTTTTTAAAATCTCAGTAGCTGGGGAAAATGGTTGGCAAAATGTGTTTCTTCCTCTGTAAATGGGAATGACGTGCTCTGCAGTGTCATTTATATCGATTTTTCTCACTGGTGTAAATGACGCCGGGATCAGAGCAGACAGACAGGCAGCTCTTAGAGAGCAGCACAGTGGTTCTCAACAGAGGTTACTTCTGCGGGTGCCCTGGGGTGGGAAAGGATAAGCACTTGCTCTTTCCCACCCAGTCCCCTGCAAGAAGAGAAACACAGACTTGTCTCCTGTCTCCTGTGCAAGAAGGTATGCTCATGGTTTTCCCTGCCTGGCTGCTCTGGGAGGAGCTAATTGCTTGCTCCTTCTCTGTCATCCCTGATCCCATATCAGGAGTTAAGTGCTGCAATAAATACATTCATTATTGAGCTTGGGTGCTGCTCAATTCACAGGAATTATGGAGAGATCCCAGGAACTTAAAAAGGTTGAGAACCCCTGAAGTAGGAACTGCTATACAGCTTCTGCACTAGGTGGTGAGGATAATATGGGTATTCGTAACAACCTTGGGACAAACTGCAGACAGGTGCTGTTTCCCCCCCAATTTTATTGGGATAATTCTGTAGTGGATTTAAGTAAGTCTCACCAGAAAAGGGTTGTACGTCATCTATCTATGCCTTTTTACAGGGCGTAAAAGCTGATTACATTGGTGTAAGTGTCTTACATGCCCAGGTCTAGGATTTCAAGGATTTGCCCAATGTGTGTAACAAGGCAGTTTTAGTCACATGCCTCTTAGCTGGAGAGAGCCAGCTCTAGCTTTCTGAGTAGGCTGCAGAGGCCACAAAAGCTGTTTTGCAAGACTTGAGACTCCTGTTAGTTCAGCCATGCATATATGCTTGGGGCTGGTCTCAACATGCTTGGGCAGGCCAGTAGCAAGTGTCAGGAAAGTGGTGGAGACTAGCCCAGATGTTTATTTATAGGGCCTTCAATTTGAGGTCCTGCAGGCTACCATCATCACAAGACCTGTGTCTGTCGATGGCAAGCACTAGCATCACTTTAAACCATTTTCCCCAGAGTGTTCCAGCAGATTAGGGACTTTGTAAGCAACGTCTCCCCAAATATGAAACGGCCATCAGAACGGGAAACATAATCAAGGTGCTTAGGGGACTCCAAATGTGTGACATGGCTCACTCATGCTTTCTTTTTACTGGATCTCACAGGGCCCCTACATAATCTGTGGGGAGATGCACTCAAGCTGCTGGCTTTTCGCAGAGCCTTTACCATAACACCATATTCCTACGATTTGATGGGTATGGAGAATGGCTGAGCTCTTGTTCGCTGTGCCTCTTGCTCCAACATAGTGAATTGTGAGGGTATTTCTGGTGCTGGAGAGCAGGTGCAAGAGCCCATCATTCCCATGACACCTGCTTTAAAAAACAAATTAGTGGTTATATGTTAGTCATCCATGATGCCGTAGGAAGCAGCTGATATTTCTTACTGAGATAGAGGATAAGTTAGAAAATATTGCAACAAAACAGCCAATTAGCACAGAACCCTTGACAGGAAGGAGAGAGAGCAGCAGAAAATCCATCAAACAAACAGCCAGGCCTTACTGTGGGAGAGGGGAGGGTGTTGTTAGGATTACAAATAACCACTTGCTGGGCCCTTCAGAGCTGCAAAATAAGGATTTAGATAGGGTATGACATGCACCAAACAGCATGGCTGAGTCCATATCAACAGGAGCCCACCCAACTGATTCAGTCTGTGTGCAGCCTTCAGATTTTGTTTCTGAGCTTGATTGATTCTAAAAAGTATATAAAATATTAAATAGGACAGAGGTAGATCAAGTGCCTGCCTCACATCCCACATAGTAAACAGTTATTAGTCTAAAAGGGGGTATAACCTCAGTCAGACTCTAAACAGAGGGGGAAAAAATGAGATGGAAAAAGTCATTGCAGAAATAGCACCTGTGTGGGATGGTTGTGAGATAAAAACTAATCCAATCATGCCCTGCACATTAGGGAGGACAAAACTCCTCCTAGCTTGACAGCTCACTGGGCAGTGTGTTACCAGAAGTATTCAGAGCCTGCCAAAAGGGAGCTATTGGGCCATCCCTTCTCAAATTCCCACACATGGTATCATGCCTTCTGCATTAACCTTCCTATCTTTGATGCAAACACCTAGTCTGGATACCTTTAGGAAACGCTTGGATGCTTATTTACAGTGCAAGCACCTACTCTGGATACCTTTAAGAAGTGCTCGGATGCTTATCTTGCTGAGATGATTTGACCCCAGCTGACTTCCTTCCCCTTGGGCAGGGAGCTGGATCCAGTGATCTCACAAGGTCCCTTCCAGCCCTAATGTCTATGAAATCTCTGTACTACCCCAGCTGAATATGGCCACCAATAAGAAATTGTCTTTTCCAGACTTTCTCTATTGCAAATGTGACTGGGACTTTCTCCACTGCAGTGCACCACCACGTGCTCTGCTCCATGCCTGATGATGGGCGCCTGAAGCATCTTTCCCCTGTCCACCAATCTTTAATATTATTCATCGCTACTGCAGAAGTGCTCAGGGGCCCAAATCCAGATTAGAGTACCACTGAGCAAGTATAACGTGAAGGCTGTAGAAAGCCGTGGTCCCTGTTATAAAGATCTACCGATCCATACGTCTCCTTTATTCTGTTAACCAGTGGAGTGGCAGGGACAATGGCATTCTCTGGCATGTGATTAGATGTCAGCAGAGACGGGAGATGGGTACTCCAGCAGTTGTGAAGAGGGCTGGCTGAGTGACATGCTCTGTTCAGTTCCCTGGCAATTAGACTAAAATGAGGGAGTGGGAGGAGTCTTTTGGGTTAAGCCAAAGCAGAGATTTTTGTTTGTTCATTTATTTTGGCAATTAGAAAAGTAAGAAAACCCCAAACATTTGGGGTTGATTAAACTTCTTCCAACATCTCCCAAAGCTTCAGTGTTTTATGAAGCAACATGGCAGCAACCAGAATGAAGGAACTGAGTATGGCTGGTGACTTATTTTGTCCTGCTTCTGCCAGGGCCAGGCATTCAACGCTCCAGGAAAAGGTACAAGGGGGGACTGTACAAGGAACAGCTATGGAAGAACCTGGCACAGAAGTTTGCTCCGGTCACTGGGTGGACCAATAGCTTGAAGCAAGAGACATAGGCTGGTTAAGAAGGGCTCTGTCTCCTCCTCCAACCCTGTTAGGGGAAGATGGGCCGAGTAATGGAGCTAGAGAAACATTAAAGTAACAGGGGAAGGCAAGACTCCTCTGCAGTTTATCCAGCCAAAATCCCTTCTTCTCTGAGATTATTGAAATGGCCTGAGTTTTGTAATCCCAAGTGCTGTGCTTGAGAAATGTCCTTCTTTATTTAGGAAGCAATTTATATTAAATCACTACATTTGGCATTTGTTTTACTCCCTCAGATATGGTCATGAGGCACTGAGGTCTCCTGGCCCGAGCATTGGGCTGGGGCTCAGGAGGGCAGGTTCCATCCCAGGCTCTGCCTGGCCCACTGGATGACTTTGGGCAAGTTACTATTGCTCTCTGTGCCCTTGGTTCCTCGGAGCTTGTGATCTGACTTCCTCTGAAAAACACATTTTCATCTGATAGCTGGCTAAAAAGTGGGACTCTTGTTTTCATTTCCTGGTTGAGAGCTGTAGTAATGACCTGAAGCATGTTGGACAAGGCACTTAGACTAGCATGCACTGTCAGCATGGTCATGACTTGTTTAGAGCTAACTTGAAGTCCTATCTTCAATCCAGAGGCAGCCCCCCACCATCTCTGTCTTAATTTGGTACAGTAAATGACTCATCTGTTCCTCCATCGCTACTTTTATAGAGGTCACATCTTTGTAGGGCTGCAGTCACTTTGCACAACCTGTGAAACATTTTGGCTGAGATTTTCCTGCATTATGCAGAGGCTCCATCTCCCTGTAGTAGCTTCATGAATGAGATAATTAGCTAATCCCTGCAGAGACCAGCGCTGGGGATGAGCATGAGAGGTATGTTGGGGCCTGTTGGAAGCAGTACCCCACGCCTGCCCAGTACTCAGCCTCTTGCTCTCTCTAAGGCAGAAGTGTCACAGCGCCACATTTCTCTCCAGTTACACTAGTTAGTTTTTACATAGAGCTATCAAGCAAACATAATGAGAGCTGACTAGGCAAATGCTGTAGCCCTCCATACATACTGTGCCTGAGGAGCTATGGAGACAGCTCAACACCCTCCAAGCCATTTCCAGATGCTCTCTTCATACTTAGACTTGCAGTAAAAAATCTGGAGATTTGGCCTGACCAAGCAAAACACCCCATTTTTATTACATCCAATAGGTGCTCAACATGATTCCTATTTTCTCCTCCTTTTGATCCGCTGCTTCCAGGTTTGAGACTCAAAGCAGTAATATCTCCCCTCTAGTTTCTCCAGCTGGCTGCTGCAGAGGCAGGTGTGCTGATTGTCAAATGCAGCACAGAAAAGAGGACTGGTTCACTCATGAAGGAGCCTGGTATTCATTTAGCTTAGCTTAGCTACACAGCTTTACAGACATTACACATAAGCCAGTTTAAGTGATCAGAAACAGGTTTAAACCTGTAACGGAACAGACATTCGGTGTACATAAACCAGTTTCAAAATGGCCAAAACCGGTTTGAGATAAACCTGGTTGAATGTAGCACCAGACTTAACTGATTGAACTGAAGCTGGTTTGTGCAATGTCTGTCCCAGACCTCTTCCTGGTTTAACTTAAACCAGAGTCCCCCAGCATCCTGTCATGCTTGCTGAGCTGGGCTCTGCTCCAGCTGGGCAAGGCTGGTCCTGCCCCTCTGCTCCCCAGCCAAGCAGTGACAAGCAGGGGCAGGGGTCTAGCTAGAGAAGGGTTTAATTCCCTCCTCCCTGTCCCACCAGCATGGACCTGAGCCAGGTCTGCCAGTCACTCCCCACTCGCTGCTGCAGTGGTGGGCCGGCCTGGCCCCTGAGACTGAGGGGGCAGGGAGGGAGGTCACTCCCCAGAAGCCCCCACTGCCCCTGGGTGAAGCTGGGTCTGCCCACCCCAACTGCTGCTTGCTCCCTGCTTGGGGCAAGCAGCAGAATAAGCCCCCTCCCCCTGATGCTGGAGGGAGGGAGAATAACTCCCCATCCCTGCCCCCCACCTAAGGGGCCCTGCCAGCCGGCATCTGGCCTCCCCCGTCCCCACCCCTGCCTGCTGCAGTGGTGAGGGGGCAGTAGCATGAGCTCCTTCTCGGTGGGGGGCCGTGCTGCAGGGCAGACAGAGCTGCAGCAGACTGCACACAGCAGCACCAGGGCTTAAAGGGAGCCAGAGCACCCCCCGGCGCTAGTGCTGCT
>NW_017728934.1:4255586-4369176 GCF_001723895.1 Crocodylus porosus
GGCACCAGCCGGCAGGGCCCCTTAGGCAGGGGACAGGGATGGGGCTTATTCCCCCTCCCTCCAGCATCAGGGGAGGGGGCTTATTGAGCCACTTGCCCCAAGCAGGGAGCGAGCGGCAGTGGCAGTTAGGGTGGGCAGACTCAGTGTCAGTCCCTCGAGGACAGTGGGGTAAGGGGAGGAATAATCCCCTTCCCTGCTCTTTTGCCTCAGGGGCCATGCCAGCCTGCCACTGCAGCAGCAAGGGGGAGGGCCCAGCTCAAGTCCTTGCCAGTGGGACAGGGAGCGGGAATTAAACCCCTCTCTGGCACAGCTTCCCTGCAGCCAAGGGTGTGCTTTAGCGCCCCCTGGCACTTGGCTTGCGCAACTGCAGGCATCTGCCTGCATTTCCTCAGTCCAGAGGGAATGTCTGTACTGTACAAAGTGGTTCAACCTAGGCAAATTAGACTAACCTGATTGAATCAATTTAGGCTCTGGCTTTTTGAATGTCTGTCCCTAGCCATAAAGACTGTGAACACCCAGAGCACTCAGACATCCATCATTAGATACAGGTGTGTGAAGATGCTGAGGCTTGAGAACAGAGCTGGAAAAAGAATCTTCTGTGTTGAATATTTTATTTGCCCAGCAATGTAGGTTTGAGTTAATTGAAACTTCTTGCAGATTTTTGTCCAAACTGTTGAATTGTTTTAGCAGAAAATAAAATAGGGGAAAATTCTTTGAAAAAGTCAAAACATTTTAGTTTCAGAAGCAGTTTTGGAATGAAGTATTTGCATAATATTTCAATATCTATTTAAATTTTATTAAAAGATTTTAGAACCTCAATTTTTAAAATCACTGATAATTAAATGTGTCTTTCAATCAGAACAAGTGTTTTCCCAGTTCAGGCAGTGAACCAAAAAATCAGTTCATTGCACAGCTTGACCTGACAGAGGTGGTGGTTTCTTAGGTGTGGTGTGTTGGTGGAGAAGGTATTATCTCTCTGGTTGCACATGTGCATTTGTGAATGGGGAGGATGCTGCATGTTGGTTTAGTTTCACTGTGTTGTTTTAACTAATAACTCATAGGCTGTGAGAGGAGGACATCAGCGCTTTCTTGTGTCATTATACATCGATAAAATATATAAATTATGGGACACTGTTTCCTCTCAAGGAAAAACCCTCTTAGGAGCCATGGGATACAGTTCTTCCCAGCCTGACTTCAGGCTTTTCCTTTGGCAAATTGGTTGTATTTGCTAATTCTTTGGAAGTGAGCGGGGTGGTTCATTCATTTCCACAATTTTGCCCCAGTGTCATAAATGTCAGCAAAACTGTGGCAAAAAAATGTTTCCATACTGCATCTGCATAGTGCATCTGCCACCTTCTCCCTTCCTTTCAGTGTCTCTGCTTCTTGTAGGGGTCTCAGAGTAAAAATTCCTCTTACATGCAGGTCCCTGCTGCTGAGGCCATGGTGATGGTTCTGGTGAGTGTTATGGGACATGGTGGGAAGGAAGCTGGCGAGGAGCATCCAGCTCTGTAGCAGTAGATGAGAGAAGGACTGCATCTGGCTTCCACACCTCAGGCCAGCCCTGCTAACTCTCTGGTTATGACTCTTTGCAGGAGTTTGCGACGCTGACAAGAGAACTCAATGCGTGTCGAGAGCAGCTGCTGGAGAGAGAAGAGGAGATTTCCGAGTTGAAAGCTGAGCGCAATAACACGAGGGTAATTCATGTCCAGTCCTAGACCTGTGACCCAGCTGCTCCTGAGATAACCTGTGATCTGAGGAGCATAATTACATGCCATTGATCCCCATCCCAGGAACTAATGGCACCAGAAAGAGTCAGACAAGCAGCTGCTGGGCTAGCTTCCTCTGTCCCAGCTTTGTCCATGCTCTTCAGGTTCTTGGCTTCAGTGTTTCCCTGCTCATGGAGAAGCTGACAGATTGCGGGAGGAAAGATTCCCTCCCTGGAGCCAATGCCCACCCTGAAGAATTCAGGAGAAGGGCTCACCTTTCAGCCATGAGTTCGGTAGGGATTTGGAATAGTTTCTGTAACACCTGCTAATTTCCTACTATGGCCTCTAGGACCTGCAGGATTCCCACACAGTTTTGCAAAGGAATGTAAGGCCTAGTCTATAGAGACCCCTGCTAGCCCAGTCCTGTTTCAGCTCTACAGCCTTCTGCAGCAACCCTGCTCCTTAGGTTCAGATCCCTTCCACCCCCTCAGTCCTGTGAGGTGGTAAAGGCTACTTTCTCTCCCTCTCTTGCAGCTCCTTCTGGAACACCTGGAGTGCCTGGTTTCTCGGCATGAGCGGTCTCTGAGGATGACTGTGGTGAAGCGCCAGGCCCAGTCCCCCTCTGGCGTCTCCAGTGAAGTCGAAGTTCTCAAGGCGCTGAAGTCGCTGTTTGAGCATCACAAAGCACTGGATGAAAAGGTGAGGTGCACTGCTGTGGGGCCCCAAGACAGCCAGGCCCCTGCCCACATTCCACTCCCTTTCCATAGCCAGTGGCCCAGAATCCAAAAGCCTTCATCTGTATCCAGCACTAGAGCTGGCTGCCCAACTTCCAGCTGCTCCCAATATGTAGCTCTGTCCCTGTGGATTGGCAGAGTTGGACGTGAGGCATGTGGAAGGGTAGCTCCCATCAGGCTCCTCCTACTCCAGTATTCTTTTCTTCTCTTCAAAGCCAGAATCGCCTCATCTCTAGGCAGCAGGATGCCTTTCCTTGTTAAACCCAGCCTCTCAACTGTTCTCTGTGATGTTATGGCAGCAAAGTCACTTTGGCTTTCATCTCAGGAGCTCCTGGAGGATATGGGTCATGCAGAGGCTCAAGGTCACTGCTTCTTAGGACATGATCCTTTTATAGTCACTTGTTTGTACAGCACCAACTTCTACCTTCCCTGCGCAAGGGAGAGGCTGTGCTGCAGAACTGTGAATGGTCTGTGGGTCCGTGACTTCCCTCCATCCCTTAGGGGCAATGTCCATAAGCTGATGCACCTCAATCTCTGGAGCTTCCCCCTAATCCTCACCTTTGAGTTTCTGTTTCAAAGTATCACCCCATATCTCCCCTCTGTATCCCTTTGTGCACTCTGACTTGCCCTTGCTTCTCTGCCTTCTGTACCCTCTGATAATCTACTGTCCCCATAGTCACTTTTCAGCCAGGCTGGAGGAGTTCAGCTCTTTGCATAGATTCATAGATGTAGGGTCAGAAGGGACCTTGTAGATCTTCTAGTCCGGCCCCCTGCCCTGGGCAGGAGAGAAAACTGAGCTCAAATGACCCCAGCCAGGTAAACATCAAGCCTTCTCTTAAAGAGCCCCCGGGTAGGAGCCATCACCACTTCCCTTGGAAGCTGGTTCCAGATCCTAGCCGCCATGACTGAAGTACTACCTTCTAATGTCTAGTCTAAATCTACTCTCTGGCAACTTATGGCCATTATTCCTTGAATACTTCGTCTTCCTGGCTGTGCAAGGCCCATAAAGGAGCTCAGGGCTGGCGCCAACCTCCTGCAGTGCAATGAGACCTGACTCCTACAGTGGAAACCAATGTCACCTTCCTGAGTACTGCTGCCGGTGGTGGGGGGAGCAAAGGAGCAGCTTGAGCAGGAGATCTGAGAAGGTTCAGAAAGCTGGGAGGAACCCCATCTTCAACAGTGTGAGCAATCTTAGCAGCACAGGGGTCAGGCTAGGATCACTTGTCTGGAAGGAGTTGTCTTGTCTGAATTGTGGTCTCCAAGCTGTGAGGTGGGAGGGCCAGGTTAATTTAAAAATGACAGGGGTCACAAACAACCTGGGGGCATTTTTTCCATTGTTTTGCCATCCCCCAGTGCAGGGCTGTCTTAATTTCTAGCAGCCACAGGTTGCATGCCTCACAGATCAAACCACTGAGGCCACAAGTGTCATGGGCTGCACAAAGGACCTCAGGGCCCCATGCTCCCTTCTGTGTGTCTACGCAAGCACCCCTCACCACTGCACCATGCACCCATGCAGTTTCAGCCTTGCCCTCAGCTCACATACTGCCCCACCATGTCCCATAGATCCCTTGGGAGGGAAGAGGAGCCCAGAGACTGAGAATGCTGTTGCAGCTGGAGTGATGCAGGGAATGGTGCTCAGATGAGAGCCTGGAGGCCTCAGTTTAACCCCTGGAGGGCCACATGCAACCTGCAGGCTGTCAGTTGAACGGCCCTCCTCTAGTGCAAGGTAGGGTTGCCCCCAGGTTACCCTAACTTGGATGGGGCAGAGAATCAGAGAGAGAGGTGGTGGTGGGTTATCAGCTTCTCTTTCTGTGTGTTCTGACTCGTCTTATCTTACTTTACTTGGGGCTGCCCTCAGTGTGAGCAGAGCTTATGAAAAAATTTAGCTGGAACCTAAAAGGTTTCAGAACAGTGAGGCTCGAGCTGCTTCCCAATAGGGGACATGGGGATAAGACACTTGGCTCCTACAACTGAACTGACTGATCCAGAAGTCCTCTCCCAGTCCTTTGTCCTCTGACTGTATCGTGCTGTCTCTAGGGTTTCCACAGCCCAACAGGCAGGTGGGTGAGGGAGCAGCGAGACCTGCTTTCCTGCATCCTTTGTGATGGAGCAGGAAGCTGCTGACAGCTCCAGCAAGAAAGGAACAGCAGCTGCTCCAGCTCACCGCAGCTGCAGGGGAGGTGGCAGTGAGGTAGCACCCCCATTTACTTTCCATATCAGTAGACCTGGTCCAGTTTAAAAATTCCTGGGTATAGCTTTGGGTTATAGCCTTAACTCATTCTCAAAGTGAAATGTCTGTCACCGTGCAGATTCTCCAGCTTGCAGGTTGGGTGTTGGTGGCCACGAGTCTGGCTGTGGAAAGAGATGATCAGGCTAGGGTACCAGTGGGTTGAGGGTGCTGACTCGTCTTCTGCCTTCCAACCAACTACCTACTGGTGTCTCCCCAGCCTGGGGTGCCTCTTGATGAGGCCCTCATGCTGCCTTAACGTTATCTTGCACCCCAGATATGCTACCTGCTGGCAGAAAAACAGCTGTGGATACTGTGGGTGGTAGTACTGCCTGCCTGCCTGCATACACCCTGCAGTCCTGGGGAAGAGAGAGGGGAGTCAGCAGGGGAGAAGACTGGAAGAGAGCAACTCTGTTACATGGAAACTAGAACAAAACCTTGGACCCAGTATTCTCGACTTGGGCTCAGCCAGCACCTTGGAACTGGGGGTTGCGCACCTTGGAGCTGGGGGTTGCACACCTTGGTGATGAAATGCCTCTGTAGCTCACATTCACGGGGTGAGGGTATATCTGGTTTCTTGCCCCCTGCAGTTCACACTCAAAGTCCATTAGTGCTTCAAAGGATCAAGTCTCCTTTGATTTCCCAGGCTTTTCCTCTCCCCTTCCTCCCTTCATCATGCACGCTACAGCTGCTGACCAGGATGCACCATGCTAGGAGGGAATGCCCTATGCTAGCCACATGCCTTTGTGCTGGGGGATGAGACGGGAGTTAGGCTAAGGCTGGGATTTAGCTGCAGCCCCAGCACTTCCCAGAGGTGATGCCCCCTCTGTAGTAACGTAATAGCCTTTCCCATTATCTTAAATGACTGCAGGTGAGAGAGCGCTTGCGAGCAGCATTAGAACGAGTGACAACCTTAGAAGAACAGCTGGCGGATGCCAATCAGCAGGTAAGAGTCATGCTTTTGGATTCCCCCTGGGAGTCAGCAGGACTTTGTCTGGTCTTGAACCTGGGCACAGCTCCTGGGGATCCCCTGGCTAACCTGGAATCGCTTGCTGCAGCAGGAAAAAACACCGGCATTTGTCCAGACCCTCTGGGTAAGACAGAGAACAGCAGGGTCAGGTGACGTGTCTGTCACTTTTGTCATAGGAAGTTAATCCTGCTTGAAGACTGTTTGATCTTCGAACACAAGGCAAGAGGCATGCTCTAAGCAGAGCTGTGCAGAACTGTATTTAATGAATAGTTTAATCATAGGAAAATGAACTTTTTGGCCAGCTGACAGTTTGTGAACTGGAGCTCAGTTTGGCAAATACTTTTGAGCAAAAGCATGATAAAAAAAACATTTAAACAGTCAAAATGTTTTATAATGACATCTACAGAAATTCCACTCCTTTAGAGTCAAAATTGTTCCTCTGCGCTGCATTTTGATTTTCATTTAAAAATTTCAGTCATTTCAACATTTTCCCAACTTAATTTCTAAAGAAAAAATATTAAAGGGAAAAAATATTTGTGTCAAATTGGAATTTGTTTATTTTTTCTTTCTTTTTTTGAGTTACCAAGAAAACACAACTTTATTTGCATTGATCTGAAATTGTTGCTTTTTTAAAAACACTTCTGGCTTGAACATTGCTCTGGTCTCAGGCCCTTTGAAAGTAGCTCCTAGATCTTCAGTCCATGCAATGTACCAAACTCCAGAGACAGGATTTTAGACCCAGTCTACAAGTGGCAGGATTTTAGACCCAGTCTATGAGGGGCTTTCTCGTCTCTTTATTTGACCCCATGGCTGATTACTTGTTGGCTGTCCTGTCTCCCCAAGAGCTTCCAGCCTTCCTATGAGGATATGACCCTTCCAGCTTCTGCCTCCATCACATTGCACCAATAGGATATAAGGATCCTGTTTTATATGAATCACCGGTTTCCTTTGCATGGGCTGTGCTGTATGGCACTGACTGTCCCAGATTTCTCTTCAAGAAGCCCAGTGCTAGTGGCTGCTTCTCCAGAGTGGAAATTGTTCCTCTGCACTGCACTGAATTTGAGCGTTGAGATTATTTCCTAGAGGAGGGGCTCCTATTAGGACCATGTGTGTGAGTTCTTCTGTGTTGTCTGTCCATGTGGGCCACTCCCGAGTCTAAACAGACCCTCCAGCAAGGAAGCATATAGCAGCAAGGTAGGCTGTTGGGCTTGGCACAGGCCTGCAGAACAGTTTGAACAGCCAGAATGAGTTTGCTTGTGATCCTCCTGCCTCAGATGTCCCCTTGGCCTTTCAGCCCATTTCACTCCAATGCCCTCCCTCCCTTCAGCAAAGGGGTCAGTCAGATGCATGCAGTGTCCTGGCACCAGCTGAGAGGAGAGGTGAGGGGAGATATGGGAGAACGTGCCAGCAGGTGGCAGCATGATATCAGTACCCCGACAGCTCACCCTTTGCAAATCTATCCTTCCCTTTAGTTGGAATCCCTCGTCTCAGTTTCATCCTCTCTCCCCTAATCCTGCCCCCAGATACCATTGTAATTGCCCCTTCTCCCAGGTGTTTACATCTTTGAATATTTGTGGACAGGTGTCTAATTGACTGATGCTCAGATGGTGTAATTTGTTGTCGCGCCCATGCTGTGCCATGGCTCAGTGAAGCTATGACATAGCTATGACACGCAGCTTTGTCATAGCTTATTGGAGCTATAAGTTTAGACCCATTGTACGACTGCAAATCCTTTTCTCTCTTAGCCAATCCACCCATTATTTATGTACCCTGCTATTTATCCCTTTTACTTTTTTGAGACACAAAACAAAATATTTTACCAAAGCTTAAATAGTTCTTGTGCTCTCCCTGTCACTGTCCCACCATTTCTGTATTAGAAAACACTAAGCGGTCAGGTTTCCTGGCAAGATGAGTTCTTTATAACTTTTCCTTTCTTGTTTTTGTTCATGATTCTGGTTCCCTTCAGTTCATTTAATATATTTTTCTCTAAGAGTATTTTCCCATTTACTTGCTAGGTTTAGCAGTCAAGTTTACAACATCCTATGCTACCTATTAGGTGCCTAGGTAGATATAGGCATCTGTGTGTCATCCTGTTCCACCCTGCTTGAGTCCCTAAAAAACAGTTAAAGCAGAAGGTGTGAGTAGGTCCTCCTCTTTGCTGCTGCTTGTAGCTTAGTCTGAAGGCTAAGAAGATGGTGTGTGACAATGCAAGTGCATGCATATTTTTTAAGGACTTCAGCAAGGTGGAGTAAGTTCACACTTGTATGTGCAAGTCCACTTATACACCCAATAGGTGGGATAGGATCAGCCCTTATTTTTTATTTTAAATGAAAGCTGAGATTTTCACATATACTCGTGATTCCAAGTGCAGGAGATTTACCTGAAGTATCAAATAGAGTTGTCTAGAGTTATCTCCTGGAAGAAGCAGTTCTGTGCTGAAGTGCTGGTCCACTAGATACCATACTGTACCTTCCTTTGTTCTTCTCAGTGGTTTTGCTACTGCTGGTGTTTGGCTGTTTATAGTGAGAGGGATGGGGGTTGTCTGGAAGTATGAAATGTGATTAAAAGACGAAAAATAACAGAGAAAGAGAATGAGAATTAGTGTCCACACATTTTTCTTTCTTTTTCCATATTTAGAATGTAGTTTCAATCTCTTTGGTCTCTCATGGGCTACCCACTGGGGTAATTGCAAAGCTTCATCAGTTCACAGATACATGTACAATTATACAGCTAGAAAGGTGTCCGTGAAGCCCCTTACAGCATGGAAGATACATGTGTCCTTTGTGGATGGAATATGGAGGTATTTCTAACACCTACCCTAACAAAAAGATTTTACTGCTCATTTTTTACTAAGATATTAAGACATTTGCTTAATGCAAGCTTATAAAAACGCATTCACACCAAAGAACATGATTTGTATAAACATAAAAACGATGAAACGGAATGTAGTTTCATCTTAGCTGTAAATAAATACCAAACATGACAGTGGTAAATCTAAGCTATGAATGTAATAAGATGCTCATTAGTAAGATAAGGAGATAGAGACTATGAAAATACTGTCAGGTGGATACATAACTGGTTGGACCATTGTGCTTAAGCAATAGTTATTAATGGCTCTATACCTAGTTGGGAGGAGGTGTCAAGTGGAGTTCTCCATGGGTCTCTTTTGGGTCAGGTATTATTTAATGTCTTTATTAATGATTTGGAGGATGTGCTTGAGTGCATGTTTAGCAGATTTGCAGACACCAAATTGGTTGGAGTCGCAGACACTCTAGAGCATAGGTCTCGGATCCAGCATGACCTGGATAAACTGAGGAAATGCTCTTCAGTCAGCCAAATTAAATTTAACAAGAAGTACAAAGTCCTGCATTTCAGACAGAATAGTTACATATATGAATACAGATTGGGGAATGATTTGCTAAGAAGCAGTACTGCAAAAAAAGGTTAGGCATGAATCTTCAGAACCTGAAGGGTGATTATAGAGATGGTGGAGATGGACTATTCTCTTTGGCCACAAAGGACAAGAATAGGAACAATGTCCTACAGCTGCAGCAGAGAAAATTTAGATTGGAGATTAGGAGGAACTTTCTGACTATGAAGGTGACAGAAACATATTTGGAAGAGCAGGTTTTGATTCTTAAATCAGAATATCAGGGGTTTGAGTCTTATTCTTCCCTTCCCTCAGTCATTGCGCATTGTCAGGATGTGTGACCCAGAAGGCATTACACTACTTTGTGATTCTCCGTGGTCTCTGGAGAGTGAGTGGCCAATGGCAAGTAGGTGGTGACTGCAGCAAGATCTTGCAGTTAGGTAGCAGTGGGACCACCCAGCACCTCATCAAAGATTGGCAGTACCTTGGACAACCTATCTCTAAATATGGCAAGGAGCACATCTCCTTTCCACTTTTCCTGAGCCTTCAGTTGCTTAATGCCTTTTTCCTGTTCTCTGTCCTCCCTGACAGCCCATCAGCTGGGCTGTCCAGTCTTTTTCCTTAGGTTGACAGTTACTAATCATAGATATGCATAACGGGGCACCTCTGCTCCCGGACAGCAGCAGCACATTGGACACTGGTAGCTGCCAGCAGTGGCAATATGGCCAGCCAGCAGCTGAAGTGGCTAGTATTTTTGCACCATCCCTGAGTTATGCTGCTGCTGCTTATCTATGAGCTATAAAGTTGCTCCAGGACCCTGTGAGTGAGAACCTCTGGCCAGTGTAATGAAGAATGATTCCTCCTGGTTTGACATCTATGACTGTGTATAGAATCATAAAGAAGTCGGGCAAAAGGGACTTCCAGAGTTAATTTAGTCCAATCCCCTGCTTGAGGCAAGATCATCCCTGTTCAAACCATCCCATGCAAATCCTTATCTAACCTATTCCTAAAATACAGTGAAATCTCATTGTACAACAGCAAGGTGCAGCACCCTAATCTGACACAGGTAAAGCAGGAGGACATTGTCAGCCAGTGTCTTGCTGCTTTCAGGGTTGTTAAAATATGCTCAAGAGATCCAAGGAAAAGGGTCATGCCCCCTGCTATAGAGGAAAAATCCCTACAGTCTGCCCTAGTCTGACCATGGGTTAAAATTCTTTCTTGACCCCAGATGTGGTGATAGGTCTGACCCTGAGCAGAAGGGCAAGACTCTTTAGCCAAGAACAGCCAGGTTTTAGTTCTGGCAGCTGCACTGGCATACCCCAGTCGAAATGCCCAGCTTTGGGAAGGTTGGAAAAGAAAGCCCCTTGACCTTTAAAGCAACAGGAGGGGAAAAAAATCCTTCTTCCATGTGGCAACCAGCAAAGCCCAGAACCATGGGAAATAGCTGGAGTGTAGCACAAGCGTAACTACTTTATGCTTGGTTATTGTGCAGTGACCCTAGCCCTGAACAGGGAGCAGGCAGTACTAGAAATGGTGCTTGGTGTTTTCTAATACATATGGTTAAATTTTGCAGGTAACTGCTCTGCAGCATGGCCCCACACAGAGGGAAGCCCCACTAGGAGAAGATGAGAAGAAGGCAGAGGGCAAGGAACCAGGGCACAAGATTCCATGGAAGGTGAGGACCCCCAGGAGAAAATCAGATCTGAGCTGAAACGCTCCACACTTGCTCTCTGACTGGTAGCCGTGTGTGGATCAGCCACTGCAGGACTTTCAGGGAGGGTGCCTTTATTGACCTGCCTTCCTTGGGTGGCTGCACACACACACACACACACAGGCACCCAAGGAAGGCAAGTCAATAAAGGCACCCTCCCTGAAGTTTCCCCTGATAATTTATAATGCCAGTCCATGTTCTCCTTGTATGATTACAGGATCTTCTGGTAAAATGGGTTTCCTCACTTTGGGGAGACAGGCTGCTGCAGTGAGAGCATCAGACTTTAGCATACCCAAGTATTTGTTCTTGTCAGATTCCCCTCACTGGCTGGATGTTGTTATGTGCTGTGCTTTTAAAGAGACATGCCTGTGTAGCACTTCTGAAATGGACATACAGATCTTCCTGGTCCAATTACAATCACCAGCACTTGAAACAAGTGCCAGATAAAGCCTGTCAGGACCCCTCAAATTCTCCTGGCTAAATAGAATCCATCTCATTGGACTTTACTACCCTATTTATCCACATCCCTCTTCTCTGCATCCTGAGAGCCTCGGTCAGCTTTCCATCTTGACGGGCTGCCCCGCTGGGCTGTGTCCCTTACAGACTCCTCAAGAAGCTCTAGGCAATTCAAGCAGTGCTTTGGGACAGCTTAGAGGCTCTGTTTGCTGCAGCTGTATTGTAATACTAACATTGTCTGTTCTGGGGGTTTCCAGAGGCTGTCGAATGGCTCTGTGCACCCTGATGATGAGGCGAGTCGCATAGTAGAGCTGCAAGAACTCATGGAGAAGCAGAATTATGAGCTTGCACAGGCTAAAGAGCGGATAGCAGCTCTGGCTGCCAATGTTGCTGAGCTGGAAGAGGATCTAGGCACAGCCAGAAAGGACTTAATCAAATCAGAGGAGATGAGCAGCAAGTACCAGAGGGACCTTCGAGAGGTCAGATGCTTGTACTCTTATCAGCCTGAACACTCTCTGTGTCTGAATTGCATGTGGTAACTCAGAAGCTCAGTACAGGGTTGTGCTGTGGGAAGGGTGTGGAGAAACAACATTTTTAACAAGAGGTTTGGGGATTCCTGTGTTTGGGCAGCTCAGCCTCATATACTTCCTTTTCCAAGGTTATGAGTGCCCTGCAGCCGCCAATGAGTTACTTTTTGGCTCCCTGAAATCTCAGCCCAACAGCATCTTTAGTTGGATACTCAAAAAAACATAGGCACCCAAACGTGTTGCTGTCTCATGGCAGTGAGCTGCATCCATGCCAGAATAGATAGCTTTGTTACTCATGGCTCCAGGCTATCACTGGTAGTGGGATGAAGTATCTTCAGGGCTTTATACCCAGATAAAGGTTTTCAGGATACCACACATGAATGTCTGTTGTCTGATGGTTTCCCCTTATTTCTGCACTTTGCTCCCATTATGCTAAACCCCTTTCCAGTCTAAGTGAAGCATGCAGGCTAGGGCTCCCTTCTCCTCTGATCCTGCTTTAGGCTGGTGCTCTGCCTGCTTGAGGGTCATGGAGCTGTTAGCTGGTGCACACTAACAGCTGGGGCTATGACTGCTCATCTATGTTCCCTCAGGCCCTGGCTCAGAAAGAGGATATGGAGGAGAGGATCACCACTCTGGAGAAGCGCTACTTGGCAGCTCAGAGAGAAGCCACCTCCATTCATGACCTCAATGACAAGCTGGAGAGTGAACTGGCCAACAAGGAGTCCCTCCATCGCCAGGTACTGGGCTATGCTTCAGGTACAACCCACACACGGGGAGAAAAATGCTTGTCAGGCTACAGAGACGATGTGTCCTGGCTGGAAACTCCCCTCTTCTCCCTCTCACAGAGAATCATGTCTGGAAGAGTATGTTCCCCCTAGTCAAGAAATAGGATATTGTCCATAAATTCCTCCTCTTTTCTGACCAGCAGGATTTTTCCCCAGAAGCCATCTGGGGAAAGCTCCACTCAGATAAGTGCTTGACCTCTCCCTGCATTGAAGTAGATGTTGTCATTGTCTGCAGCTACTGTAAAGAGAAAGGACCTAGAGAAACCTTCCCAGGAGTGTTGATGGGAAATGTTAAGCCCACACCCAAGTATCCACTCAGCCAGTATCTTCTTCTATGGTATGAGCCAACTCTAACTACAGAGGATCAGGAGGAAGTTTCCTTCAGGGGCAGATTGTTCTCTGGTTGCCCAGTAAAGGGATTCCCCACTTTCTTCAGCAGCAGCTGATGTTGAAGGTCAAATGCTGGACTGTTGATGTGATCCAGTCTGTGATTCCTTCTGAGTGAGATGAATCTAGTTTAGTGCTAACATGTTCTCCCAAACTCTGGGCAGGATCCCACAGGTGAAAGGGCAGGTTTTTCAGGACTCTTCTGTTTGCTTGTCCTTGAAATGCATCCTCTCCCCCTCTGTAGCCTGGGTCTGAGTTGGGTGATGCTGGGTAGAGGAGGCTCCCCAGCCTCAGCATTAAGCACATCTGTTCTGCATTGTCCTGCAGTGTGAAGAGAAGGCTCGGCATCTGCAGGAGCTGCTGGAGTTGGCAGAGCAGAAACTGCAGCAGACGATGAGGAAGGCAGAAACGCTGCCAGAGGTGGAGGCAGAGCTCGCCCAGAGAATAGCAGCCCTCACAAAGGCAAGTGTGCTGTGGGAGGCACAGCAGAAATGGGGTCTAGGCCCTACTGGGTCCTTCCTCAAAATATAACCTTGGACTGGCCAGATGTGCAGGCCATAAAGGATCATTATCCCTATCCAGTTCTGCACAGTACAGAGCAAAGGACTACCCAGAGTTAATTCACATTTGAACATGAGCATGGCTTTTACACATACACCCAGTTTTGATTTTGAAATTACCTGTGATGGAGAATCCACTGCAGTCGTCAGCACCTTGTTCAAGGTTGGTTCTGTTGACCCCACTGCCATGTTGCATTGATGTCCCATTGCAGGCACTGAAGGTCCCAAATGCCATTGCTGTTTCTTGATAAGGTAACTCTTCTCTAGAGCTGTAAATGCTGACACTTCCTAGAAGAGTCCTTTAATTTTTTTCCTAGGCAGAGGAGAGGCACGGGAGTATTGAGGAGCATCTACGGCAGCTGGAGAGTCAACTAGAAGAGAAGAACCAGGAGCTGGCAAGAGTAAGCGCTACTGAAGCATGAGAGCAGGTGCACCCTGGCTTCCTGCCAAGATCTCACACTGCTCTTGGCATGGACACCAGGGTCAGCTGCTGCTTCTTGATGCTACCCACTTTCCCTTTTATTTTAGTTTGGTTGTGTCAGTAGATACCTGGGCAGGCAGGGGTCTTGAATGTTTGTCTGGGGTAGCAGGAAAGTCTGTGAAATTCTGACAGGAGGCCTAGATTTGGAGATGATGAATGTCACTCTTGCTGTGGTTTTGTTGTCCCTCTGGCCTTGTGTTGGCTCCCACAATGGTCACTCTAGTGTTAAACTGAGCCCCACCCCTCAGTGCAGTGATTATTTTAAATGGCTCTTAGGTATTTATTAAAAGCACACGCATGCTTCCTCTCATCTAGACCAGGCCTCTGTGAGCACTGCATAATGGTGGACACCACCATCTGGTCCCTGCAGCCCTGGCACGCTGTGTTTGAGCGTCTCAGCGTTCTTAGTCACATGTTACCCTCGTGTAGGCCCACAGCATTGGAAACACTTCTCTCCTGTTTACAGGTAGAGTAACTGGAGTGCAGGAATGGAAATGGTGCTGAACTATCAGGCTAGCAGGGAATATGGCTGAGGCCTCCTGATTTCCATTTTCTATGTTGCAAACGCTGCTGACATAATTGAGTGTCTTTGTGAAAAAGCTGTGTGCAGTATAGAGAGGTGCTTCTCCCTCAACTCTAGATTTTATCTGGAATTCAAAGAAGACCTCTGGCCATCGGTGGTGCAATGATCTGGAACCATCTGTAAATAGGCATGGTGGAGACAAAAAAACTGAACCAGCTTTGAGGTGGAGTTTGATCAGCTTCTGAATAGGTCAGTGCGATAGGTCTGCCAGCAGCAGCAGAAGGCCGGACTCCGTAACCCAGGAAGTCACTTCCCATCCTGCGTCCTGTGTTTTTAATTCCTGATTGCCTTTGAATTGTAGGTCTGCTTCTTTTCTTCTACTCTGTGAGGATTTTTTGAGTCATTGCAGCTCCTTTAGTGTAGAATGGGTTCAAGTGAGAGGAGATTGGGTCACAGGTTGCATCTTGCAGAAGCTATTAGCTCAAAAGAACCAATCCCTTTTGCACACTGCCTAGGTCAGAGTCAGAATTAGCACTCAGTATGTAGTATTCAAATTGCAGCTTCTCTCTGGATCAGAGGGATCCCGCCCCGCTCTCTTGCTCTCCTGCTTAATCCCTGCACAGATGTTATACTGACTGATTGCACAAACCTAGGAGCTCTGACTCAGCTTACTGGGGCTTGAGCAAAGAGAGGTGTGTGCAGCAGCCCAAACGTGTGCTGCACACAGAGTGATCATGCTGTCTGGCAGACAAGCTCCCTAACAGCATTAACCATGTACAGTGGTTTGCCAGTGTTCTGGTTTAGCCCGCAAGCAGTGATGTGCCTGTGTGCAGAGGTAAAACAAGGATTGGACTCAGTGGCTTCTCCCCATCCCTGATCTGCTTTGGATCCAAAGCAATGCTGGAGCGAGATGTGTTAGGAGAATGCATTCTAGTTTTCAGACCAGATACACATGATGTGGTTAAAACACCCACCATTTGTTAAAGTTGCCAATACCATGCAGGAACTCAAGGACAGCAGAAGAATGGTGGGAGGTTGTCTGGAGAGCCAGGGAGGAGCCCAGGGATGATCTGGGGACCTCACTGGTTTAGGAAGCAGCATTGAGGGGGCAGAAGGAAAAGCAGGGAGAACACACATCACTGATGCCTTAGGACAGGGGTACTCAACTCCTGGCCCCACAGGTCAGATCTGGCCTGTAGAGCCATGTCATTTGGGTCTCCCCAGGGGTCTGGAAATTTGACAGCAGGGGCACAGTGGCAGCATTAATTGCTGCTCCCCTGTTGCCAAATTTCTGGACCTCCAGGAGCCCCATGGCCATATAATGTGGCCATGCCCTCCAGGTTGTACCAGTGTGAATCCAGATGCAGATGCATGGGATTGGGTCCATGAGCCAACCCTGCACACTGACCAGGCACAGGATTCAGCCATAGACTGAGCCTACACCATTCATCTGGCCAGAAGGTTGAGCGCCAGTCTTCTAGGGAGGCTCCTGAAATGGCAGGGAGAGCTATATCAGCTCCTTGAACAGACGCTTACCAGCTGCCTTTATCCCTGGCCTGGTACCTCAACGATTTAAATATGATCTTAACAGTCAAAGGTCCAGTGAGCCTCCCTTGTCTGGACCCTGGTTTCCATCTGGTAGAGGGGAAGCATGGCCCTTGCCTTTACAAAGCACATCATGAACCAGGGTGATCCGTTCTAGTTGTTATCTGATTGTCCTTGCAATGATCTGATGTTAGCATTCATCTCTCTGCGCAGTTTGGCTCAAAACTCTCCCACTTCAAAGAACCCAGAGTTCTTGCTGGAGTTACAGAGCAAAGCTGGTGCCAACAGCTCAGCAGCCTCCTTAAAGCCTAGAAATCCCTTTTTCCCCTGCTCCAGTAGCTCAGGCCTGGCTGTTCTCAGCCTAGTAAAATCTTCTCTGAATGTAGCTGGGGGGCCTGGAAGACATTTGGCCTCATGATTTATATATTTCAGGAAGTTAGGGAATGCCTGTACTTAAGGGCTGGGGATGAAGGTGCTCCCTTCCTTCCCAGCTGCTCTGGGTCACTAGCACTACTGCTGCTGTGATGCTGGGATATTGTCCTGCCTGTGGCACTGTCAAGGAGTCAGCCTGGTTTCCTATGGAAGTGAGGCGCTCAGGTGTGTGGTACTGTGTGCTCCTGTTGCTCATTTCTACAGTGGAACAGGAAAGCAGGTCCCAATGGGTGGTGCCTGCCTGTTCTTGCTCCCTAACACCATAGCCATGACATTGCTGGCATTGGACCTGATCTAGGTTGCCTTCTTCCTCCATGGCTGTGGGTTTGCACTGCTGAGAAGTCAGGCAGGGCTTTTGGCGCTAAGGGAGAAAAGTTAGGATTTGGGCACCCAGAAGCTTTTGCCACTGGGCGGGGGGGAAGGAGGGGGAGGGGAAGGTTACATCTCCTCTTTTAGGCCTCATGTGGAAGAGGCCAGAAGTGGCTCAAATGGGGATTGTCACAATTTCCTAGGATCCGTCATGACAGAGTGGTTAAAGCATCTGACTGGAGGTCAGAGAGGAGAGTTTGAGACTTGCACTGAAGGTCACCCTCAATCAGCCTGGCTGTAAAGAGATACCTGATCGTTCACTCAAAAGAATCAAAGGATGTGGTTGCATATGATGCCAGCATCTCACTCTCTTGTGTGCTACTACCTACAGCATCTGGTGTGCTGTAACCATGCTAGCCTGATGGGCTGTCAGGCACAGTCAGATCTTTGACCTTGATCTCCTAGGCCCAAGTTGCAGCAATCCCTGATATCAGTCAGCTGCCCTGATACGCCTAATGCATCCTACAGTGATGCATAGGCCATAAGCTCATGCTAAAACTACCAAGAATGAAATAGCTAACAATATTGCCATGCTATTGGAGGTGTTATCTACAGAAATACATGGGGCAGTTGACTCCTAGTGGATATTGTGCTAGGCTTCCTACAGTCTCGGAGACAATGCTGCCTCTGGTCAGACGTTCACAGGCGGAAGGTTCTCTTTATGGTACCAAAGACTGGGGAGCCTTTCAATGAGACGGATCCTGAGCTGGCATAAATCAACAGAGCTACTGCAGTGTATGCAATAGAAGCACCTGGCCCAAGACTGCTCTGCCTCTTAAGACTGATATGCAGCTTATGCCCAGGTCCTGCTGGCAGAGCTGTGAGCACACCAGCTCTATGAGCAACAGATGGCTTCTGTTGACAGAAGACAAGTAGATGCTCCTGTGCTTTCTGCAGGCTGCCACAGCCCCTCTATCAGCACCTCCTGTTCTGCTCTGTGCACCCTGCTTATTGTACACCACGTTAGTACAGCCATGTGGTTCCAGCAGGAGCTGTGTCTGCAGTCTGTTCACGAAGCACCTTTCAGCAGAAGCCATGTAATCAGGATAAGCCCTTAACTCTAGCAGAGGGTGGATTGTCTGACATATTCTGCAGCCGGAAAACTGGCATGAAGGTGGTCCCCACAGTGGGAGGGGTTCTGCTTCGCTCTAGGGATAACCTGGAGAGGATGGAATAGGCCTTTCCCAACTCTCATTAGAACAATTATTTGAAATATATGAAAATCACCCTTTTAGCGTGTGCTGCACAAAGGAATTACAGGGCTGATTGCAGTTTGCCATTACAGGCCCGTCAGCGGGAGAAGATGAACGAGGAGCATAACAAGCGGCTGTCTGACACTGTGGACAGATTGCTGAGCGAGTCCAACGAGCGCCTGCAGCTTCACTTAAAGGAGCGGATGGCAGCTTTGGAGGAAAAGGTACAACCTACTGTGCCCAGGGGTGAGAACTCCCTAGGAAGGGTTGGGTATGCAGCCTGCAGACAGCAAAGGGAGCCTTCTGGGGCACTAGGGAAACCAATACTAGGATTTCCAAAGTTCCTACAGGATTTGCCATTCGTTTCTAGTAGGATTTGGATGGTGCTGCAAAGCTCATCCTGGAGCACAACACAGCAGTACATCCCTGGACCTGATTCATTGTTCGCTGTATTGCAACAGACCTGTGGGCTAGAAGGCATTTAGTGTTGGGCACTGGACACACCAAGTGGTTAGCAGGTCATTGCCCATCAGTGGCAGCAGGAATGGGCCCTATGCTATTTCATTGCTCAGGGGTGGGCAACCTTTTCCAACTGTGGGCTGGAATGACCCTTCCTGTGTCAGATGCAGGCAGGCAGGAGCTAGAGCCATGCCACTCCCACTGCTTGTCTCTACGGTGGCAAAGGGAGGGCACGCGCAGCTGAAGCCGCATGTCCACAGGCCAGATCCAGAGGTTCCCCAGGTCAAATGCATTCTGTCGGCTGCAAGTTGCTGATCCCTGCTCACTGTATTCCTTCCATGGTACAACCACCAGAGGAACATGTATCCAGATCCGTTAGTGTGAGCTGTTTTGTTGCATTTTGCTGAACAAGTGCAGCTGTTCATCCCTCCACCTGAAGCATCAAAATGTTTAAGAGTCAAAGCTGCTACAAGACCTGCTTAGAACCTGCCTTAGCCAGGTTGAAAACAAATTGTATCCTGACCCGTAAAGCTTCCCATCTAGTTTTGTCCCATGCAAACCCATGGGAGCCAATGTCTCTGCCAGAAGGCTGGATGGAGTTTCTGCTGAACTAAGCATTCATTCAGTTAGCTGCAAGAGCAGGTGGCTCTGAGTAAGTGGATTCCTCATTGCAATACTGAGAGGAAGCCAGCCTGTCAGTCTCGGTAATAAACAGTCATATATATGTCCAAGGTCACTTGGGGCAGGCTCCTTTCTCCTTTAGTGGGGGATTACAATCAAACTCTGCATGTGAGGAAGATGTTTTTAGCACCGATCTATCCATCTGACTTGTCACATGTATGACTTCCTCTCCATAGCTCGTGAATCCTGATCCACACATTAGGGCTTGGAATTACGATTGTCTTGCCCCTCATCTCTTGTGAATACCAGTGTGGTGATTCTAGGTTTTGGAGCCACTCTGCAGAGATGTCAGTGACACTCCACAAACAACAGGGCTGAAACACTGCAGCACACTGCGTGGGCTCCCTGGAGGCCTGGCTCTGATACTGATTCACAGAGACAAACTCACAGCATCAGATGGAGAGTTGCCCCTGCTTAATGTCAGTGGAGAATATGGCCTCAATCGATTGCCGTCCATGCCAGAAACCCAGGCACAGGTGCCTGGGTTTATACAGCTATGTGAAGTCTGTCAAAAGGATGCACTAACTACTTTACCCAGAGGGATCTGATGTTCTCAGTTTGCAGGGTGTATTAGCTAATCAAAGGTGTGTGGAAGAGCCATTCTCACCAAGTGAGGGTGTCTCCAATGATGTGCTGGAAGCTTTTTTTTCACTCAGATGCCTGCTGGGAAAAGCGGACCACTAGGGTTTAGGGTCTGTATAGTTTAGGAAAATCTATTATTATTTATTATCTAGCCCTGGCCTTGCCAGGACCTTTTCTCTAATACAGATATAAGTTAGTGGCCATTCAGCCTGGTTCTGTTGGTTGAGGTGCTGCTCTAATCTCACTGCCTTTCCCTAATCTGGACAAATCTTTACAGACACTTCTTCCCAAGGCCAGCCATATCATTTGTCACTGTCTCGGCATGTTGGGGAAGGTCTGGGGCAGCGCAGCCTTGGTTCTGGGATGGAAGGTGTGCAGGGACTGTTTATTCACAGTCTATGCTGAAACAGCCCCAGGAACACAAAGAATAGTTTTGAAAGCAAGCTGTTGATGACTTGGCTCATTATTGCAGAGCAGACCTGTCAGTGCAGTTGCTTTCACTGTCAATCAAAGTAAACAGAGGGTATGGAGAATGTCATCTTTCATCCTGATGTGTGTCAATCAGCCTAGCCCTCTTCCAAGATGCCTGTGTCAGTCTTTCTTGTAAAGTTGCATGGACACATTTCCACTGATTGACTTGAACAATGTTCTCTCTCTCTCTTATGTTAAAGAACACCCTATTACAAGAGCTGGAAAGTACACAAAAGCAGATTGAGGAGCAGCAGCATGACAAGGTATGTGTTGCCCCAAGGGGTTTGTGTTAGCAACTCTGCTTCCTCGGTCCTCATCCTATGTTAGGAGCAGTCATACCTACTAAAAATGCCCTGCTTACCTGTGTAAGACTGAGGATCCCAGAGCACCCAGCAGTTGTAACATGAATAAATCCATGTGTTACTTTGGCTAAGCTGAGATTCCAGTGCTTGCAGAGGGGTTCCCAGCCTGCAACCCCATCTCCTATAAATCTTGCCTGGTTCCCTGGAGCTCATAACATTGTGGGGTGAAAGAGGACCTCAGGCCCAGCCTTGGAGATCAGAAGCAAGACTCTCTCTCTCCCTAGTCTTTGTTAAAGAGGCAGTATAAGAAGTTGAAGTGCTAGGATGGCACAGGGAGGTGGCAGCCTTCTGAAGCAGTGAGTACTTTCTGAGTGTGCCAGCTTTCTTCTGCTAATCCAGCACCAGACTCTTTTGGGGCTAGGAGGTAACAAAGGGGCTGCTTCTAGACCTCACTGTTTTGGCCTGGAGCTGCTCCGTTACACCCAGAGAATTCCACGAGCTCAGCTGTCCTCTTCACCCACTAGCTACCTTAAAGGGCTATTGCTGTTTGTTCCTGTGCAGGGAACAGGAGCCTTGGGAACAGACACTGTGCTGTGTGCATAGAGGAAGCAGCATTCAAATAACCCCCAGCTTAGTCTGTTTGCACATGGGAGCAGATCCCAGTGTGACTGTGAGGTACCTGCCCATGGCTTCTTGATCCCTTCCATTTACACTTCCACTTTGTTTCCTTAGTACTTACGAGTGACTAGGGAGAGCAGGAGGGGGAATGTTAGGATCACATTCACAGTGACTTGATGGGATCTATCTGCAAACTTCTGGGAAGGTTTATGTTATGCATGCAGGGATAATGGATTTCTGGCTCCAATCCAGTCTCTGCAGCTTCCCCACTGAGCTGTATCCTCTTTGTTTGAAGCTATCAAGTTATAATATGGCTGCTTAGTCAAGATGCAAGTTTCTGATTAGGAAAGAGTTGATGAGTGACTGGCATGGGAGGAGCTGGGCTGGTGTGCAGTTTGGACGGTTGGTCCTTTAGCTGAGAGATGTGCAGGCATACACCCAGCAATCCTTAGAGCCAAAGCAGAGGAGCTGAGTGGAATCAATTCACCGTCATGTAACAAATTAACATCTACTTCCAGCACTTCCTCACGTGTGTGTGTGTATGTGTGTCTAGTCTCATGATACTTCAGCTGGCTTCTCCTGCATTTGTTCTAGCATCATTATTTAGCATAACCTGCATGGTTTGGAGCTTAGCAGACATGTAAGAGGCCTAGATGCCGGTGCAGGGACTTTTGAAATATTTATAATCAAAATAAATACAGAAACAGATGAGTGGATTGTTCTGTACAAAACTGCCTGTTCCCCTTTTGTCTCGTTCTGAACAGAGGAGGTTGTCCGATGAAATCGACAAGCTGAGATTAGAGGTTGACCAGCTAAAGACAAGAAGTGGAACCTTTGTGGACAGCGTACATACAAGGTAAGGACCTGAATGCTGGGGCTTCCAACAGGCTGTGCCTTCAGCCTGCTTTGTTCCCCCCTGCACCTTGCACCTACTTGCCTGCATAGCACAGGGAAGACCTGTCTTGCATGCCCACAACTCGAGGAATGTGCTTTGCTCTTTGAAGACACTCCAGATCCATATAATGCAGTTATGGGCTCCATCAGCTTCCTGTTTTCCTGGATCCTTGGCCTGTACCAATGCTGTGGCCAACAGTGAGAATTGTCTACAGGAGGGTTGATATCTCAGGGCATGTCTATCCAGCAGACACTGCCTTAAACCAGCTAACTTCGATGCTGCGAGCAGTGTAGCTGCAGTAGCATATAGCTCAGCACAGAGTAGCTACCCACATATTGACTCTGCTGCTTGGGCTGTTTTTGTAGCTTGCACTAAGCCCTGTGCTATTGGCTGTGCTGCTAAGGTGCAGACAGAAGTGACGATTTTTCCCTGATCTAGCCACAGAAAGCAGCTTATAGCTGTGACCAAACACAAGTTTGTTCGCACACAGCTTAACAAATGGACGATTTGGTGAAAATCTGACTTCTCATTACATGAGGTATCAGATAAAGATGTTACAAAATGTAGGGTCTTTTGTGACTTGTGTCTATGAAGCTCCCAGCCTGTTGCTGTTTTCAGAATGGGGAGACACCAAGAATAAGCTCCCTTCGCTGAATGGGGAGCCCCAAGAATGAGTTCCCTCTGCTGCCTTTCCCCTCTCCCGTTATTAAAACAGCAAGCACTGACAGAGAGCCTGGCCATTGTTATGGGAACCTGGGTGCAGACTCTGAGCAGGTGGAACCAACAATGAACTTCTGTTTGGTCTGGGGTAACATTGTAACTCACAATGCTTTGCAAAAACTGTTCTAGGTTACAGCTGGGAACTGTAAGTCTGTCTGCACCCCTAGTGGTACCCAAGGTGGCAAGCTTACAGCTACCTTAAGTAAGTCTGCACAAGCTGCAGTCACAACAGCAACTGCAATGTAGACAGGCCCTCAGGAGCAGACGGTCAGACTGCATGCTGAGCTGAGAATAATGCTGCAGTTGCTCATTTTCTGTGTCAGTAGCTTAAATGGGACGACAGGGGTTCCAGGTGTTTCCTGTTTGAATTGATAGAGTAGCTGTGGCCAGAGCTAGTCTCTCACTGGTGTAGACAGCATGGCCCCTTTGTGCCATTTCTGCAGCCAGGCTCAGGCAGCTCCCAGGCTGAAAGGCTCCATGGGTCTCAGGGATTTTGCAGTTCTTTCTCTATCTCCTCACAGGCTTTCTTTCTTGTTCTCATGCCTCTGTGTAAGCAATAGTCAGAAAAAATGCTTCTCCTTTCCCTGGGCACAGCTGTTCAACTTCTTAGCATCTGAGAGACAAATGCCCCGCAGGCTACACCAGCAAGGATCTCACACCCACACTCCATAGGCCCTTCACCCTGCTGCACCAAACACCTATAACTGACAGCCCCCTTCCCCTGAGAACCCATTGCAGAGGATGACGGCTCCAGACACCTCTGAGCACAAGATTTCACTCAGCCATCATTTTGCTAACCCTATCTTTATTCCCCTTGCCCAAGATGAAAATCAGGGTGGCGCAGAACACTTGGGGTGAGGGGGCATAGTAGCTTTAGCAGTTGCTACACACATTTTACTCTAACTTTATTGAAACTTGGACTGCACTTTTGTTTATCGAGCGCTTATAGGATTGCTGGGTAAAGGCAAAGGGCTTGTTCTTTCCCCTAATGGTTCTGCAATGTTTGCCACACACTTGGCCATGAAAATGAAGGAAAAAACCCAGACTTCTTTCACCTGACAATATCAGATGAAAGGCGGGGGGGCGGGGGGCTCTTGTTGCCTTTTTACTGCTTGAATCATTGACTGGTTCTCTCTGCTGATTTTCCCTATCTCCCTGAATCCATTGCCATTTATGTCCCAGTATTCATGCAAATTCAAGCTCTTGACACAAATACAAGAGAAGAATCATTTAAAACCTCCCAAGCAGCTTCTCATTCTGAGAAAGGAGGTGACTTCCCCTTAACAGCCCATTAGACCTGCAGCTAGGTATTGCTCACCAGGGTAAGCTGACTAGACAGAATCACTGTTGCTTTATGTTCCAGAAAGTATGTGTCTGCAGAGGGCACCATCACCTCACAAGAACTCTGCAGTTTAGCTAATCTCAGCTGGTAGCTCCAAGGTCTTCCTATCTAACAAAGCTCTCCTGGCAAAAGCAGGGCTTAGTCCTTATCTCTAAGCCAGGGGTTTCAAACTTATGTGGACATCTGGGCTGAACCTGGACTTCAGGTCTCCTTGCAGGCTGGATTCAGACCCACTTCCAGTGATGACGCAAGTGGCTTCAGTGGCAGACAGTGCTGCCATCGCTCACTCCCCTGTAACCAACACACATTGCCAGTAGGGCTCCATATTCTGAATTTCAGCTGTAGGCCCTGCCCCCAAATTCCTGACCTTTCCAGGAGCCCCCCGCCCCTTCCCCACAGGCCAAAAAAATAGTGCCTTGGGTCCTATCTTTGTCACCCATGCTCTACAGTAAAGGACTGCTGGTCCTGTCAATTGCCAGACCAGACCAGATCAAGGGATCTTTCTAGTCCAGGATGCTATATCCATCAAAAGCCAAAACTGCCTGTTTTTAAAGGTAGGTGAAAGTTTCCCCCCACCCCTGCCTACAGTGGACAATCATGGAATAACATGTCCAAAAAAGGAGTTCATCCCTTAACATCATCAGGTAAAGATTGTCTATCCCATCCTGGAACATGAGGGGTTTTATTGCTTTTATCTCTTATCAGCAAGTAAAGAGTCCAGGTAGGTGAAGTATCTAATCTGTCCCTTGCCCCACCAATCCAGGCAAGTCAAACGTCATTTTTGCATCTCCCCTGCACCTGTCCTAAATGCCCTTTCTGCTTGTCTTCAGTGCTCTTCTGTGCTAAAATGGGCCCAATCTGCAGAATTCAGGTTGGTGCCGACAGCCTGGACACAGCCTCTCAGTGTGAGGCTACTTGGATATGAGGTTCAGAATCTGCCAAGTGTTCCACTGCAGACACTTGTGGCATTCATAATTGAACCCTGATGTAGATTCTACCTGCACAAGGTTTGAAGAGGCCGATGTATAGGCTTTCACTTCAACCCCGTTCCTGATGCTGTCATGTGATCAGGGGCAGCAAAGAACGTGACTGCAGAACAGTGTCTCCCTTCAACCTGTTTCTTTAGGGGCTAATTGCCTATTGTTGCAAAATTGCTTTATTGCATGTAGTTTATGCTAAGGGCTACCCAGGGCTGCAGACAGTAAATACAACACTCCAGGTCACAGAATCTATTGCTGTGTTCTGCAGTTGCAGGCAGTTCCCATTACCTTGGACAATTGGCGTGTCCTTAAAAATTAGCATATTTATTCTGAATACAGCAGGTCCACAAAGAGCGCTGATTTCTGTGGCTGCAGTATTGCAGGGTCCCCCTGAGGCTGCAGGAAAATGTCATGACATTTTGGAGAGGAGAAGGAGGAGTTCAGAGTTAAGGTTGTGCCAACTGTTCATTTATAAGGCTGATTTTTGTGATCCTTGTAATAAACTAAAACAGAAGACCTTCATGACTTCCCCTTGCAAGCACCAGCAGTCGTCCTTACCAGTACCCACCCACACAGCTGGAGAATGTCTGTTGGGGTAGGTAAGCAGGGCCATCTGCTACGCACAGACCTCCATGGGGGTAGCATTGATTGGCACAGCTCCCCACAGCAGTGGATCTTGCAGTTAACACCCTCAGGAGATAAATGGGGCACTTACCCATGCTCAGAGCTACTTTACTATTGTTTCAAACTGTTTGCAGACTCTGGCAGACATCACTGAATTGGTTACGCGTAGGTCATGTTTTCAAGCCTTGCTTCACAAACATAACAGCTAGAAACTTATATTGAGAGTGCAGCTGAAAATATAGTGTAATCCCATGATTCCAGGAAGTAGAGCCCTTTATGGAGCCATCTCAGTGTAAATTGCTAAGATACCATGGAAGCAAGTGCCTTATAAATGCTAAAAACTAGATTTTTGGCATCAGCCACCCAGCCCCAATAAACTAGGCATAAGATCCAAAACTTTGCTTTTGGGTGAGACTTGGATATTTCTACTGGAATCAGGCAGTTCTGTGAAAAAAAATTATTTGGGAAGAATTCCAGTTCTACTTTGAAAAATACTAGGAGTGCATGATTTTCTACTAGGCTTAGAAAATACCCTGTCTACTAAATCCTTCCTTCTGAGGAGCAGCACTGGCACAGCAAAGTTCAGAGGTGGTATGGGGCTGTTAGTGTCTAAGAAGCCTCCTCATTTGAGAGTATGAGCTCTCTCCCACTTGGGCAGTGGTCCCCCATGTTCATCTATGTAGCATTTAGCACCTTCTTTAGAGGTTTCACTGAGATTTGGAGTCCTTGCTGTCCCCCAGCCAGTAGGAGAACAAGGGTGAGGTGAGCAGGGCACCAGCCGTGGGTACCAACTGTAGGGGGGAAAGGAGGGGAGGTTGTGCTTCTCTTGCCCTGCCATAGTAGCATCCCATGCCTAGCAGTGTGTCTGGGAAGGGGAGGCAAGGGAGATGAATGGAATGGTGCTTCCCTCAAAAAGAGCCTTTGCCAGAGCAGGCAGGGCCCTGCACCCAATAACACATATTGTGGGGAAGGAAAAGTAGACAGAAGGGACTTCAAAAGAGCAGCTCCAAAAGAGCCCTGGCTACAAGACTGCTGCCATTGGAGCAAGTCCAGGCTGGTAAGACTTCCCTCCCACCCCTTCTACAGTGGTCAGCACAGCCTCCCTCCATCTACCCCGCCAACCCCTTCTGCTGCCCTAAACACTCAGTGAGCTTGCTTATACCTCTGTATTCAGCAAAGCTTGCTGCCTCCTCAGATTAGCAGTAGCATTGGCCAAGAGTAAGGGATGTACCTAGAAGGAAATGTTGAAGATGGAGGAAGGCAAAGATCAAGGCTGTGAGGTCATAACGTTGCTTGCATGCGTCATTTTTGTCTCTCGAGGGTCATCAGAGCATGCCTGATTTCTGAAATCAGTGCATATGAATATATGTGACCTTCATTCCAGAGGTTCTGAACACCCACAGGACCCACATGAACTAAGCACTTGATTCTGAGTCATCCTGACTCTGGAATGTAGCTATGCAAATAGGGCCACTGGTTGATTAAATACAAAAGCAGACTGGCACTGAACATCATAGGAGGGAAATCTCCAGACAGCATCTCAGGAGTTGGTACAGAGGCCTTTCCTTTAATTTGGGTAGAGATAATACCCCCAAGAGCAGAGGCTGTCCAGTGATGACATTTGCTGAGCACACCAACATTTGCGCTCATTAGTACCACGAGTGACATAAATCATCAGAAAGACTGAGATGGGAGGAGAAGTTACCAAGTGAATGAGCTGCTGATAGAATCCAAAGTGGGTTGGTATAAGGTTTTGCATTTGAAAAGCATGAGGGGACATGCAGCTCAGACTGATAGAAATAGATCTGCATAGCACTAGCAATGAATCTGACCTAGGTCAGGTTTACAAAGGCTCTGCACAGGGGTGGGCAAAATACAGCCCACCAAACCATTCTGTCCGGCCCATGAGGCCCCTAAAAAATTTAGAAAAATAATATTTATTTGCTCCTGGCTGCCTGTCAAAGATGACAGGAGCCAGAGGCAATAGTACCCAAGGGAAGCCGGCGGCAGGACCCAGCAGCAAGGCCTGCCCAGACCCTGCCCTCCCCCCAACCAAAAGCCTGTGCCTAGCAGAAGCTTCTGGCCTGGGACCATGGGGCTGTTCCTACTTTTCTGATCCAGAAAGGGAAATGCAGTCCTTGACAGCTTGCCAAAATTCAGCAAGCAGCCCTCCACCCAAAATAATTACCCGCCCCTGCTCTATCAGGTCTACAGTGGGTCTAAAGATTCAAGGAGAGATAATGGTAGTTAAGCACCTAACTCACTGTATTCTTCTAAATATAAATTGACTTTTTGTTCCTCCAAAAGGACCGGAAAAATTGCACGTGACTTACAGTTAGGGTTGACCTGTAATTGGGCCCCCTAACAATTTTGACTTTTGCAGTTGCAATATTTTTATGCATGCAATAACAATACAAAGTTAGATATTTTTTCAGTGAGTCTTTGGGCTCTTTCAATGGTTTGGTGATTCTCCAGTGGGATGATTTAAGGGCAACAGTAGTTCAAGGACTTTATTTGTAGTTATTGACTTATATTTGGGAGAAAAGCTTCTTTCTACCCTAAATTGTACCTGTAAAATGTGTGACTGACTTATATGCAGGGTTGTCTTGTAATTGGAATCATGCATCTGTGCTTATGTTGCATTGGTGCAGCCAGATTGCCACATATTTAGGCATCTGTATGCCTTTGCAAATTTGACCTCACATACAGAGTCAGGTTAGAATGCATTGTCCTCTTGTAACAGAGAAAGCCAACCAAATTCTTGACTTATGACAAGGGCTGTTTCACACACGGCCAGGGAAATAAAGATGTCTGTCATGAGGCAAAGCTGCTATGGGGTCACATCTCAATCTGTATTTGCTTATGTATAATTCACCTGCCAGAGATACCCAGGGCTGAGCTACCATGGAGAAATCAAGAAGTTTCCACCCACAACTTTTCTTGACATTAAGTTCCCCAAAAGATTTTTTTTTTTTGAAACCTGGAGACAAATTAATTTGAAACTGGAATTTTTCAGCGTTTCAATCAAAATCTCAGAAGTGTTAAAAGTTTTTAACAAACATGAAACCGTTTTAGCTTTGTTAGCATTTCTACTAGGGGTTGAGGTCAGGTCATTTCCCAACCAGTTCTAGGGCCAGACCTTCACCAGCAGGGGGAGGCTAAAGAATCAAATGAAGAAAATGTGGTGGGAGGTTCATGTGGTTTCTTGGTATTTTGAGGAGGATGACAGGAGCTAGAAAGAAAAAACAGGTGGCCCTCCAGGAATTGGCTAAACACACAGCAAGGTGTTTATTTCTTGGGGCAGTTTGGAGTCTAGCCAGGACTATTAGTATCCTTGAGCTGAACCTGCCCCCATGGGGTGCAAGGACACCTGAAATATTACAAGGTATATCCTGTATATGGGTTGGGTCGGCTGGCTAACCACAGGTTCTAGCTCATGCCCACTGGGGGGTGGGGGGAATCACATCTCCAGAGTTTGGAGCAGGGAAGAATTTTCCCTGGCTTCTGTGAACAGCAAGATGGAGGTTTTACCATCCTCCAGAACATGGAGCAGGGCTACCAGTTGAGATCAGTTCAGCCATGCTGGAGCCCATCTGGTTTCCTCAGACTAGAGACAAAGCTCACAGACTCTGAGTTGAGTTACCAACCTGGGCACAAGCTGGCACCCCCCAGATGCCTTGTGCTATTTATTGTAATTTCATCTTTTCATATGGTGACTTATCACTCTGTTTCTCATAGATCCCACATGGGAAGCGCCACGGACCTGAGATATCCACTGAGCACTGTGGTTCATGCCCCTGCTGAGCCCTTTGGTACAGCCACTGGACTGCACCGGGCACAGAAGGGCCGATTTTCAGCTCTGCGGGAAGAACCCCCCAAGGTAAAAAGCCCAGTGTCCATCCCACCCTAGGCGCAGATCACGACTAATGTCCCGGCAGTAGTTTGGAGGTCAGCGCCAGCCTCGTGTGCAGGCTCTGATTACATCCGCAGCATGGAGTGTGTTACAAGTCTTTTGTAACCAAAACAGCTGTGACAGCTGCCTTTGGCCTTTCAAATGAGGGGGGCTTTGCACTGTCATTAAGCAGTGACAGCTGCAGGGCTCCCGCCCTAGCCCCCTTCCAAAGCAAAGAGGTTGTTATTGTGTGGGATGCAACTGGACGGTGGCCAACACAGCACTTACTCTCTGGGTTTAAACTGAGAGTGGAGTGGTTTTACAGTCGAGTTAAACCACACCACAGACACATGCCATGGGGTCTGGGGCTAAGGAGAAAGGCACAGGGAGACAAGCCAGTAGCTAGGCTGGCTGAGAAGCCAAGCTGCACTTGTGGCTTTAGGAGAATAGTGGGTGCTGTCTGAAGAAGGGTCTCCAAGGCCTTGTTTTCTGGGTGGCTTGGAGGCCCTTTCTTCTGGGAACTAGGCTGATAAAGTCTCTCTCTTCAGGGCAAAAGGGGACTTCTTCCCAGGCCTGGCTTTGGGAGGTGTGTGCAGGGTTCCCTTCTTCTAGATCCTAATTTTGGGGAGGAGGTGTGGTGGCCCTTCTCCCTGGGGCCTGGCTCAGGGTGGAGTGTGGGAGCCCATTGAGATAGAGTCAGTTCTGGTGGACAAGGCTGGTCCCTCTGTCCAGAGCCTGGTTTAGGGAAACGGGGGAGCTCTCCCCCCTGGGACCTGTCTTCAGGGGTGAGTCATAGGGACTGTTCCTTCTGCTGAGGTTCAGCTTTAGGGAACATGATATTGGTCAGTTTGGAAACACTCGTCCCCGAGGCCTGACTTTGCGAGGGAAACCTCTTTCATGGACCAGCTGTATCAAAAATATTTGATACAAGAAGACTACGTGGGTGCCCTTTGGTAGCACTCATGGTGCATAAACAGCTCTTTTGGTGCAGATCCCTCCCTGACTTCGAGACAACTTGAGCATCCTTGTGTACAGTGCTAATTCCCTGAGAGGCATGGTATTCTAGCTCACCCTCAAGTTCACTAGGGGACCCAGAGAGTCTCTGCCAATGGGTTATAATGGGGGAACAAGAGTCCCGCCAGCCACTGTCCAGGGCAGGGGTGGACAATTATTTGGGCTGGAGGGTCATTTAATGAGTTTTGGTGAGCCGTTGAGCAGTGGGGGGGAGGGAGGGAGATGCCAGTTGATCCTATCTGATCTGCCGGCTGCCATTGGGAACCTAAGGAGGGAGGTCTGTGCCCTACTCCAGTGTACTCTGCTGCAGCTGGGGCTGAGCTGAACCACGAAACGCGCAGACTCCTCCACCCCTGCATTCCTCTGTCCCCCACTCCTGGCTTCCTGTTGGTGCTGTGCAGTGCTGGTACTGCAGGTGTAGGCAGCCAAGCCCGCATGGGACAGGGTGCAATGCAGTGTGCCGAGTAGTCATCCCCCCTGCCTGCTGCAGTGAGCTGCTGGTGATGCATTGTGACTGGCACAAACTCACCTCCTGATGGTGCCATGGTATCAGCAGCTCATCACAGCGGGCAAGCGGGACAGCTGCTTAGCGTGCTGCATCATACCCCATCCCATAAGGGCCTAGCTGCTGGCAGCTATTGTGCCAGGACTGAGCAGCTGCAGTGCCAACAGGAAGCCAGGCTGGGAGAGATGGGTATGGTGGGGGGGTGGAGGAATCTGTGTGCTGTGTGGCCTGGCCAGGCCCAAGCTGCAGTGGAGCAGGGTGGAGTGCAGCCTTCCCTCCTTAGGCTCCCAGCAGCAGCTAGTGGGTTAGATACAATCAGTTGGTGGGCTGGCTATGGCCCACGGGCCGTATTTTGCCCACCCCTGGTCCAGGGCATGTCCAACTAGAAAAACAGGAGTTCCATGCATCAGCAGTGCTCCTGGGACTTGTGCCACTGCTACCACTGTACAGACACCTCTCGACTTGTGCTGTTCTGCAACAGCTATCTATCAGTGTGGGGGATGTCATAGTCCAAGAGGTTTGTCTTTTGAACCCCTCCAACTAGTCGATGCTGAGCTGCCCTGTATATTCAGCACAGTCACCTACAGTGATGGCCTTGGAGAAACTCCGCTGGGAGGAATGGAAGCATCCTAGGGTCCTGTAGCTACACAATGAGTTAATAACAAAAGATGATATTCTCAGGTCACCTATCTAAGGTCTGGTCTCCATCACAGTCTTCAATTTGCTAATCTACACAATCCTTTTGTTTAGTAGGGCATCTCCATTTTACAGATAAGAAGCTAAGGTGCAAAGAGGCTTCCCAAGATCATGTAGGGAATCTGTGGCAGACCAGGGACTTGAACTTAGGTGCTTGGCTAGCACCCTTATCTATGAACCATTCCGCCTCTCTGGCATTCTTGTTAGGACAGAAAAAAAGCTCGTACAGGGCTTTCCTTGGCCAAGCAATGTATCTGTCTAATTTGTCTAAAGGCATATGCATAGTCTTCACCACAAAAATATCAGGCTCTGGCTTTATGGGCAACACCTTTGTGTACTGGAATCTCTTAACACAGAAGGAGCATCACATGAGAGCCAGGGATGCAGGCCAACATACTGCCAGATGTCGGCTGCATTTGTGGGAGCCCTAATCTGTGCTGGTTGGGGGAAGGTTGGGCCTATGTGACTGACCTCTGTGGGGTTTGTTGTCTCCCAGGACTGGGAGCAGGCCCAGCCAAGCAGCATCCTGGCCACCGTGTCTCACACTTTCGACAGTGACCCGGAAATCTCCGATGTGGATGAGGATGACCGAGAGACGTTGTTCAGTTCTGTGGATGTGCTGTCCCCCAGTGGGCACTCTGATGCCCAGACCCTGGCTATGATGCTACAGGAGCAGCTGGATGCCATCAATGAGGAGATCAGGTGAAGAATAGATGTGACTGAGGTAGCAGGGAAGGAGGATTGATTTATACACATGATGACTTTGCTCTGCTCTGACTGTAAAGCCAGCTTAGCTGGCCTGTGTGACACCGCGGATGTTTACATATAAAATTGTTACATAGAAGATAAAACCAAAGAAACCCCTTAGTAAAACTACACTGAGATGGAGTTCTGGGTATGAGTTCACATCACCTACATTACAGAGATATTGTTATTGTCCCAAACAATGTCCCAAACCCAGGAACAAACAGTTCTGGTTCAGGGTAATAGGAACCCAGCCATGCTGAGGTACAGAAAGACACAGCTGATGCTTCCAAACAACATGAACAATGCCCAGTATTGAGGTGGCCCTTTTCTGCTCTCCCTGTTACTTCTGAGGCCCTGCTGTTCCAAAGTGAAAGAAGGGGCCCCCATGCCACTATATATGTCCTGGGATGGAGTTGGAGCCCCAGGGTCCCAGGACATGAGGCCTAAAGACCTGTGACTTCTGGAATCCAGTCTAGAAACAGTAGAGACATGGGGTGGGGTGGGGGAGTGCCTAGAAATGTTGTCCATACTATCAGTGGGGAAACAGGACTGGAACCTGGCTTGAGTCTCCATTTGTGATTACTCAGGATGATTCAGGAGGAGAAGGAATCCACGGAGCTGCGTGCCGAGGAGCTGGAGACTCGTGTTACCAGTGGCAGCATGGAAGGCCTGAATCTGACACAGCTGCGCAAAAGGGCCTCCATCCCCACCTCTCTGACTGCTCTGTCCCTGGCCAGCTCCTCCCCACCTGTCAGTGCGCGCTCCACCCCAAAGCTCTCCTCTCGCAGCGCCGCTCAGGACCTTGACCGCATGGGGATAATGACACTGGTGAGTCACGCAGGATGCAACAGGGTGAACTGAAGCCAATGAAATATATGGGCCTGTTAATGACAATTGATGCTCCTCATTTAATAACCTCGTGACTGGGCCTGGTGCTCCTCTTATATACAGCAGGTTGTGTCTTAACTGAGCTCTGAGGTCCCTGAGATCTGAGTCTGTGGAGGCCACACTGAGATTGCAGCTCTGAATGTTGTTCGCTAGAATTTTGTGGACTGTTGTGTTCCCTCCAGTCAGTGTAGCCCTCTGCTGTCCTGTCCTCCTGTGGAAAGACAGAGTGCACTGCCAGTATTAGTTAAGTCACCTTGCTGAGACTCCAGATGAACACGTTTGAGTCTTGTTCCAAACTTATGCAGAAAGTCACTATCAAGCTGTACATGGGCACCTAGTCATTCAGGCTGATGAGACAAAGGCAGCTGGAGTGATGGGAGCCAACAGGATGCTAGGCTTGAGTGGTTCTTTGATTAAAATGCAACCATCTGAGGGTGCCTGTGCAGCTAAGGGCAGAATCCTGTTCACTTTACAGCCACATGATAATTACCTAGTCACAGAACTGTTATTTCTGGCCCTTACGCATAGTTTGCAACCCTAGTTCATGTGCAGTGTGGACGTGGAAGCATCCATACAGCTGTTGGGCATGTAGCGTAAACTCTGTCCAGGCTGGTCAACAGCAAAGAAGAGGAGGATGGTTCTCCTGTATTTTAACCTGCAGCAGCTGAGTGGCTTAGGGTACTCACCCAGGAAGCAGGAGACCCAGATACTAGGCTCCCCTCATCTGGGGAGGTCTGAACCTCTAACTTCTCAGCACAGGATTCTCCTCCTCTACTGTTTAACACCTGTTGGCCCTGGGTTCTTGCTGGATATAATTTTGTGAATTAGGTTCATGGCATGAATACACATGCAGAAAGATGTACCTGCCTGGCCATCTCAGCCTACTGCCTATGCTGAATAGTCATGTGGACCACTATGCATCCACAGCGCACATGTAATAGGATCATAAACTGTGTATACATCACTGAGTAACTGCCATTTGGTCACATAAAGTAAAATAGGATTCTGCCTGTCATGTGCACATGGGTTAATGGTAGGAGAAAGCAAGAATACAGGTATAGGAGGGTGGCTTGTGGAGAACTATGTATATGAGAAGATGGTATGTGTGTATGCTGTAGTGGACATGTGGGAGACATGAGTGTGTATGAGGGAATGCATATGTGGATGTTGGGGGTTTTAGGGTATGTGAGCCTGTTAAATTGGATAATGCCCATATTTACCAGGGTTGTGAATATGCGAGTTGATGAGTACGTGGAGAGCGTCTGTAGATAGTGAGCATGTGAGTAGCAGGGCAGGGGGCTGTACATGTGGGAGCTATGGCAGTAAGTGCATGGACTGATAGGCATGTATACAAGGGTGAGGCTGGTATGTGTAACCAGACACAGGGTATGTGCATGGCAGCAGAGCACATGCTGAAAGCATAGCATGTTTGTTCCCACTTTCCTGTGTTGCCTGGCCCAGCCCTAGTGACAGTTCTGCAGAGGGGACACTCTCACCTGTGAGCATGCTGGCCTGTCTCAGTGTGGATGTGTGGGCTGTATGTGGACCAGTCAGCCATACCCACTGTCTGCAGCCAGCACCTGACTGTCACTGCTCTGTTCAGAGGGGAATCCATAGTTAACAGCGTCCCTTTTTGTGTCTCTTTCATTTTTTCTCTTGCAACCAGCCCAGTGACTTGAGGAAACACCGGAGGAAACTGCTTGTGAGTCTGTCTTTAATTCCTTTGGCCTTTGATGCGTGCTCTTGTTACTCTCTGCTGTAACTTGTGGACTTGTCAGACAGCTCTGGCATAGCAATACATGGATACTCTTCCTATGCTGAAAAATGTCTGTACCCTGAAAAGTGATTGGTAGTCAGGGTGAAGGGGACATAGATAGGGCATGGCACTTTGTGAATAACTTGAGCCAGAAGCCTTGCCTTTGAATGTGTTGTTATGCCACCTAATAGAATGGGCTCTAGCTTGATTGGGATCTGTGGGTGCAGCTTCAGTATACATACATGTGCCTTAGAGAGGTGTGCTGCAATTGGTGTAAACCCTTCCCAAATGCAATTTGCAACAGGGGGCTCCTAGCAGGAAGTTCAGAAGTCAAGGTTGGCCTGGTCTTAAACATCAGCACCCGTTTGGAGAAGACAGAGTGGCTTGTCCACAACAGCCCATGCCTTACCTCTTGCAAGCTATACTCCACCAAGGCCCAGTAACCAGCCTCTGAGGACCATTAACATGCACATGGAAAAATGATGTATGGTTCAGCCAGAGGTGTGAGTGTAAGCAATGTCATAT
This sequence comes from Crocodylus porosus, assembly GCF_001723895.1. Taxonomy (NCBI): domain Eukaryota; kingdom Metazoa; phylum Chordata; order Crocodylia; family Crocodylidae; genus Crocodylus; species Crocodylus porosus. The sequence goes on from NW_017728934.1 coordinate 4,291,260, forward strand.
AGTAGGGCTCTTGCTTTCCTCCTTTGCAGGAGAAGTGACAAGCTGGGGTACTCTTTACCTAGGTGAAGTCAGTGGGAGCACTGAGTCTGTACTGTTGATGAGGATTGTTTTTGAACTGGCTACAGTGAATGGCCTTAGCTGTGTTTGCCAGCATGCCTAAATCCACTGATGTTCCCCATGCTTATGTGACATTAGGCTACAGTGAACATTGGGCTGTGCTCATGGGCTTATTTGAAGCCACATCGAGGGGCTGTACTCAGGTAATGTTGGTGACTGCAGAATGCTGGGGGCAAATGGCTAGGCCCATGGGATTTCTGTTGGCTTTGAATGCTTGCTTGGCAAGTCAGTTAGCAGTAGAACTAGAATAGGGAACATTTGCCTTTGGGATTCATCTCAGGCCACTGAAGGAGGCTGTAGAAGATGCTCTGTTGTTTTAAGGCCAGTTGGAAAGATGTGGCCAGGAATATTAGCCATAGAATGTAACCTCCCTTCCTAGCCATGCCATATGGGGAGAGATTTAATAATCCACCATGAAAAAACAGCTAGTCCAGAGCCCTCCCTAGTACATAAATGGCAGGGTCTGCCCTTCTTCAGATCTTTTCCTAGCTTGCCTTATGTCTAGGCCTTGTCTCTTCAGCTGTTGAAGGCAAACACTTCTCACTGACTTGATTGCAGCAGCTGAAGTGCCAGCCCCAGACTGCAGCTTAGAGGAATATCATACTTTATTCCAGTCTAGGAGCTGACAACTTGGATGTCTTCCAAGCACTGGGCTGGAAATATCTAGAGACAGGGAAAGGTTTTAGAGAGCAAACATTGAGAGACTGAGGAAGAGAGACAAGCGGGCCCAAGGAGAAAAAAATGGAGATAGACTGAGGCAGAAAGGAAGAAACGATGAGTGGTGGGGGAGGAATGATGAGTGGTGGGGAACAGCAGCAGAAGACGATGACAGAGCCACCAAGTTCCAGCAGCCAGCCGGACTCCTGCATCACGTACCTTCTTGCATACTGTAGAGATATTCTGTAGGTAGCCTGTGTCTGCATAGCACTGCCCGGAGATTTGACAGACAGGGGCCCTGTCCCAAGAAGCTTACTCCAGGGAGATGGTGTGTATCACCAAAGTGTGCATGGCAGAGGAGAGAACTAGCAGGTGATGATATAAATAGTACCACACTCCTGTCTGAGTTTAAGCAGGAAGTTGGCAATGAGATGGTGCTGAGGCTGCTGGAACAAATGGCTCTGTTCTTCCCTTGTCCCTTGTCTTTGCTTAGGTCAAAACCACACAAGCTTTTTCCTTCATCATCTCCCCCTGCTATTTGCCTGCTATCATGGAATTGTAGAAAAGTAGGGCTGGAAGGGACCTTTGAAAGTCATCAAGTCCAACCCCCTTTCCAAACTGTTCCATTACAAATCCTTGTCTAACCTATTACTAAGACTATACAAATCAATCCTGTCACACAGCCACAAAGCAAGGCATCCTAACTTGCCACATGTAAAGCAGGGGGGCAACAGTAGTTAGTGTCCTGCTGCTGCAAGGATTGTTAATATGCTCTGAAGATATCCAAGGAAGAGAGGCATGGCCTGCAATGCACAGGAAAACAAAACTGCCCACATACTAGTCTGATCAGGGTGTAAAAGTCCTTTCTGATCCCAAATGCAATTGGTAGCAATTGGTCTGACCCCAAGTGGTGGTTTTAGTCCCACCAAGAGCATTGGCACACCCCAGTTAAAATCCCCAGCCTTGGCTGCAGCCAACATCTGTGCTTCTTAGGCAGATTAAAAAAAAATGACACTGTAGCAATGGGAGGGAGGAAATATTCCTTCCTCGCCCCAAATGCAACCAGTAAACCCAGAAGCATGAGATTACTGAACACCTCCCATTCTGCTCTGCAATCTGAGGACAGCGAACATAAATCTACACATCACACTCTCTTACTAGACCAGCAGAACTCCTCTTTCTGTATTCCTTCCATAAACTTCTCGCAGCTACTTTAATCTTCTTTCATAAGAGAGCCAGTTGCAAAGATCTGCTTCATTCCCCCACTACTGAGTATGGGCCTCTTGCATATCCACCTGCTTTAGGCTGTACAGGTTTTCCCTTTAGCTCCAGGTTATGCATGTCTGCATGGCTTCTGGGCTTTTAACTGCTGCTCTTTACAGAGCACTCCATGCAGAGCTACTCTAAGATCATCCCTGACCAAAGCTTGTTCAAACTCTTCTTGAAAATCTCCAATGATGGAGAGTCCATAACTTCCCTAGGCAGTCTATACCACTGCCTCACTGTTCTAGCAGTGAAGAAGTTTTTCTTGGTATCTAATCTAAACCTACTTTGCTGCAACTTCAAGCCATTGATCTGTGTCCTGCTCTTTGTAGCAGCAGAGAAAAGGTGTTCTCCCTCCTCATTATGTCGGCTCTTCAGGTATTTGAAGACTGCTGTCATGTCCCCTCTTAATCAACTGTTCTGTAATCAAAACCTGGTCTCAGTCCCACTCGCTGGATGGGCACCAGTCTGTTGTGTCTAGTCCTTCTCCTAATCCCACATAGTGGTTTAGGTAATGACTTATCACTGTTTCTACCTCTGCATCCTATAGGCACACTCTCCAGGATCACACTGTACGTCAGATACCCTCCTCAGTTAGTTCATCTGCCTAAACACTGAAACCCAGACCTTACATGCTTAGACACTATCCCCCCCACCCCAAAGTCTACCCAGTTGAGTGAGCTCTGATTTTTTTTGTTAATCAGGGACCATAGAGAAGTAAAGAAAGGAACAGGCTGAGCAAATGTCTCCCTGTCTTTCTCTCATACACACACACACATATATACACATTTGACCTTAAAAAGCACGAGAGAATCACAGCTCCATAGAAACTCCTTAATGCAGTCCTGTTCCATGTCCTTATATCCATGCTAAAGGTTACATGCCACACAAAGGTTATAATTCAGCGTGGCATTCACAAAACAAAAACAGTCTAGAAATTGAAGCAGACATATTCCCCAGAGCCATTGTACATTCTCTGTACCAGCCTCCAGCAAGTTATTTCACAGCACAGTGCTCCTACCCACACTGATTTCCTCTCACTTTCCAAGAGGTTGGGAAGACCTGGCTCTACCTACCATATTTACTCAAATACAAGACAACCTCCCAATAATTAAATTCTGTATATGGAAAATGTATATATTTGTTAAAATTTTCCAGGTGTAGAATCTAATGTTTGGATATTTGCCTTGAATGTGTCCCCTTCTCACTGCTATATCAAGATAAACAAATCTAGGTGGTCAAGTAGCCCCCTTGGCCTCTGTCCCCCCCAACTTCTCTCCCCCCTTTACTGTCAGACCCTGCTCTTCCTGAACACATGGGAGAAAGGGGCAAAATTTGCACATAGGCAAATTGCTACAAGTGCCCATCCAGACTTAATTCATCCAGAATTGAGGCATTGTTCCTTTATTCAGCTGCTGTCTTTTAGCACAGGGACTCCATAAGTCCATTAGTCACATTTTTTGTAATTACTTATATATAGTACAAACTGTATTTTTTTTAATTTCATGATCCAGGTCAAATTAGCCAAATCAGTTCCAAATCCTATCAACCGAACAGAAGTCAATCATTCAAATCCATGTGGCACTACCACTGGCAAGTATCCTCTTTCCCAGACTTTTCAGCAAGGGGCTTCAGGCACTTCCAAAGCCATGGCATGCATCCTACGTGCAGGCCCAAGCCTGGAGGTCTTGGGGTTTGGATGTCCCCGAGTGTCGCTTGCTTCTAACCAACAGGCCAAAGGAGCAAGCTAGGGGGAAAATCCTCCATCTCCATAAAATATGTGTGTAGCCAAGATCTGTCATAGTGGGGCCTGCCTGCAGTGCAAGGACATGTCTCCACTCTCTACTACATATAGTTATTCAGAGGTCAGGAAGAAGGGGATTTTCCTTTCTAGTCACAGCAGGAAACCACCTGGACTGATACCATGGTATCTGTCCTGCCATGTGATATTTGTCCGAAGCCGGAAGGCTCATCATGATTTACTATATAATTCATTGGGCTGGGCCTCGGTGGAGTCAACAGTGTTTCAAGCCATGGTGACCACTGAGCACTGTTCACTATGTGTGTATACTCCAGATACCCCCTACAAAAGCGTTGTGTGCTAATTAGCCCCCACTTAGGACTGGAACCAAGTGTTCTTGTCACAAGTCCTGGGATCTTCCAAAAATTTATATGCAGATGAAGTGCATGACAACCTTTTCTGGTTCTATCTTATGCAGGACAGAGCCACACTAATCATATGTGCCAGGCTGAGAGGAGTGGGTGACAAGAGGGATTCTGGGTGAACTGTTTGGGGCCTCATTTTATTATGTATCTTAGACATTTAAGGTTGCTGAAGAAACAGGAATCATTGGAAATGGGATAGCAAGGCACAACTTGGCTGTGGGAGTGAAGAGGAAAATGAAATATATTCAGTGTAGTAGCCCATCATAACTTGAAAAAGTCAGCACTGAGGGGTACTGTGTGCAGGGGGCACTGCTGTATGTCTTATTCAGGTGGGCTGCACTAACCTATCCTGTGCTAGGTTCTCGTCATATGATGGGTCACGTGTTTTATAGTTGTAATGAGTGTTGCCTACATTTAAACAGCTTTATAGTGTTTTCTATTATTGAGTACACACTGCTTTTGGCAGCAGCAAAAGATAGTTTATTGAATGAGTTTTTGTTGTGTGTGACTATAAGATGAGGGGCTTTTTTCCCTACACTGATTGGGTGGGGGATGACTCGTCTTGTATTTCAGTAAGTAAATACAGTATTATAGACACATATCTGATCCCTGTTGCTGCACTTTCTAACATCTCAGAACCAAAGACAGTTAGGGTTGGAAGGGAGGTCAGGAGGTCGCATCTAGTCCAACCCCCGTGGTCAAAGCAGGACCAGCCCCAACTAGATCATCCCAGCCAGGGCTTTGTCTACCTGGGTCTTAAAAACCTCCAAGAATGGAGATTCCACTTCCTCCCTGGGTAACCTGTTCCAGTGTTTTACTACCCTCCTAGTGAGAAAATTCTTCCTAATATCCAACCTAAACTTCCCTTGCTTCAACTTGAGACCATTGCCCCTTGTACTGTCATCTGTCACCACTGAGAACAGTCCAGCTCCATCCTCTTTGTAACCCCCTTCAGGTTGTTAAAGGCTGTTATTAAATCCCCTCTCAGTCTTCTCTTCCCCAGACTAAATAAACCCAATTCCCTCAGCCTCTCCTCATTAGTCATGTGCCCCGGCCCTCTAACCATTTTCATTGCACACCGCTGAACTCTTTATCCACATCCTTTCTGTAGTCGGGACCCAAAACTGGACACAGTACTGTAGGTGTGGCCTCACCAGTGCTGAATAGAGGGGAAGAATCACTTAGCCTGTTTATTCTTGCAGTAAGGCATGGCAGTGTTTTAATCCTTTCTTAATGATAGGGAATCAAAGGTAAGAGAGACAGAGCCCACATAATTTTCCCAGAGTTACAGAGGTTGCATAGGGACTTTAACCCCAGCTTTCTAGGGCTTAAGCTGGTGCCTTAATTACCAGACCATTCTTCTGTTACTAGGGCAGGTAGTTTACTCAAGTCCGGATACACTCAGTGCTCCTTAGTCTTTTGCCCACTGAGGCACTCTCCAACTGAGAAAACCCTTTTGCATGCAGCCCAGGGTGGGGGTAATGGATCCAAAAAAGTCTTGGTTCATATCTGTCTTGTCTCTTTCTCTCACGCTTCACTGGCCTCACATCAGCATTGTCTCTGAGCCAGGGCCCAACAGAACTAAAGTGAAATGATCAGGAATGGGAAATCTCAGTAAATCATGTGCTAAAGACAAAGGTAGGAAGAGGAAGGAGTGGAAAAGCTGTCTTTGAAACTGCTGACGGGGTCTGACCGAGAAGGCACAGGGCAGCACAGGTGTCGACAAGTTAGAGGCCCCCATTAAAGCAAAAGGCAGGTCTTAATTGGAGAGAATCCAAGGTAAGGCAAGAGCAGTGATGAAGTCAGAGAGGGCCTGATCTGTAGGCAGAAACCAGTGGAGTGTGAGTTTTGCACAACATAGAGCAGGGGTGACCACAAAAAGGTATGATGCCAGGCTCTACATTGCCAAAAGGGAAGCATGCAAAGGAGGAATCAGCATTTATTACTATGGGTCCAGAGATAGAACCTGCAACTCAGACTACCTGGTGCTAGCTGCCCGGACTTGCGGCCAGTAGCGTAATACTTGGGGCCTGCACACCAGCCTCAGTCGCCAACCCAGGAAGGAAGGACAGCTCGACTGCACCACCATCAGCACAACCACTGACACTGCGCTGTGGGTGGCTGCTGCCCTGATTGCCCAAGAGCCCAGTTACACCTGTTTGTGGACTGTACAGGAACTGGCTGAGCAGGCAAAGCCCCATCGCTGGTGAGGTTCTTGAGATGGCACAAAACACTTTCCAGCACCAGTATTTATGGACAGTCCTGCTGTAGTGCAGGAAGGGGATGACCTAGGAGGTCCTTTCCAGCCCTGTGACCTGTGGTCCTTCTGCTTGCATGTGTCATTCTGCTGCTGCCCCATTGCTCATTCACACTGCTGCCATGCAGCCTTCCTGCCCTGTCCTGCTGTGGACACTCATTCAGTACACTGCATCCTGCATTGCTGGTTCTGCTGCTGCTCACATGGTCAGTGGACAAATGGGGTTCTTCAGATGCATGCGTTTGCTGTGCTGTTGCAGCTCCCTGCTGCCTCTGCATTTCACTACACTGCTTTGGCGGTTGCTTGCCCTACCTGAACTTGGTTACTCCTGAGCATCCATGGCCACCTCCCCATTTGGGAGCCAAGTGTTTGGTTTTTTCTAGAGAAGCAGGTTTATGCTATTCTTTGGTATTGAGGTAACCTTGCTATGTCAAGCTGTATCAAATCATCAGCCTGCCACGGGGAGGCCTTTCAATGTGATATGAATGAAGTAGGAGGATTAAGGACACTGGTTTCTTCTTGACTGGCACGACAAGGTCAGTGGCACGACAAGTGCCAGTTGCAGTGGTAGTTTACCCTATACCACAGCTCAGCTCTAGCTGTGGCCCTACATGCATCTCAGTGCAGCCTGTCCACTATCACCTGTTGCTCTTCTTTCATATGATATATACACATCCCTCTTTGCTCTGTGTGCACTAAAATGAGAGGTGGGGGACTCGGTCTGCCTTCAGATCTGCCAGCCAGCCCAGGTCATAAAAACAATTGCACATTACTCAGGCAGGGAAGAACCTCCCTTTCCTCCAAACCCTGCAACCTTCTCCTCCCTCCCCCACAAAATAGGCACCTAATCTAAGATGGAGTAGACATGTTGGATGGAGAGTGGTTTCTCTGACAGTGCACAGCTATTGACTGGGCTCAAGAGGAGCCATGAAGGTCCTGGGCAGGTTCATCAAGGTAGAACACTGTGCAGCAGACATCAGCTGTTGTGGGGAAATCCATGCTCCTGACAAACCCAAATCTAGAACAGGGGTATGTTTGTTTTGGAAGTAGACTGATGAAATGGGTTGCTTGATTCTGGGGCTAGGCGTGATTTGGGAAGTCGTCTTTGATGCTTAACCTCACAACTCTACTGTTTGTTCAGTCACCAGCGGCTCGGGATGAGAACCGAGAAGATAAAACCACCATAAAATGTGAGACTTCCCCTCCTTCCTCTCCCAGGACGCTGCGGCTGGAGAAACTGGGTCATCCTGCACTCAGTCAGGAAGATGGAAAAAGGTATAGAGGTGGGAAGTGGATGGAGTCTGACAGCAACACTGTCTGGACCTGTGGTGTGAACTGGTATATCTGTGGAGGAGAATGTGTTGCTATGAACTGTAGAGAGGAGAGGACCAGGTTTTCTAAGGGATGAGTGGGGAGGGCTTGGCATGAACTCTGAAAGGCAACAGTGCCTTTCAGAGCAGTAAGGATCACAGGACTGAAGAGATCTCCATGGTCATGAACTCCAGTCGCCTGCTATTGCAGTTGCCCCATCATATCATCCCCTCCATGAAGTGACCAAGTTCTGTATTAAAATAAGCTGATTGTTTTTGCCCCCACCCTCCTTTGGCAGGCTGTTGCTGAAGTTCATTTCTCTGATGGTTAGAGCCAGCTCCCAGTTTCCAGTCCAGATTTATTCATAACCAGCTTTGTGCCCATTCATTCTCCAAGAGTTGCCCTTTAGCTCTCCTGCCCCATAATGCTACTCACCCTGATGTATTGCTAGACAGAAATCATGTTCCCTTTCAGCCTTTGTTTTCTCAGCTAACTTCAAGGCCCCTCTCAGAAGCTAAGGGGTCCATTTCCCTAATCCTCCTGGCAGCCAGGATTTATACGTGCTCCAGTTTGATTGAGTTAATCTTTCTTGAGTATGGATGGTCAGAATTTTCTACAGTACTTGGGGAAAGCTCATGGTATGAGGACACACTTTAAACATAGTTCCAAAGTCTATAAACAAATGGATTTGTGCCAGGGATGAGGCTGTGATGATGAGTAGCCCCGTTGCTCCTGGGGTGGATGGCTAGGTCCCTATGTAGTCCTTGCTGTGCTGGTGACTCAGGACTCTGCCTTCCAACCCAGCTAGAGATTCTGGTAGAGGCGCATGTCCAGTGGCAAGTCTCAGCCAGGGGACTGCAGAGTATGGAGAGCTGGGTCTTCAGCTCCTTTGCTTTGCTTCTAATCTTGGCTTCTCCAGGCCTCAGATTAGCTGCAGCTGTTTGCTGTGTCTGTGCTTCACTTCTTTCTCTCAGGCCAAGCCCCACAGTGCCCCTGTCCCTCAGCTGATAAGCTGTGTCAGAGTAGGCTTGGTAAAGCACTTCCATTGGGTAAACCTGGTACTGAGATGAATAGTATGGGCATCTTTGTTCTTATAACTGTGGGGGATGGCATAGCTATCAAGCAGTGGGTGAAAAAGACGTAGTGGCCCTGGAAAAAGATTCCTGTGCCAAAATGCCCCATATCTTCCCAGGGTGCCTAACTCTAGGTCTCTTGCAGCTCACAGTGGGTGTATCTACGCATCGCTGTACAGTGGCATTAGTACTGCACCATGTTTTAGTACTTGCTTGGGGGAAGTACTAAAACATGGCTCACTAGCTGCCCATACTGCAGCATATGGGTGGTGCATGGTTAGATTCACTGGCTGCATCGCTGTAGTGGCATACTATAGCCAGGCAGTACAGTGACGTAGCCGGCGATCATGTGTAGACCAACGTGATCACTACATTGCTATAGTGTGTCATATGCACTTAGTGTGTACCCAGTACCTCGGTGTCTTTGGCCAGCATTTCTTCTTCCCAGTACTTCACAGCGGAGCTGATGATGATCATCTTCAGGCCCGTGGTGTCCCAACCCAGGGATGGCTGCATGATTCCTCTGTATGCAGTATGGAGCACGTGGGGCACTTTGGGGCAGAAGGTGGCATATTCCCATACAAAAAGCTTACCAGTGCCTTGCAGGGCAGCCAGACTCTGGGAAACAGCCTTCTTGCAGTTCCTGTGTCTCCTGTGTGTGTCTGCTGCAAATCAGAAACCACCTGAATGTTTTCCTCTCTCTCCACTAATTCCCTAGCTCTCTGGAGGAACAGACAAGCAACCCAAGCAGCAGTAACAGCAGCCAGGACTCTCTGCACAAAGGTTCTAAGAGAAAAGGGATCAAATCTTCCATTGGGCGCTTGTTTGGGAAGAAGGAAAAAGGACGTCTCATTCAGCTGAGCAGAGAAGGAGCCACTGGACATGGTCTCTGAGTTCCTTCATTTATTTATACAAAAGAGCAGTGGGGTTTTGGGGTGTGATTGAAATAGAGAGGTCCTGGGGGCACCTCTTAGTTGGAATGTTTCTTGCTTAGGATTCAAGGTACAGCATGAAGGGAGGAATTGGTTTCTGCCAGGCATGTAGGGTATTTATACACATACATTTTAATGCCCAGACACACCGGAGATCTGGTGCATCAGAGGCTTAGTAGGCTCAATTAATCGGTTCTGCTCTGCACGCAAGCTGATGTGCATGGCGCTGCATCGCTTGCAGTTTTATAAGTGGCAAAATGCACATCAGCATGGAGAAAATGGCAGCAGTGCACTTTTGAACGAAAACACCTTCTGTATGTTTTAGTTCAAAAGTGCACCACTTCCATTTTCTGTGTGCTGATGCGCATTTTGCCACATATACAACTGCAAGTGATGCAGTACCATGCACATCAGCTTGCGTGCTGAGCACCGAGTGCTTTTCATGCAGTGCTTGCATGTGTAAAAATGCCTAGAAAAAACAAGCTTTAGTCTCATCAGGTCTGTATTAAAAGTTTAGACCTGCCCTGAAAAACCATCCCTGCTCAGAATCCCCCTCCAGTAGCTGAGTTGCTGAGAGGCAATTAATGCCCTGGTTTTTGCCTCTTGGCCATTTGGGGGGGTGGGATTAAAGGCACTGCTGTATCTCAAACTTAGGTAGGTCCTGATTCATAACACTGTTCAGGGCCCACTGGGCTTTCCCATTTATTAGAGCTGCCAAGGGGTGAGAGGGTTTTCTATCTCAGTATTGTTTCGCCATCTGTTGTACTCTCCCTGAAGCATGGATTATCACCATAGGGACAGGAGCTAAGGACTGAAAACAGTTAGTTGATGCCAGTCTAACCTTTGGGATATTCTTGCCTGTTCCACAGTTCTGATGACCGATTCTGAGATTGGCCTACAAGACACCCTGGGGCTTGGTAAGCTGGGAGCTCAAGCAGAGAAGGACCGACGGATGAGGAAGAAGTAAGCCTGCCTGTTTGTCTATCCCTGTGTGAGTTGGTAAGGATGAGCCCCTCAGGGTGATAGCAGGCTTAGGGTAGCCTGGGGAAAGGATCTATGCATCCATCATTGTCCCTGAGTTCACTGCATGTCCCTCTCTCACCAGTTCCTGCTGAACTGGCACATGCTCACCTCTTACTTCCCAGAGCTATGTTTGCCTTCATTATTACTTTGCTGTGTGTAGTTTTTTACTCCCTATGGCTGCTGCCTATTATCTGACTTCTTTCACTTCATGGCAGTCTTCTTCCAGTGTATGTGCACCTCAGAGACAACTATGTCATTAGCATCCTTTCCTTAGCTGCACCAGGTTAACCCCCAGTATACACCTCAGAGACTCTGAGGTGTGTATTTGTGGGGAGCTTGGGATGCTTTCTTAACTCTAAGCTTAGCTGTCAGTGAATACCTCTTCTGCTGCTTTCCCTCCCAGGCACGAACTTTTAGAAGAGGCTCGAAGAAAAGGTTTGCCTTTTGCTCACTGGGATGGCCCAACTGTTGTCTCATGGCTAGAGGTGAGCTTGTGGTTCGATTAAACTGATACACCCAGGACGCCATCACTCTGTCCCTCCCCTGCCACCCAAGTAAGAGAGAATGGCCACACTGATGAAAAAGTATCCATGTAGATACTGACCTCTCCTTCAGTGTCTCTCAACTTCACCAATTTGAACTGAGTGTAACTTCATTAAAATGTAGGGAGTTGCCCTGACATGAATGTGAAAAGAATCCAGTGCTCAAAGGTCATGCTAAGAAATTGCTGCTAGTGCTCCCTGGAGTACCTATCAGGTAGAATAGCCCTTGCCCGATGCCTCTGGAACCAGGTATTTGGCCTATTCCAGTGAGGAGAATGTTTGTACTGCCTGGGAATGTGGGTTTAACTAGCTGGTTTGAAAAGATCAAACCAAACATGCTTTTCCCCTAAGCTATCAGACCCAGGACACTTTGCTGCATCCCATGTTAGTATGCAGGTGTCTGGTCCGAGATGGATGCATAAAACACCTATTTTCTCCTGTACTGCCAGCTGTGGGTGGGGATGCCAGCCTGGTATGTTGCAGCCTGCAGAGCCAATGTGAAGAGTGGTGCCATCATGTCTGCCTTGTCCGATACCGAAATCCAGAGAGAAATTGGCATCAGCAATGCCCTGCACCGGCTGAAATTGCGTTTGGCCATTCAAGAAATGGTGTCCCTAACAAGCCCTTCGGCTCCACCCACCTCGAGGACGGTAAATGCTTATAGCCATTCCTGGTACTGCATAGAGTCTTGTGCACATTGTGTCAGTACTTTTATCTGGAAAAGAAGGTAGATTTGCACCTTATATTCCAACCCTAAGTGTGCGTGTGCATGCACTCCTGCGCGTGTGCATGTGTGGGGGGGAAGAGGGGGTGTACAAGCTTTCATGGGCTAAAGCTTACTTCATCGTATGTTATATTTTTATGTGCCAGTAATGGAGATAATGAATTTGTGTTATGTCCTCTATCTACCTATCAGAGATGACACAGGAACACAGTATACTGTTGACCTCCATCAATGTTGAATTAACAATACTTCTTTAAAAAGAAGCAGGTTTTCATTCTACTTAAAGGAAGATTTTATCATAAAGCCAGCTAGGAAGAGAGTTTAGTTTTATCGTCTTGGGTTGCTGAGTAGAGATCCAGAAGAACTTTGCTCCAGCCTGAAATCATCCAACAATACTTGATAATGCTTTCACCAGTCATCTCCTCCAAGCTAACATGGCTTGTTCTAATGCCCCCTTTTAACTGGGCCTGCAGTCTGGATCTAATTCAGCCTTTTAAAAGATCAAGTACTCTGGAGTCTGATTCCCCTGTTGGTGAGCTACCTCCAGCCTCTGTGCACATTCTCAGATAAGTTACTGTATTGTGTAGTACATATAAAGCCGGACGTTTCAGAGGAGACAAAGCAGCCCTCTGTTGTATCTGGCCAATTAAGCAGTATTTATTAACATGGCATTCCAGCCTGAGGATATATGTAATACATGTTTTATCCTAGATGGAGTAAATGCAGTTGCTGTTCTTGTTCACTGTTTTTTAATCTTACCTAGCTCTACGTCTCACCAGTATTGTAGAACAATGGATTCCATAAATTGTACATACATTGCGTAAAGTACTTCTGTTATCCATTTTAAATTTCTTCTTGGCCTGGGGTAGCTGGGAGAACACTACCAGTTTTCTCAGCCACTGATTATTAGCATCCTGTACTGTCATAATGTCATATCTCAAACCGAAGTGAAGAGCCCTAGGTAAGGTTCAGGGCAGCTGAAAGTTCGTTTCACTAGACGAACCTCAGGAAACACTAGTACCCTTTAGATAAAGAGGGCCAGACTCCAGTCTCACTGATTTTGGTGTAAATCAGAAGTGACTTCTTCTGGAAACCAGTGTTATATAGAAGAGGATCCAGCTGTGAAAGTCTGTTTGTAAACTACTGAAACATGCAGTATATCTGTAGCTGAACTTGCTCTCATTAATAGTTTTGACTTGGCAGTCACACTTCAGTTACAAAATAACTTTGTCTGACTTTATCCCATTGCCCTGTGTGACTTTTGTCCCCCTAGTCCTCTGGAAATGTCTGGGTCACACACGAAGAGATGGAGAACATGGCAACTTCCACAAAAACGGTTAGTGCCTTTTGTCTAGTGCCTCCTCCCATCTGAATGGCCTGTTGCTTGCTAAACACAACTTAGAAGTGGTTAGTGTTGCAATCTTAGTCCTTAGGGCTCCATTGAATGAAAAAAGGAGTTCCTCAGGCAGTCACTTTATGGAAAATAATTTGGAACTGTTTTGGAACTGTTAATAACTTGGCAGCGTCTGTGCCTTTCTTTTTCTTTTTTGCTTAAATAAGCAACGCAAGATCCTGTGGTTTTGCTGAGAGTTCATGACATTGATCTCTGTGTTTCTAAGGCCCCTGCTACATGTTACATATATTACGCAATTAACTGGTTTATCGCACAGTAACATTTTTGTGCCACACACATACAAAGTAATTCTCACACAATTAACTGGTTAATCACACAGTACCTTTAGACCAGCCACACTTGCAAAGTAATTATCACATGATAAAAATGACTGTCCAACTATAGAAGGAGCCAACCAGCTATGAAGTTAGTGCTTGAAAATGTATAACAGCTCTCTAGCTGGTTTCTATCCAGCTTTAATCTGAACATGTAGCAGGGCCCTAACAAAAATTACCCATTGCTTTCAAGACGGTGCAGAAAAATGACTTAGAATGTGAGATCCTGACTCTGCTGATGCTGCTGGCAAAATGTTTATTGACTTCAGTGGGGCCATTTTAGTGACCCTTATGTAAAATGGGTAAGGGATTTCAATCTGTTTCTTACTGACCATCTGTCAGTATCACAGTGCTACAGCTCATTTTTACAACCACTATGAACATATGATCCAAAAGCTAAAGAGAATTGGGTGGAATTGGCATCGTGCATTGGCAGAATCCTGGGTGCCTCAAAGTCTCCGGCAAACCTTGCTTTGCAGTCAGTAGGGTCAGAATATCACCCATGCAGTTTCTCTCGGGGAGAAACGCACCCCTGAGCTGCATATCAGTGGGTGAACCTATGTCTCCCTGGCCTATTCCAACAGACATTGAGTCCCATTAGCACTTTTTATTTGACTGCAGTAGGTCACAGTTCAAATATGTATGTTCAGTTGTATTTGTTTGAAAAGTGTGATCTGTGGGTAGCAGTTACTGACTTTACTTGTTTTTGTTGACATGCTACGTTTGTTACAATTAGGACACTGAGGAGGGCAGTTGGGCACAGGTGAGATTCCCATGTCATCTCTTTTCGTCTTTGTTAGGCTGGGGAGTTACTTGTTAGTAGAGGCAGCACAACCCAGAGAATCAAATATGACCCTCTAACAAACTGAACTCCTTGGTGACACGGTGTGTGTCCAATCACATCACTCCATTTCCATGCAGGCCACTCCCTCGGACAATTATTCAGCATTTATCCCTGCCCTTATGAACAGTTATTCCCTTAAGCCCTGCCCCCAAAAGGACATCATTGGAAGGTCGGTGAAGGCAGCAGCAGAGACTCTCAAACCCTCACAAGGCAAGGAAACCCTTCTTTTTATTTTCCATTGTGCTTGAATTAATCCTCTTTTGTCTTGTCTTATTTTGGGGGTGAATTCATGATACCAGATCTTCTTCACTCACTTATCACCTATCTATGATATTTATTACACCATGCACTCCTGCCCTTAACTCTTGGATGGAATGGAATTTAATGCATATTACTGTTGCTATTTAAATTTCTATGGAAGTAATAAAACATGATACCCTGAACCTTTGTACAGTGGGTAATGACATGCTAAGATTTTCCAATGCACTGTAGGTGACTTAGTTATTGACAATGACTGGAAGATACTGGTGATGGACCTGCATAGCTTTGGTAGATCGTTACCCTGTGTTCCTCTAAGAAGTGGCTTCCTGGGAACATTTCTGGTAGAAACACTTGCTGTTTATCATCTCTTTATGCACAGCATGTAAGGAGTCACTCATCATCATCCCTGGAAAAAGTGTGAAAACCTTATTAATAGTAGTGCTAAGTACCATATTTTCTGGCATCCAACACTCCCCAGAATGTATCTTTTTGCACCTGGGCAAAAAGACCCACCAACACACTTGTAGGCAGGGGGATGACCTTCTCAGCAGTGCATCAGCAGAAAGGGCTCTTGAAGTCATAGTTGACTCCAAGATGAACATGAGTCATCAATGTGACAAAATGATCAACAAGGATAACCGCACTTTATCATGCATTAGCAGATGCATGACTAATTCAGGGAGGCGGTGCTTCCCCTCTGTGTGGCACTGGTCAGGCCGTGGTTGGAGTACTGCGTCCAGTTCTGGGCGCCGCACTTCAAGAGGGACGCGGAGAATCTTGAGAGGGTTCAGAGGAGGGTACTCATATGGTCAGAGGCCTGCAGGCAAGGCCTCATGAGGAGAGACTGAGGGACCTAGATCTCTTCAGCCTTCGCAAGAGAAGGCTGAGAGGTGATCTTGTGGCTGCCTATAAATTAATCGGGGAGGGCAGCAGGGAATAGGAGATGCTCTATTTACTAGGGCACCCCCTGGAGTAACTAGGAACAATGGCCACAAATTGACAGAGAGCAGATTTAGGTTGGACATTAGAAAGAACTTCTTCATAGTAAGGGTTGCCAGAATCTGGAATGGGCTCCCAAGGGAGGTGGTACTCTCTTCTACCTTGGACGATCTTCAACAGTAGACTGGACAAGCACCTAGCTGGGGTTGTTTGACTCAGCACTCTTTCCTGCCTGGGGCAGGGGGTCAGACTCGATGACCTACTGAGGTCCCTTCAGACCCTAACATCTATGAATCTATAATACATACCTTGTTTTGGAAAGTAAGAATGAAGAAAAAAGATTTTTCCAGAGTTATGACTGCATAAAGCACGGACAGAGCATAATCTGATGATCTGCCCTCTTTTCCCCGCTTAGACTGTGAAATAGCAGGAGAGATATCAGAAGCAGCAAGCAGATGAGCAATATTGCCCTAAGTAAGGTTAGCTTGATTAATAAAACATCAAGACCATTAAAAAGAAGAGATGGTTGTTAATACCATAGAGTGGAGAACAGTGAGCTGTTAAGTCAGTTGACTCCCTCGGTTGCCTGAATAGTAATGCAACAGCTGCTGCACTGTGGAACAGGAATTAAAGTAGGGCACTTCTGTTCTGGTGAGAAAATCAGCTTACCAGTTTAATATACACATCCCAATTGGGGGGGGGAGGTGCTGGTTTGTTGGAGGGAAAGATGCATGTTGTATGCAAGAAAATATAATATGTTTAGTACTGTATCACTGGAAGAATTGGCTAACCTCATAATTACTTTGGGAGGTAGGGAAGTTTTATCAAATCCATTTTGTAGGTGGGAAATTAAGAAGCAGATTGAAGCAAAGATGCTCCCAGGGCCTAATGAAGAACACATGGCTCTCACTCCTGTTAGGTACATCATGCTGCCCCAGATTGCAACCCCTCCTGAATTCCTAGTTCAGGAATATGTGGAACTGGGACAATATTTCTCACTAAGAGTGAAAGAAGTGGGGCTCACAGGGGGTTAAAATGTCATAGGTCAAGGCCTACTCTCACGAATCCTGCTTCTGTGCAGATGTGAATGGTTTTCCTGCCAGCAGCGCATAAGCCTGATTCTCTCCTGCACTGAACTTTGCATAAAGCATGTTCAGATTTGTTATTCTTATTTGGTAGCGCTGTATCCCACTTCACACTGGGTTTAAATAACTGTGAAGGGGAACAGCAGCAGATTATCTAGTGCTTTGACTCTTTATCCAAGATTTATACATGCCTGTATTTCTGTGCTATTTGCAGATCTGTGGTTCAGTGCAGAGAAATACTAAGCACCGTAGAGCATTACAGACAATAGTGAGAGCCGTTGCAGCTGATCCATACTTCGCTGCACACCCAGGACGATATAATGGAAGGAAATTCCTTATGAGAAGAGCTACTTTGTTCTTCTCAGCAAGAGCTCTGCAGGCTGCAGTGGCAGCAGTGTGCTAATTATATTCAGAAGTATTTGTAACAGAATACTTTGGTCCAGACTCTATTCCACCATTTGAGTGTCTCAGTGGATGCGTCTACATGTGCAATTAATGCACCTGAATTTTCTGCACAGAAAATTTAGGGGCATTAAACTGTGCCTCTGCATGCATCTGAATGTGTGCCCATCAGAAGTAAAATTCCTCCCAGTGGGAGATGTTCAGTCTAAGGCTGCTCCTGCCCTGCTCTGCCCCCCTGAAGCAGCCAGGGGGAGCTCCAAGCTCCCCTGGTGCCAGCTCTGGGCTGGCATGGGGCACAGGGGCTGGTTCTGATCTCCATGTGGGTGGGAGCTGTCCTTGCTCTGGGCAGCTGCCTCCGTGCCCCATGGAGACTAGGGCCCATTCCAAACTCCACATGGCTGGCAGAGCTGTCCTGGCTTCTGGGCAGCCAGGGCAGCTTTCCCAGCCACATGGAGATTGGGACAGGCACTGAGCACCCATAGCTCTCCCCACCCCTTGTGGCCCCTTGCTGCCTACACTGACTGGGAGCAGTTAGTTTAATGTGCTGATTTCTAATAGCTATAGGTACTAAAAAATGGATCATTAGACTAATCTACTCTGCAGTAATTGCTGTGCACATGTAGCTGGTGTGCTTTACTGCACATTAGATTAGTCTCATGTACAGTAAAGCGTTTCTTGTAGATGCATCCAGTGTGATCTTATTCCATCCTGATCAAGTCTCTGGAAAATTAGTTAAGGCAGGGAAGGCCTCCTTCTGATCATTGCTTTTTTCTGAGGCTGTCATAAAATTATGATGATGGAGTGTTCCAAAAGTCAGTGTGTAGACCTGTTTTTAGGGACTCAAGCAAGATAGAAAGGATTACACTAGGAGCATTTTTTTGCCCTGGTTGAAATTTTCAGTTATATAAGACTTTTCATCTAAGTGTTTGAAAATGTTCTGCAGGCACCAGTTCAAGATAGGAGTGTGAGAAAAATTTAAGCTTTCAAAACAGTTTTCCTCTTCAAAAAAAGAATCAAAGATTGAAATCTCAAAATTTTTCAAAAACTAAAAGTCACTCAAACGTCTACATTTGGTTGATTGTTTTGTTTTGATGTTGACCTTTTTTCCTTTACATTTTTCTGTTGTAACCTTCTAAATGAAAAGTCACTTCATTGCAAAACAATTGGAAATTTTTCATTTTGAAAATGTCAAAAACAGAACGTTTCAGCAATTTCTGTTTCCAGGGGTTTTTTTTAAATTGAGAAATTTATTGAAGATAAATCTTTCTGGGAATCATTACTACTTTGATGAATCAGCCTTTTCCAATTTCCAGGTACTCAGTGGAGTGTTCTGTTCCCATCTACTTTTGTCTGAGCCACTTAGGTTGGTAAACCATTGCTTATCACAGTGTTAGCTTACATACTACAGGCTTGTGCTTTAAGTTCCAGAAACTCCAAGTTTGCACCTTTGTTCAAATATTTCCCCAAGTATATGCAGTGTTATAATAATAGTAATATGTAACTTTTATACAGTGGGACTCATCTGTACTTCACTAATCTGCAATTATCTGTACTCAGATAAAGAAGCACTGACACAAGTAATTTACTTTTCAGAGTAATAACACTGTTGCATAAGTATTTTCAAAAGCAAAGTTCCTGGTAAGACAGATTCAGCTGAAAGTCAGCCGACTTCTTCTATATGTAAGAGATGAGAAAAACCTTGTACCAATATGTATCAAAATGCCATCACTGGATGTCCTGGAAGATTGTCTGCAGCACTGCTGAGTACCAGCATCCATGCTTGTCTCTTTACTTTCACAGACACTAGCCTATGGGGACATGAACCATGAATGGATTGGGAATGAATGGCTGCCAAGTCTGGGTCTCCCTCAGTATCGCAGCTACTTCATGGAGTGTCTTGTTGATGCTCGAATGCTGGATCATCTGACCAAGAAAGATCTCAGAGTGCATCTAAAGATGGTTGACAGCTTCCATCGGTGAGCTGCCCTTCCTGCTACACCCTTTCCTGAGCAAGAAGGAAGAAGAGGGCCTGTTGCAACCATGAGAGTGAATGAAAGCTATAGGTCTTTGAGTATCAAGGGTTCCCAGCTGGGATTTTCCCCAGACTTTAGCTAAGCACCTCAGCTGGTGAAGCTGAGCATCCTTAGACATCAGCTTTGAAGAAAAGATTTTGCTGGCTGTGGAACAAAGTGGATGGTCCAGGATAATTTACAAAATTCTTCCTCATCAAATTGCAGTCAATGCAACTGAACCAGTAGTGTAACTAAGGGGGTGACAAGGGCAGCCCCTTGGGCACTGCCTTTGTTGCGGGGGGTGAGGAGGAGGAGTGCAAAAATAGCTGGTACCGCAGAGAGGGCTCATCGCAGCTCTGTAATCATCTGTCACTGCCCCAGCATAGAGCTGACCAGCTTTGCCTCTGAACTAAACGACTGGGGTGGGGGTGCTTTAGTTGACATGTAGTTCAAAATATTTGTCCCAAATCATAACAGGTCTTCCTTACTCATTTGTTTTCACCCTCTATAGTCTGTCAGGTACAGCAGTGACAGAACCAGTCCCTGCATAAGCCACCTAATTTTTTTTACCTTGCTGCATGTTTATATGGATAAGAAGGCTGGTGTCATAATCAGTATTGTTCGTGTGTCAGCCATTGCTTGGCAATTCCTGATAGACAGATCAAAGTTTAGCTAGATTTTGCCATGGAGGTGGTAAGAAGGTTACTTCCTGAGATGTCTGGGCCTTGAGAATAGGTTTTGTGTGTGATAGTAAGTTGTTTCTAATGCGGCCCAGTGCCCTGGCACTGGGTGAGGGTCACTCTCCAGGAGGCTGCTCGTCTTGACGGAAATCCGAAGACTGGGGGAATTCCTGCCGAAAGTGGGTACAGCCTGTTTGGAGCGGCTGGAGTCCCAGTTTCAGAAAAGCAACTGCTTCCAAGGAAGCAGCTGCTGGCATCCATCCATCTCATCTAGCAGGCCACCATTTCAGGCTGGTTTCGCTTTCCCCTCAATTCTGGAACTTACCCAGGTGCTCTTTTCAAGGGGAAGTTTCTGCACTTCTGATGAATGCGTGTTCCAGGGATTTTCCCCCTGGAGGTTGCTATTGTTCCTTTAGGTAGGGATCTTCCACACCAATTCCATGAGGCAGAGAGGAGCTCTGAATATTTTAGGTCTTTGCATATGTGTTGAACTTCCCTCCTCTCTTAGTCAGAACCTTTACAGAAATCTCTGTAAAGGATCTTGCTGGGATCCTTTGACCTTTGCTGACTTCCTGCCCCCTGGGCAGGGGGCTGGACATGATGATCTTATGAGGTCCCTTCCTGCCCTAATGTCTATGAAATCTATGAGTCGGGCAGCCGTCTGTAACTGGGGCTTGGATCTGTCTGATCCATATGTAATTTAGATCTGTAGCTTGCAAGCTGCGGGGGCTATGTGACCTCCTGCTAGACTACAAAGGCAGTGGGGTCCCCAACCTCTAGCTTTTGGGAAGCGATCACCCTGCTCCTATCTGATCACTCAAGGCCTCTCATTCTCACTGGCCAGTTCCTGATGTCCTTCCTGGCTTAACAGTCAAACAGGGTAGGCCAGTGGGTTAATGGCCAGCATATGCTAAGGAATGTGGCCTGTTTGCTTTACAAGGTCACCAGTGGAATAAAGTGTCTGTTCAGAGCAGGGAAGGCTGTGTTCTCCTGCAGCTGTTCTTTCAATTCAGGAGGCCGGGAATTCTCCCTGAGGGAAGCAGGGGAATTTGCAGCCTCTCAACACACAGCAGCTTCCCACATCCATCCTTTTCCATAGCCTCCCTGGCTTTGTGATCCACATATCGCTCTTTCTCTGGATCTGTAGCTTCTGGACCTTTCTGGGGTTTTCCTTGCCAACCACAAGCCCCAAGAATGTCACTAGTTACAGTCATGGGCAGGGCATGTTGCTGGGGAGTGGAGAAGAGCACCAGGTCCAAAGACATGCCTTCCTCCCACCTGAGCATAAATGGCTGCTTGGGGGTTGTGACCTGCACATGGACCATCTGGCAGAAGCTTAACTGCTAGTGTGTGGGTGAGATGGAGGGAATCACCCCCACAACACACATGTCCTGCATAGGGGGCTTTTGCAGGGCAGTCATGCACCCCGTGGAGTGGACAGGGAACATGTGTTTGCACAGTAGACCATGATGCAAACTTTACATGTGGATGGAGAGACTGTATAGCACTCTGTGAAGGTGCGTCTCAGCTGGCAGCTCCTGGATGTGCTGGGAGTTCCTGGTTGAATTTTTACTCTTAAAGTTCAAATTCTGCCTCGGGATCCTTCCAGGGCAGGGGTGGTCAGCCCCTGGCCTGCAGGCCAAATCTGGCCTCCAGTGCCATGTCATTTGCCCTGTGGAGCTGTCTGTGGGTCCCTAGGGAGTCCTGTGCGTGGGGCCTGATCCCACTGCATAGGACCAGGCAGAAGCAGTGCAGGTCCCCTGGAGCCCAATCCTCGTGCGTGGGACTGGGTGGAGGCAGTACAGGGCCCTGGAGCCCAGTCCTGGTGTGCGGGGTCCAGTCTGGCCCACAGAGCAGCCCCTTATCTGGGCCTGGCACAGGTATCAGGAGAAATCTCAAAACTCTGGGGTATTTCTGGAAGCTGCACTACAGCAAGCAGCCACGAAGCTCCATTCCATAGAGGAAGTCTGAGCAATGAGAGGAATGCAGGTTGGTGAGTCTGGAGCCAAGCTCTTTCATACAGATACTACAGAACAGGTGGTGGTGAGATGCCCACTGTAGATGATTGTGGGAGTTATTACAGGGATGTATGGGACAGATGTTTGCAGGGAAGCCCTAGTGTTCATCCTCCAGAGAGCAAAGGACTCTTGCAATGAGCTTCTGAAGGGCTGGACTCGGTTCTGATGTTTTTGGCCTTTTCTATGCTGGGTCAAGAATATATCCCTTGGGGTTTTTTTGGTAATAAGATTCAAACTTATTATCCTGGAGCATCCCACAGCTGGTTTGTGAACCCAGGTGAGAAATAAACTCCTGGTGTTGCTTTCCAAGGATTAATCAATGTGTTCTGTTCTCTAGTACTAGCCTACAGTACGGCATCATGTGCCTGAAGAGGTTAAACTACGACCGCAAGGACCTTGAACGGAGGCGAGAGGATAGCCAACATGAAATCAAAGGTCAGTCACAAGTTAAAAGATCTTTCTGGTGTCTGATGGAAAACAACACCAGGCGCAATCTGCCTAATGTGCTCATTTTCCTATTTTCCTTCCCTCAGTTTCAAATACAGAGGTTGCCATGGAAAAGTCAACATTCCCCCACTAATGTCAGACAATTATAAAATGTTGTACAAGGGCTATTCTGCAATAGCTCACTATGTGGACTTTCTTATCCCACATTAAGAGAGTCTTTGGGTGTGTCTATACATCACCCTACATTGCTGTAGCAACGCAGTATGTCACTGTAGCATGTTGCTATGGCAATGTGGAGTGATGTGGGTCTACACGTGACTGGCAGCTACTTCACCATAGTGGCGCACTCGCCTGTTGTAGCTTACTGCTATGGCGAAGTAGCAGTGAAAACTAACCGTACACTGCGTGCACGGCACAGTACAGGTAGTTATTGCACCATGCTTTAGTACTTCCAAAAGTATTGCACCACGCTTTAGTACTTCCAGAAGGAAGTACTACAGCACAACACAGTAACAGCATCACCGTAGGGTGATGTGTAGATGCACCCTTTGTGCTGTTCAGCTTAGTCCACTTTGCACAAAAAAAATCTTTGTATGGAAAAGGGTGTCTACATGAGGAGTTAGTACAAAAGAGCTATTACCTTGAAATTTATTCCTTATTTCACAATAGTTTAGCTGTGTATACAAGCCATAAATAGAGAGGAAATTGGCATCTCTATGGAAGCTCTCTGCAAATGGAGACTACTCCCTACTGAACCTTTACTTACAAGTAGATTGGTTTTTAACTGGTTCTTCCTCCTCCTCTGAGGTCCTGATTCTGTTTTGTAAGAGCATGAGCTGTGCATGTACCTTGAATTGTTCAGGTAGAAGATAAGTGGCAAGACCAAAGGAGGCCAGAAGGTCTATTGAGGTTATGTTACCAGCATGACAAGTTAAGTAGACTGTTGCAAACAAAGGATTCAGTCCTGCCCTAACTAAAATCAATGGTAGTTTTGGATTCCTTGACTTTAGTAGGGTGGGGTTATCAGGGTTTACCCTGAGAGCTTGGCTTCTGAAGTAGAGCTGTTCCTAAGCAGATTGGGGGTTCCAGCTCCCCAGTTAGATGCACCTTTGTAAGAAGCTGGCAGTTCCTCATTTTGGCCAGCCTCTTCTCCTTAATCCAGTGCTAAAGGCACCAATGCTGTTCTTCATTCCAGCTTTCATCTTGCTCCCTTCATAGACTATCTACCATCACTGCCAGAGACTTGAGGCTAGAATAGTTATATAGGTCACTGTAGATCATGAGAAGAAAATGTCAAATGTTAATATTAGAAAGAGAGAAACTGGGCTTGTCACTCTGTATCTGCCAACAGTCTCCCCATCAGCTTGTGATGTGAGAACCCAAATGCATAGAGCGGCCTGGTCGTTTCCTCTATCAGATGTGCCTGTAAAAGGAAAAAGTGTAGTTGAATATGCGAGGTGCCAGCTCATGCAACAGTGATGAAAATATGTTTGCTACTACTGCTGGTCAAAGGGGAGAAGGGAAAGTGCCCCCGAGGCCAGTCCTAGCAATAGCCCTTAATTTGGTCCTAAAAGACAAGTAATTAAATAAACTGTGAGAAGTTATTATATAGGCAACACACTCTGCTCTGTCATGATATCATCCCACCATGGGCCTGTCCATATTCAGGGATTAGCAGAGCTCACAAGGAACTTGAAAACCAATGTAAACCAAGGTTTCATGTGTGCTGAATGTATGACCCCATTGTCTTCCAGATGTATTGGTCTGGACCAATGACCAGGTCATTCATTGGATTCAGTCCATCGGGCTTAGGGAGTATGCTAATAACCTCATCGAGAGTGGAGTACATGGAGCACTCCTAGCTTTGGATGAAAATTTTGACCATAATAGTCTGGCACTTGTATTACAAATACCCACTCAGAACACCCAGGTAAGGGGAACATTTCCACTGAGGGCTTTCAGGGAGATTATTGCATATTACCAGTCTGTCTGTCTCTATCTTGTCCTCAATTTAAATATATCTAAAGCATTCACTATATTGGCGTTTAAGTGCTGTTGCTCAATCCCTGGGATTTCAGAGAACTTGAAGAGGGATTTATCCAAGAAATGTTGATTTGAAGATGCAATTGCACTTACTTGACTCTGCCTTTTCTGCTGATGATGGAGAACTTGACTTTAGCTTCTGCCTCTGTCCGTATTGTTCACATAATTTCAAGATTCTTTGCAGTGTAGCAAAATATTTTTAGCCTGCTTCAACTGCATGTGTTGCATGGTAGCATTTTAGCTGTCAAAGAGACTTGCGCTTTCCTCCCAGTGGTAGCACTAGAAGTAAGACACTTCTGTCTCTCTTAGTGCAGTATAATTTTGTGTTAAATCCATCCTCCTTTATAGGTGGTTACTGTTACTCACAATATTATTTTTAGGCTCGACAGGTGTTGGAGAGAGAATTCAACAATCTGCTTGCCTTGGGCACCGGTAGAAGGCTAGATGATGTGAGTACAAAGTACTGTTCTGTGCCTGAATCATTATGGGTATTGGACAAGATTTTATTACATGAGAGATAAAGCAAAACAATGTTTGGACAGGCGGAGGGGGTATGCAGCAGGGCTAGCCTCACAATAATTGATCTTGTCACCTACAGGAAAGAACTACACTGCTCAGAAGTGCTTGCCCTGCTTTAACAGTCTTGGATAAAATCCATAGGAATGATAGATATACTGAGCCTTGGGGATTCAGGATTGCAACCAGTACCTTTAGGCAAGAGGAAAAAGAGAACACTTTCTAGCATTTCATTATTTCTTTGGGAGCAAAAACCTGTGTCAGCAGCACTCTTGCTTTGCTTTTTCACTTAATTAAAGGGAAGGGTCTCACCACACAGTAAGTTTACAGATAGTGATACCAGCTCCCTGGGGAGGTGATGGGAACAATATCTCTTGAATAATTTATCACTATACTAGAAAAGCCCTGAGGAACATGCTGCTGAGGATAATCATGCATTAGGGAATACAGTAGATGGAATCTAATGCATCTTTTCTATCTTCATTTTCTGTGGGCTGATTTCTACAAGGTGCCATGTGGTTTGCATTGACTCTGCTAATTCCCCCCTGATTGCAGAGAATTAATACAGTCTTTAAGGGAAACACAGGCTGGGCACACAGTCCATCTAAAGCTGATACAAGATGGAATGTTTTGGGTGGGGAGGGTTGAGAAGCCCGCTAGGAAAGGGCTTGGGCCTGCTGTGTTTGACACCGTAGCAGAGCTGTAACTTGAATGGGTTTTCAGGGTGAGTTTACTCCCTCGCTTTACTCCTTCTTCACTTGTAACTTTGTCAGTGTCACAGTTAATGTTCTGTGATGTGTGTATTATTGTATCAATAAATTCAAAACCTGTGTTAAAAGAATGTGCAGGGTTCCTAAATAGCCTACACCAGGCATTGTTTCTGAAGATCTCTAATGCACAGGACTCAGACTGACCATAGTGTATTCCTATTTGTTGAGGGGTAGCAAAGAACACCATGCTGGGGATTTTGTTTCCATTGCTTGCCTGTAGCTGACAGTGGTGATTGCTGTGCTCAAGCACAACTAACCAGTGCTCCAGCCCACACTCTGCACTCTTGGGTCAGAGCTCATAATGTCAAACCATTGAAGCAGGTAGCAGGTGACAGGTGACTGCCGGCCTTGGAGCATATCAGATGCTACCTCCACTCTGTTACTTGTTCTGTAAGGTTGGATTTAGGATAAGGCCAATAATACTAAGCATTTGCTCGGTGTGTTAGATGTTCAGAGGACAGTTCTGCGGATAGGCTTGGGCCCTCCGTACAAGGTGACCTCATGGATTATCATTGTCATGAATTATACGTATAGCATTAGCTCCCAAGAGCCCCGGCCACGGATCGGAGACTCATTTCACTAGGTATTATACAAACATCAAACAAAAAGATGATCCTTGCCTGAAGACAAGGATCAGCGTTTCATACACCTTCACAGTGCTTCATAGGGGCAGCTGTACATATGTACATGCCCTTTGAAATGTTTGAAAAGTGGCAGAAGCATCTCAAAATAGTGCTGCTTGAACCAAGGTACTATTTTGAACTCTTGCCCAGACTAGGTAACTTGGTTATGAGACAGAAGTAAAGGGAATGGCGGACAGGCCTGACTAGATAGACCCTCTCATTCATGACATATATAGAATAGCATCAGCCTGAAGCCACTGGCCTGCACTAGACAAATTTTTAGTGTGTCAGGTGTGCCATAATGTGAGAGCAAATCAAGAGTGTCTTTGAATTAATTCCACAAGTAAATGGGCACATCTACATCTGCATTTGATCCGGGATCAGTTTACTCATAAGTAAAGTACTTGCGAGTAAATGCTCTCAGGCAGACATCTCTACACATGCAGGGAAGTGGGAGCAGATTTGTTGCTAATGGCAGCAAACTGCTTCCTGGGGCCCTGCAATGGGTCCTTGCCACCAACAGTGGGAGTTGTAGGCAAGCTGGACAGTTGTCTCCTGGCCAGGGCTGGAACTTACACTCTGCCCCGGGTGCTGCTTGCTGCCAGGTTGGAGACAATGTCACCTTGCCCCCGGAGTAGGGAGCTCTTGGCTCCCCGATCAGGGACAGGGGAGTTGGAAAGAGCTGCAGGGGAGGGGCAGGTCCCAGCCCCCTGCTCTGATGCTCTGGTAGGTTAGGTAGTTTGATGCTAGCTGCTCCTCCAGCAGATCAGGGCAGAGAGCTAGGACCTAAACCATCCCTGCAGCTCTTTCTAAGCCCCATGCCTCAATCATCTGATCAGAGCACAGGGCTGAAACCTGCCCATGACCAGAACAGTTCCCAGCCTGCGCCCCGCACATGGAGCTGAGGAGGAAACAGGCTTCCCAACCCCCTGCCAGCAGGGAGCTCCTAGCACCAGCTCCACACCGTGGGGCCGACCATGAACGGTGCGTGCCCCCGGTGGCTGGGGGGGCACGGCTGTGCTGGGAGGAGCGCGGCAGTGGCGGGAGCCCGGCGGCAGTGAGCGGGGAGCTCCCCCAGACACTGCCAACGCTGGCAGCTGCAGGGGGATGGCAAGCGCCGACCACAGGTCGGCAACTACCCGCAGGCACTGCCGGCAGTGGCAGCCAGGGACGATCAGGGACACATTCTCTCTACTTGGTAAGGAATGATGTCTGCCTCAGAAGTCTCTGTCTGTGGTGCATCATGGGAGATACAGTCCACAGGAGAACCCAGACCAAAGATAAGAATGGGGATACTAGGCAACAGAACTATGAAACTACAAGTCTCATGAGACGTTCTGGTAGCATACCCAAATTAGTTTTGGTGGCTGCCACTAATGGCCGCACACATTCTGTTTTGAGTTGGGGCTTTTCAACACACAAAAATTGCCCAGAGATTCCAGATTAGTACATTCTAGTGCAGCATGATTTTATTGCATAATTAGCACTCCGACATGAAAGTGTAAGTTCAGCCAAACCCAATTAATACTACTCTTATTCTGAATGGGAGTGTCCATGCAGGACTTTAATCCAGCTGAATTGATCAAATTTAAATTCACACCTTTAGTTATTCTGGATTCATTTCCACATGTGGACGAGCCTTTGTTTAAACAGGAATTGTGGCTTTGCCACTTTGGTGTGGAATATAACACCACCCATCCACTTTGTCACTATTGGGAATGGCAGAGATGCTGGTTTAGCTCCCAGAGGGGGGCGGGCAGGAGTGCACTGGGTAAAAGTGATGGGAAAGGGTCTGTAGTGCCAGAGGGTATGAAGGGCTCCTAGAGAGGTTGTAAAAAGAGAGGAGGGTGCTGCTGATGCGATAGCAGAGTTCGCTCCTGACCTTCATCTCCAAGCCACCACTTCCTATTCCCTGTGTGCTGCACTAGAATGTGGACATGGGGAGCGCCCATCTCTGTGATACAGAGGTGTCAGGGTCCCACCACCCAACTTCTCAGACATGTCTGAGCTTTCTCAGTCCATGCTGCAGATATATCTGAGACCTGTTCCCTGTATCACAAACGTATCTGCTGCAGGTGTACCTAAGCCTCACCACCCACCTATGATGCCAGAGTACCTGAGCCTCCCACCTGTCTGCTGCAGGCATGTCTGAGCCCTACTACTGTGTTGCTGGAATGTGCTAGTCATTGGACTGGGTCTACATCTCCAGTGATGCATGACAAGTCAGGCTGCACACGGCATAACCAGCCATTCCCTTTCAGGGTGACGACAAGGACTTCCGGCGAACTCCATCCTGGAGAAAGCGTTTCCGCCCTCGTGACGTTCACAGTATCAACATGCTCAGTGGGTCAGCTGAGACGTTGCCCGCTGGATTCCGAGTAACCAGCTTGGTGCCACTGCCACCTCCTCCTGTCCCACCGAAGAAAATGCCGCCGGAAGGTAAGGCCTGTAGCGCACTGTGGAATCATTTGCAGGGCAGACATTCTGCATCCTGACATCTCACCCGTTACAACACCTACAATTTGGGTAGCATCCTCTCAGTGTGCCACTTGCAGGTGCACTGCTCAGGCACTCCTTCTCTGTGTGGGATGAAGGGTGGTCTGCACAGTCTAGACCAAGTTATTTTCAAATGGTTTCAGAGTCCACCTGCAGGGGACATTTGCTCTGTACCTAACAGTCTGTTCCTCAAATCTCTTCTTGATCTGGGCCACCATTCTCTGATTTCCTCAGAGGCAGGCAAAGCAGGACAGATTTCCTTTGCTCTAGTTTTTGAGAAGCTCACAAGATCAAACTCAATAGAGACCCTTTGTTCTACTGGCCAAGGAAAGAGAATTTCAAAGAGAAAGGGAGGAGGCTGACCTGCACCTTTGTGGGGTGGGAAGCAAGGGAAGTATCACCTGCTTGGAAGTATCTCACCACCTCGTAGTAGGTGCCGAGAAGCCCTGTGTATCCTACATCAGCACAAAAAGCTAAATGGCCAGGACAGGAACTGCAGTGTAGGCCAGGAGGGATAGTGCTAGAGATTATCCAGTATGAAAGCCGTGCTCCAAATCATAGAAACATGGAGAAGGGAGCTGGTCTAAGGAGATTTGTCCTAAGGTCCAAACATACGTTTTGTCTGCTTTAAAAGGGAAGGGGTTGGGTGCTGCTTTGGAGTATGCAGCATTGTTTCATCTGCATGATACTATAGCAATACCAGTGAACTAAATTGCCCTAACCTGAATCTGGATGAAGCAGGGCTAAAGCTGGAGTAGTTTTGCTTCATAGTCAAAAGTAACAGCTTCATTGTAACAGTTTGAATCAGCCTGGCATTTTGCATTTCTCCTAATCACTAAAGCAAAGTGCACGGGCAGCATTGGAAACTAGGGCTCCTTCCCTAAGTCACAAAGGCAAGCACTGTCTTTCTTGTTCTCCTTCCAGTTCCATGAATCTTTCCTTCTTGTCTATCCAGGGGTCTGCCTTCAGTAGGAGGATGTTCTCAACCCTGCCTAGCCTGGGCATTGATCTGTAACATGAGAAATCAGGGTTCAGACCTGCTCAGGAAGAAGTGTAACCTAGATGGATGCTTTAACCACTAGAGCAGGGTCAGGCAGTCACTGGTTGTGATTTTTGCTTAGGTGCAGTTGGGCAGCATTTTGCACCTTCCTGGTGGAAGTGAATTGGGACTGAGAACAAATGGGGTTGCCGCTCTGGGACTGTATCATCTCACTTCCAAGCATGGACTGTAATCACAGCAGGGTAAAAATGTAGACCTGTAAGAAATGTGGACATCTTGAGCTCAATTCAGGCCTTTTCACTGGGCAAAGGGGAACATTTCGTGAGTTAGATGCCAGAAACCTGCATAAGTGACCTCAGACATCTTAGTAGTAAAGCAGAATTTTATATTTATACAGGAAAAAAAACCCTGAATCTGAGACTTTTTGTTAATCCTCGAGCTGGTGCTTTCATAAAAGCCCCAAGTACTGTGAGACTCAGTCATGCGAACTGGCAACATTGGGATACACACTACTGGATGTTTAACGTCTAGGAGTATGAAGAAACTTTTCTAGGGAGGAGTGCTAAACTGTTTCAGCAAATTGGGGCAGACTGTGTCAGGACCTACACCAGCCTGTACAAATCGACAGGAAATTTGAGATGATTTAGCATGCATCTTTTAATCTTCTTGGGTGAAGCTAAATTTGTGTAACTCACATCTTTGTATGACAATTATGCCTGGACCCTGTTTAACAGCACCAGATGCTAATTGTGTGTTGACTAAAATAGTGCAATTTTTCAAACCCAAACCACTAAATCCTGTAACAACAGTCCAGACAGAGCCATCTCGATCAGCAGCTGAATACTAATTCCAAGCTAGATGTGGGCACCACAGTGTCTCTAATTGCTTGCTCTGCTGTGTTTTGCTCTGACTCACTTGCAGTTGGTTCATCTGGGTCGCAAAGATTGGAGACCTCCACAGTTCGAACATACTCCTGCTGAGGGTCAGTCTCTAGTGGGAATCCGCCCAGTCCTTGGGTAAGTTTCAGAAAGATCTGTTATCTCAAATAAATATATGTGATGGGGAAAATGAGGTCCAGAGTTCAGACAGGGGCAAGATCAAATTCAGAGCCCAGTTAGTCGGTATGTGTCATAGGTTACATACAGTTTTTGTAACCACGTGTTACAGTCAACACAGGTTTCATCCTCTGAGGACTGGGTCAGAGGAGGGGAGTTCTGTGGGGGTTGATGAAGCACACTGGTAGTACCCAACTATTTACCCAAGACTCATCCCCCCTCCATCTTTCTGTCTCACTATTTTATATTTTGCTAGTTACATGGCTATCCAATCATATACCCCTACATCATATCAATTCTGCTTAGTTACAGGGCTAGCCAGTCATACAGCAACATAACCAGGCTCTGTTCCTGCATTCGTAGAATCAGACAGAAATAGGGCTGAAGGGACCTCGGGAGGTCATCTACACCAGCCCCCTGCTCAAGGTAGGAGCATCCTGTCTAAACTGTCTAAACAAATATTTGTCCAGCCTGCAGGTAAAAGCTTTCAGTGATGAGATTACACAACCTTTCTAGATGATCTCTTCCAGCATTTGACCACCCTCATAGTTAAAAGCTCTTCTGCATATCTAACCTATGTCTTCTTTGTTCCAATTTAATCCCTTTACTTCTTGCTCTGTCCCTGTGGAGAGAGGACAGTTGATTGACATCCTCTTTATATTGTATTTGAAAACTTATCAAATGCTACCTCAGTCCTCAGTATTCCTTTCTGTAGTTTAAATAATCCCAGTTTTTCAAGGCATTCTAGACCTCATTTCACTTTGTTGCTGCCTTATAGACTCTCACTAATGAGTTCATGTTTTTCTTGAAGTGCATTGCCTAAAACTAGATGCAGTATAGCTAGGGAACTTACCACTTCAGGCAAGACCTTTCCAGGGCCAAACAGAATGGAAGAATAATTTTCCATGACTCATCGATGACTTTTTAATTACTTTTCAGTAATCTATTAGCTTTTTTTATGACAGTATTACAATGGGGGCTCATGTGTAGCTTCTGATCCTTTTCTTCAGTACTGTCATTCCCTGGCCAGTCATTCCCCATTTTGTGTTTTGTGCATTTGATTGTTCCATCCAAAATGCACTATGTTGCACTTGTCCTCACTGAATTTCATCTCAGGCATTTTTTGAGTATTTTTGCAATTTATTCAAGTCATTTTTTAATCTTAATTCTGTCCTTCAAATTGTCTCCTACCCTTCCCAGACTGGAGTCATTGGCAAATTGCAATTCCATCCTACAAGTCATTTCTGAAAGTCTTAAACAGTACCAGCCAGACCCAGAATAGATCCCTTAGGAACTGCACTTGATACCTCCTCCCAGTTACACACTGAGCCATGGATGACTACTCTTTAAACACAATTATCCAACCAGTTATGAACACACCTTATAATATTTGTACATTGACTATGTATTTCCTTAACTTGCCTATGAGAATGTTATGGGAGATGGTGTGAAAAACCTTGCTGAAGTCAAGGTATATTACATTCACTTCTTTCCCCCATCCACAAAGCCCATCACATGGCCATAAAAGAAAATCAGGTTAAGTATGATTTGCTTTTGACAAGTCCATATTAGCTGTTTTAGATCACCTTGTTATTCTTTATGGGTAAAATTCTAGTTCTCTTTGTGCATCTAAATGGCAGCTTTCCAGCTGTGGAAGTGGAAATTTTGGTGCTTATGCACAGGAAACAATTCTGTTCCCCTGCAGTGTGGACACATCAGCATGGACAGTAGCCTGTGTATGGGTTGGGTGCATCCATAGCTCTATAAGCACACACAGAAACCTATGACTTGGTCTTTCTCTTGCTTCTAATATACTTAAGAGTACCCTTTTGTTGTTTTTTATGCTCCCTGTTAGCTGTATCACAGTTTGTGTCTTTGCCTTTCTGATCTGTCTGTATTATACTCTTATACTTCATAGTCAGGTTTCCACTTCCTGTGAGATTCCTTCATAAGTTTCAAGTCATTGAAGGGTTTGCTGTTTAGCCAACCCAGTCTTTTGCTATTCTTCCTTTCCTTCCTTCACACTAGTACCACATGTTCTTGTACTTCTTTAAAATACAACCAACTCTCCTGGACTCCTTTTTCACTTAGACTTAAGCTTTTTCACCAGTTTCTTTGAGTTTGTTGAAGTCTGGTTTTGTGAAGTCCAGCATTGTTATTCGGCTGTTCTCCTTTCTTTTGCATCAAAACTGTTGTGTCTGAAACAACTACAAAGTGAGGTGAACTACTAAACAACACAATTTTGAATAGGATTGTAAGCAAAAAGTTTGACAGCGCATCACTGTAGGCAGGCATAGAGCCTATATGCAGACAGACAAAACCACCACCAGATTATCTGATAACATGTGCCTTTGGGTGACCTGACAACAGATCAAGGTAAAGTGGCTGAACTTTCAATAATCTACAGCAGGGTCTTGTAGATAGACTTAAGGAAAACATATAACCCAATGCAGCGTTCCACAGCTGGATTCCCCTAATATTATTCCTCTGCCTCCATTTTCACAGAACCAGCTCTTGCTTATTTTTCAAAGCTGATGAGAACTTTAGTATCTTGGCAGGGTTTTTTAGTTTCCTTAGTTTCTTAAAGCATCTAGTTTGCTTAGTTTCTTTGTTGCTTTTTATAAGCTGCCCTGAGCCTTTGCTGAAATAAAAACCAAGTTAAATTAATCAATCAATTAATAAATAAATAAATAACAAAGGGTTGCCTTTGGTAGTTCAGAAGCAAATGACTTCTCCTTTCCTTATTCAAGGAGTCCAGTTATGGATCAGGCCCCATACAAATAAATAATCCAAGCCCATCCCTGTCCCTGAATGCCCATAGCCTGGTATTTGGACAGCATGCCAAAGGAGTAACATGACAACAGGGGGATGCAGTAACTGTAGAGATGGTTGCATTCATGCCAGCTGCCATGGTTATAATGGGATGCTGCTTTCTCAGCATTTCATTCTAACTAAGCATTCTCATCCTCTCCCTTCCACCCCCCTCCCATGGAGAGGCACAATGTCAGAGGCAGCCCAGAAATACGAGCAGAGAGGATCCACAGTCAGAGCAGGGAAGGTGTTAAATAATCTGCTGTGACAAATCATTTGTGGGTGTAAATCAGCTCCACTGAAGTCCATGTTCCGGGTCTGGGGGAGCAGTCAGAAGAGGCTCCATCCTGTCCTTATCTCCAGGAGTATTTTACATCTAGAAACTGGCATCACAGAGCATGTGTTTTAGTGGGGGATCCAGAGCACATTGCTTTTCCTCCCTGCACAGGTTATTGATATCCACCCCCTCAGAGCAGTCAGTATTTCTCATATCCATATCATGCTTAGCTGTGCAAGGTACTAACCTTTACTAATGAATGTGTAACACTTCCCTGTGAGCCTGAATAAAGAGGGGCACTGCAATGGGAAACAGGAGGAGCACAGCGGGGTGCCGAATAGGGAGTGAGGGCAGATGGGGTCAGTGTTTCTGACATGAGCCCATGGAGGGCAGAGAGCTGCCCATGTGTTATTCAGACTGAGCCTGAGATGATGATGCTCACTGTGGAGCACTGAGTGCTGCCATGATGCAGAAGGCTGTGGAGAGCAGCTCAGAGGCCTGAACCTGGCCCAGCACTAGGCCTAGCTCAGCTTAATGGGCCTCCTTGCCATGTCTGCCTCCAGAGTAGCTGTAACCAGCCCTAGTAGATCACACCCCATTCCCATTTGTTCCCTAGCTTCTGTTTCCCTAGGAAATGGGGCCAGGCCACAGTCCTGCTGGGTTGTCCTTGTGCTAACTCAGCAGTTACGACAGTGGGGAGAAAGGAGATGCTGTCTAGAGGTGAAAGGGGCTGGTTCAGTTACCTTTGCTTTCCATTTTGAGCATATAAATCTTTGCTGTGTTCCTGGGGAGATATCAAAGGCGGTCTCCAGTGGCTCTTGGACTGTATTGCGCTAGAGAGAGGCTGTTAGGCTCCTGACTGTCCCTGTCCTATTGCTTTATTATCTAATACGGGTAGCTCTGCCTGATGGAAACACTAGCCCTAAAAGAAGCTTCTGTAGCTTTCCCAGCTGGGAGATAAGCAGGCATCTTGCTAATGTTGATCACTCCGTATTTCTATTGAAGTAGAACTTGCAAGCCCCAGTGAAGTCTAGGGTCTTGCTGAACAGATGCTTTTGGAGATACTGTCCCTGATAAGACTAGTCATCTGGTTTTGCTCAAGTCATTGCCCTGGTCTCTGTCCTTGAGCTGTCTCTACCTCTAGAAGTGTGAGAGCTTCACTGGAATGTAGGGAGAATGGTCTGTGGGTTTGGGCATTAGCTTCAGATGCAGAGAACCAGAGATAACTTTGTTTTCTGCCACGGACTCCCTGTGAGACCTTAAGCAAGGTCCTTAGCCTCCCAAGGTGTGTCTGCACAATGTCCCCAGCGTTCCCAGGAAGATTGTCTCTCTAGCATATCCTGTCCGTGCAGTCCTGCTTACATGAGCCAACTCCAGATATGAGGCAGTAAAGCAAGTGTGGGGGTGTCCCCTACTGCCTTCAGACCTCTTGGAGACAGATAATGAGCTCAGTGGCAGTGGCTTCACTGCTTCATTTCCATGTATGACTTATGTGAGCAGGTGCAGCTGGGCAGTGCATACGTGAGAGTGCAGCTCACTGGATCCCAGCAGCATGGGGGATCTAGCTCGGGAGGATGTATGAGAATGCAGACAGGAAAGAGAAGTACTTCAGAAAAGCCACTGGGGTTTCTGACTCCTGCCTGGGTCACATCTGTTACAAGTTGCCAGATGAAGATGAGCATAAGTAGCTGCAGCTCAGGGTAATATTTGTCATGCTAACAGGGCTCTTCTGTGTTTTGCAGCACATTCCCACTACCTGTATGGCCACATGCTGGCTGCCTTCCAGGACTAGCCTAGGGTACAGGCCGTGCCTGTTCCTGAGCTCCAAAGAACAGACACTACAATCCAACCACTTAAGGCCACATGGACCGGAAAGGACATTCTCTCCCTTCTGCTTGTACACAGCCCCCCAATCTCCTGTTTGATCCTCATAGGTACCAGTAATGTCTGTGGCTTTTCTGTCATTCTTTTTCCTCACCTGGGTTGTAGCATATACTTTTCTGAGAGAGGACACGGATTTCTCTCTGCTGCAGGTGTGTTCAGTAGACAGTACTGTGTTTCTGTCTGAGGTTTGTGATGGCCTGTCTAAACGTGAGAGATGGAGGCACCTTGAATCTGGCCTGCAATATTTGTAAACCTCTTTTCTGTGTATATTTCATTTTGCCAATATTTCTGAGGGCAGCTGAGCCGACTTGTTCTTGCCACGGGCACCTGGGAGCCAAGAGAAGACTTCTGCCAAGAGAATGAGAGATCAGGAATTCAGAACATCGCACTTCTGAATTCTTCCTCCTCTACAATACACAAGCCAGCGTGCTGTGCCCTCAGGCAAGGACCTTCTGCTGAGACAGGCTGCAGTGCCGCAGGGGGGAAAGGGGCTTCTAAACCAGGCTGCTGTGTTACCCTTAGGAGTGGGAAGCGTCTGTGTCAATCCAAGGCTGGAGACTGCCCAATGGCACTGGTTTTGTAGTGGGGTTTATGCCATAGAGAACAAAAGACTATGATAGGGTTGGAAGCTGGGAAGCATCACTGCTGATGCAGGGGAGAGGGCTGCTCCTTCTAAAGTGGCACATTAGGCCAGTCCACACAGCATTTCCGGGTACCATTTGTGCACAGTTGTGTGCATGTAAGAGCCAAACTGATGCTGAAAGCGCCCTGAGAATTTCAGGCACCCAAGCAGAGCTGCACTGGGCTGTGTGGGGAAAGGCTGGCACCATCCCCCACACCTCCCTATCCCACCCACAAATGGACCAACAGAACTGCATGTGACACATATTAGAAGTACCATAGATGATGCTCCCACCTCTCATGGGTGCATAGGGAGTTCCTGCACCTCTGCCCTCTAATGCGTAGGAACTGCCCATGCCTCCCTCCTTGAGATTCCAGATAGCAGTCAATTCAGGAGGCTCTTGACTCTCTCCATTTCTTCCTTGTAGGGTAGGATCTATTTGTCTCCTCATGCCACTTTTGCCTTGTGTGGCCCCTGTTTCTGATGTGGTATTTATTGATGGCTGGAATGACCCATACTTATAATGTGCTGTTTGGAAGTGCAATATCAGAGGGACTGTACAGTTGCAATGTCTTTTTGGTGTATTATTGCCTAATACAGTATTAAATATTTTTTTAATTTGAAGAGTAAGTGACCCCTTTATATCAATGCCCTATTTCTTTTGTCATATTATTGGTACTGCATGGATTCCAAACCCTGAAACTGGGTCAGGAAAGGATATATGTGTGTTCCAATAAACAGGATTTTAAAGCAGTGCAGGCTTGCTTGTTGTTCTCTTCTGTAAATATACACATTTGGAGATGTAGGTCCTCTACTAGATGGTTGCACTCCAGCTTCACTGGCTATAATTTGTAACAGCAGTGAAATAAAGACAGCAGTTCTGATGCTTTCAGTAATTAAGTGCCTACCCAGAGAGCATGTTTGGGGGTGAAAACATCCATGGTAGTATTTGAACAGGCTTGGTGGACCCAAGGGACTTCAAAGAGTCTGTGGTCTAATCGCCTGCGTAGATGCAGGATTTTCAATTCCTAGATCTTCCCAGACAGTTGCTTAGCTAACTCTTCTTGAAAATCTCCAGTGACAGAAGTCTCACAGGCTGCAAGATGGGAACCACTACTGGGCACATCTACATGTGCATTAACACACTTTAGTCAATGCACATTAAATCTAGTGCCTCCGTTGTGAGGTACTAGCAAAATGTGCATTATCCTGTCTTAATGTGCATTAACTAAAGAGCATGGGTGCCTGTACACAATCTGGGAAACTGCTCTGACACAGTGTAATTACAGCGCGTCAGAGCAGATTCGATAAATTGAGTCTGCTGGAGCATGGTGATTACTGTGCTCCAACCAGCCTCAACGTTCAACAAGCTTTAGATAAAGCATGTCCACGGCCATTTTGAAGCACAGAGATGCTAATACGTGAGACACTCTGGGCGTTTTAATTAGAACAACTTTTGGAGAGCTGAGCACATGTAAAAACACCCATGGTTTTTAAGTGATGCTTAAAGCACATTAGCCTATTTTAATGTGCATTAACTAAATAGTGCGGAATTTTTCAGTGACACTTTAATGCGCATTAAAATAGGCTAATTCTCATTAAAACACATGCGTAGACACTCCCAACTGACTGACGTTCTCTGGTCTGTCCTGTGTTGTAGGAGGTGAGTCTAGAAGATCATGATGATCTCTCTGGCCTTAAAACCTAGGACTGTTTGAACTGGTGCTTTCTCTGCAGCTTCCACAACCTGGTACAGGGTGCTGCTGAGAGGTAGGCCCATGCTCCAAGGGCCAGCAGGATATTGCGCTGCTCTGAAGGCAAGACAGCCCCTACTGCTGCTGTGAGAGGTGGAACAGGTACTCACTCCATTTGCACCACAAGGAAGCTTTTTGTTACTCAAGGAAGAGACAAGAGGGTGGGGACCAGGCTAATCAAAGGAGGGATACATTTCAGCTGCCTTCTGACCTTTAAATAATTAAGCAAATTAATCAAATTGTGCTGGAACCAGGACTCCATTGGGCTAAGTAGAACAATTCCTGTCCCAAAGAGCCTCAGCTTGGAGAGTACTTTGAAGACACACGATGCTGTCAGTTAACAGGTCCCTAGCAGTAACAGCAGCTTGGAATAAGGAAACAGAGGGGGTGGGGGAGCAAGAAGAGTTATAAGGCAGAATAAAAGTGAAATGTTCTTCTGTGCAGCACAGATCTACATTAGGACCTCATCCAACTCCTACAGAAGTTTTAATGGGAAATACCATCAAATTAACTCAACCCTCATCTCTGACTGTGTCTTGTAAACAGCTATGTTCACTCTCAGCACTCTCAGCTGATGCAGATCCAGATGTGACAAGAAGGAGCCAGCACCAGTACTGAGGCACACACAGGAGAAACAGCAGCCCTTCAACAGTAAGCCTGCAAACAGTCTCAAACGAATATGCCTTTATTTAAAAAAATCCAAATAATTTAACAAAAATAAAAAGGCAACTCCACACAGCGCTCAGTAGAAAAGACCTCAATGGCAGCATTTACATGGCTTGCATGCCTGCAAAACGCCAACCAGAAAAGGAAGTTGGTCAAACAGCATCTTAAAAAAAACACACACGCACACAAACATTGGCCCCCAAGGAAACAAACTTCCACAAAAAAGGGAACAAAACACAAACCCCACGCTGGAATCCTTCCTTATTACAAGGAAGTTGTGTCGCTTCTCCCTCCCCCCCCTTAAGTACTGTTCACAATAAATCATAACAAAATGCTTTGATCAGTAAATTCTGGTCTGGTTTTCAGAAGGGCTGGGAACCCACCACTTCCACTGAAGCCACAGGGGCCCAGCACCCCTGAAAATCATGCCACTAGCTCGTATATTAATATACAGGGTTCATTTGAACTAGCTGGTTTATCCTTTGTCTCTTAGCTGACCCAGTGGAACACTTTTCAATGATTAGGAAATTGGATCAGTGACTTCAGTCGATGACTGAATAGATAAATAAATGCATTTCCCAATGTCTGAAGAGTTCTTTTGTCACATTTCCACTTTCATGCCAGCTGGTAAACACTGAAGAGCCCAAGGCTTCCAGGCTCAGTTTTGAACCCTCTCCTCTTGGAACGTGACAGCCACATCCTCCACAGCAATGCTTTCAACGATTGAAGATAGGGAATGAAGGTTGCGATCTTCAGAGGAGTCATCGTTTAACAAATGATCTGCAAAGAAAAAGCAAGAGACAGAAACTGTTAAAAAGTGGCTTTAGAGCCCAAACTGCCAGTGGCAGCGTTTGGTGGGAAGACCAAGAAAATGGGCTTGGACAACAGAGCCTGTTTGGAAAAACAATATTTCAGAGCCAGGGAAAGATGATTGTCCAGAAAAGATTTGTTCTGAACATTAACATATTTTTAGCCATGGTACATCATGAAAGACTGGTACTTAGGGTATTACTGCCCCAACTAGAAATCTAAATGAACTCAGGCACTCTGTCCCACTCTGTTCAAATCCTAAAAATTTGTTGTGAACCTGGTAAAACACTGTCATCTTGTCTTGCCTTCTGTAATGGAGTCACAAAAAAGCAGGGAAGAGGACCTGCCCATCTTCTGCATTATCTCAAGGAGCCAGCAGAGTGTACTAGGATTGCACCTAGGTGCCTAAATCCACTTACTTACCTAACAGGTGAGATAGAATCTGAGTAAAACTTGCCTGGCTTCATTGGCCTGCCAGGAGAGGTCATAAGAGCTTCCTCCTGACAAATTCAGAGGACAGGGAGACATTCAAGTCGATAGTAACAACATAAGCAGTTCCTGTTTCCACTTACAATGCCTTTCACAAGGAAGGGGGATGTCAGAGAGGCGGAAACCACCCTCATCAAGTAGTGTGCACCATCTCTTGAAGGTCTTAAGAATGATTAAGGACCTAGAAAAGACTGGGGCTGTTCATTTTTCAGAGTTAGGGAAGAGGGAATATGATAACAGTGTACAGAAGAATGAATGATTAACTTCTAGCTGTTCTTCTTGTAATATAAGGGTGCATTCAATGAAGCTGAAAGGTAGAACCTGAAAATGGATCATAGGAAAAATGTTGTTTGTGAACTGCACGGTTGGCCTGTGGAACTCACTGCCACAACATCTCTGCTTAGCAGGAGTCACAAAAGAAGAAGAAATGTATGTAGGTAAGAAGGCTATCGAAAGTTGGAATAGTAGCCTAAGAAGGGCTTGAGGGCATGACTTTGTGGGTTATAAAGAAACTGCCCATGAGGACATCTTGTTCTGTAGTTGCCTGCTGCTGCAGCTCGCATGCTGACATTACTAGTGCCAGAGCCAGGGCGCTAGGCTAGATGGACCCGTGGTCTAGTCAGCCCAGCAGTTCCTAAATCCTACAGTCTTCTCTCATTAGAGATTGCTCAACCACCATCTGTCTTCACATTCAACACTGAACAGTATGACATTGCTGACATGGGGAAGAGTCCTTTGGGAGGTTTGGCTGGTTGGAAATTTCTCTCCAAGTTTTTTACCAATGGAAAAATCAGCTTTTAATTAATTAGATTTTCTTTTCCATGGAAAGTGGCTGAGGTTTTTTTCTGTGCAGTTGTTACGATTTTTATTGGAAAAATCCAGCCTCTGCCTGAAACACATTAATGGAATATGCTTTCTGAACAGCTTTTTAGTTAGTTGCTTGGTTTTTAGGATGTTGTCTTTCAAAAGTCAACATTTTCCCTGAACTAAGACCTGTGGGGTCTCATCTCTCAGGAATAAACAACAAAACTCAATGAGGCAGTAAGAGCAAGCAAGTCTTTGCCCTTCCCTAAAAAGCAGTCCTAGAGAGGAACTTACCTAAAGCCCCGGACAGCACCCTCATAAGAGTCTTTGCTTCCATGTATAGGGAATCCAGTGATTCCCTCATCCGCACACCACTCCTCTATCCTTCCCCACTCTTCCCATGAGTGATGCTGCACCACGTTTTGGAAGTGGCAGGTTGCCCATCTGCAGTGCCTCAGGAAAACTAGAAATGCTGCCATTTTAACTCTGTATTCAGGCCAACATTTGGGGGTCTGTAGAAACCTTAGGTGTCTCTAGGGCAAAGAGCTATTGGGCATGGCATATGTAAGTCGAGGAGCCATCCTCCGGGCCCTACTGCTGCACGATGGATGGGAGACTGTTGGCTGCTCCTGGCTCAGAAAATACAGGCGTGTTGATCTGGCTGCTGGACACCCTGTGATGGGTCTGGAGTGGGCCTGAGGACAGCTGGACCATACAAAGAACCAGGCAAGGTGAAGGGGAGGCTGGGCCCACTGAGATGAGAAAAGGCTGGGGGAAGGACGGGGCAATAGGGAGGGAGCAAAGCCTTTTGACAGTATTACAGAGCTTTGTCCTGATGGTTCAGAGGATTGTCCTCGTGGTTCTGCGATGCTTCTCTGAGCTGAACTCTGCACCCTTCATCCCTGCCTTGGGCTTTATGTTTTAAGAAATCTTAAGACTGAGGCCAGCCCGGGATATGTGCTTTGCTTACCCCCAGGGTTACTGCTGAACTCCA
This sequence comes from Crocodylus porosus, assembly GCF_001723895.1. Taxonomy (NCBI): domain Eukaryota; kingdom Metazoa; phylum Chordata; order Crocodylia; family Crocodylidae; genus Crocodylus; species Crocodylus porosus. The sequence continues at coordinate 4,333,355 of NW_017728934.1, forward strand.
GCTGGGTGCTCCACTCTGGGCTGCAGGAGGCACTGTTGGACCCGCACTCACTGGCCACCTGTAATTAGGAGAAGACCATTAAAGCTACCGTATTTTCCCACGTACCACCCACTTCCACAATAAGACACACTCCTTGTTTTGGGAAGACAGAATGAAGGGGAAAAAATGAAGACACAAGAGTTTTCCAGGTATGGTCACAGGGAGCAGGTGCAGAGTTTCCTCTTCAGCTCACTTGCCCTCCTTTTCCTGCTCAAGCAAAAGTTATAGTTTTGACCCTCTCACAGCCTCTGCCAAATTAGGAGCAAGAATCAAGAGGAAATAAATGGACAGCCGAAAACCGACCGCTCTCAGAAGCACGAGAGAGGACACAGCAAAGGTTGTGAGTCTCCATCAAACTGGGAAGATGCCATCCATCTCCACTGCCTTGCAGCATCCCTCCAAAATCACAGCAAACTCTAGCAAGTGTCTCTGTGCTCTTGGTCACCCAGGGAGAAGCTTTTCCTCTCTCATACCCGCGCATGGGGTGAAGGCTCCTTTCGCCTCCTCTCCAAAACCAGAACTGTGGGAACCACACAGAAAACCAGAAGGAGCTGGAGCTAAATGGTTCCCTTGGCATCAAATGGGGCTTTTGTTCCATTTGATCCCCCCTCACAGAGTTACTCCATTCAAAGCGGTTGTAGCTGTGTCAGTGCTATGTGCTGGAGACGCTGAAAATGCCATTGACGGGCACCTCAGACCGCATTTCTCAACCGGAGGAGTGTGATGCCTTTCTCTTTCCCAGGGTCACAAAAGCAATCAGGAGCATGGCCTGGGGTTGAAAATGTTACTACAGTCCACTCTAAACCATAGGACTTTGCTTCCCCAGTCTCCGCATACCCTTACACTTGAAGGTCAAGTACAGTCTGCCAACCTCTCTAAATGATTGCACAGCTATGTGTGCATTGATATATTGTTTATTCCCATATAATAAATGTAAGTAGATATGAATGTATTTTTTTACTTCAAACAGAAAGGGTTGCCAAAGTTCAGAAAAATGGCTGTAGGGAGAATAATACATAAATGCTCGTAGCTTGCAATAAAATCCGTGCAGGATGTCCACACCATTCCTCTTTCCAAATCCGCTAAGTACCTTGAATTAAGTGGCAATCAGTTGCTTCCACATAACAATATCTGGTGTAGAGATATATTTTGTCATATCTCATACAGATTAAAGAAGGGACAGAATCAGAGTGAAAAACTGTGGTCAAAACTACTCCCCGCCCTTTGCAAAAAATGTTCATATTTGAATTGATTAAAGGTGCCTCCTTATCTATTCTATTGTTTTAGCCAAAAGGCTGAGGGGAGGGGAATAAAATTGTTGTTTGGGGGAGCTTTTTCAAGTCCCTATTTTTTTATTCTAGAAATGTTTCACTGCAAAAGTGACCTTCAGTTTCATTTTGTAAAAATATTAAAAAAGCCCGTCCCCAAAACAAAATGAAATGTTTCATTTCAGCTCTGATAAAATCTTTGGTACCATCCCAAACTCAATTTTTGTAACTACTCTTTTTTCAGGAAAAAATGAACATGTTCGATTTCGGGTTAATGCAAATCAATTCTTCTCTATGTGATTGTCCAGTATGGCCATCAAACCAAAAATAGGAATATATTTGCATAGGTCTAGATATCATCACACAGTGTACAAAATCATAGGGCATTTTAAAGCCTGATTTGGCAACTTACATTCTGAGACACTCTTTGCTGCAACAAGAGATGTGATTTTCCATTGAGATACTAAACCAGAGACCGTTATCTCAGTGGAAATCCCAACGGAAACAAGACACTGTTATTTGCACTTCTGTCCAGCTGGCTAAGCTAAACCCCAAGTGGCCAAAATATAAGGTTGATCTCAACTATCTTATACAGAGATTTAAAACTACCTGTTGTATGGTTTCATTATGATTATACTTCAAGGTAGCAAGCTAGCTGTCTTAATATAGGGAAACAAATATCTATTTTTGCAGAAAAGATATCATAATCGTGACTTCATTTAAAGTTCTTCCAAAGTTATTTAGCAGAATTAAGATAGGTCATTTAATCGAGCTAGGATTTCATTTGGCACTGTGTGGTACTGAGGTGATTGGCATTGTACCAGTGAACTTAGGCAAACCACAGATGTGCTCTATTCTCCCAGAAATGGGTTCAGTTGAAAAATAATATGTATTCTTTAAGGAATGGATCATTCATGGATTTAGTAGTTTGTATTGGGGGGGTAGCTAAATTGTTTAATTTCATTTTTAGTAAAAATTCTGGTTTTATTTTTTTCCATTTTAACTTTCATTTTCGACGAATTGGGGTTATTTGTCTGCATGATTGTTTTAATCTGTGTGAAAATGAGCAGAAAAGGAAAATATGAAGAGAAATGCAAAACGAAAATTGTCAGTTTGCGGCCCAGCAATACACAGTTGTACTTTTGATTTCTTTGACGGAAAAACCCCAGAAAGTTTTAACGGACATGACTTCTTTACCAACATTTTTAGATATGCTTAATATTTAAATTAAACACTTCTGATGACTACTACCCAGGAGCGTGAGGAGGAGGAGGCTTAGGGAAGGTTAAACAAATTAAAAATAGTTAGTAGCCCTGAGGTTCTGCAAGTAGAATTGGCTGATTCACTTTGTCCTTTTGGTGAGCAGGTTACATTAACTCAGTTGCATAGGCACCAACAGGACAAAACTAATGCAAATAAATTTATCCCACTCAAGCCTATTTTCACAACTTTGTTCCTTCATCTTTGCTTCATCTGGTTGTTCAGCTGTGGAGCCTTTTAATTGTTTCTCATGTTTTCTGTATAATGAAAGGTAGCAAATCAAGAAAGTGGAAGCAGTTTGCACCCAGATCTGTGCCTCTGGCAGTAAAAAGTACAGGGAATGGGCAGTGAAGGGTTCTTCCAGAGAAGAGCTGAGCCCCTCGGCTCCTGCAGAGAGCTGCTGACGGGAGGGTGCTGAACACTTCTCAAGATGGGGCCTGGAACACAGTTCAGTTTTTTGTTTCCTAAAACATGCAAGGCATCACCTAAATCTTGCAATGATGACAAATCTCATGATTTTATTGCGAGTCCTATGATATCTGGTGTTTAACTTAAGTCCCCAGCGTCAAATGAATGCAGAAGAATCTCCACTTTTCTGTGTTTAAAGTACATGCTCCACTTTCATTGTTCCGGACACAACCATGACCTGCTTCAGAAACCAGAGAGCAGACCAAAAAAACCTGGAATTATCATTTAAAAGAAAGAAAATCTTATGATTTTTAGAGTCAAGCTCATGGTTTTAGGGGACCCAACTCATGATTTCTGAATGGTTGGGGTTAGCAAGAGTGATTTGGAAATGCCTGTTTGGACCCAGATACCCTTGTGCAAGATATTCAATAAGACAAATGTCCACAACAGGTGGCCCTGCTCCCAGACGCGCCCAACGTCCTTTTGCACTCTCCTTTGCTTGCCTCTCAAGTACCATCTGCATCAACTCGTTAGCTTTCAAGATGGCATGGACAGTTGTTCTTTGCATGCCCAAGTCAATCTGTGAGTCCAGCAGAGGGAAATGACTCTGCTATTGCCTAGAGGGTTTAGCAGCCAGCCATTATGATCCAAGACAGGCACCAAGAAGACAGGATCAGTAGATTCACCAGCACCCTCCAGCTGCTGTGTGCCACTCCAGCCATGCTTTAGCTGCATGCAAACCTATTTTTTCATTGCCAGAGCTGCACAAAGTAGCAAGCACGTGTTGGGAATCTGGCCTGGTATGTCTACATGCAGGGACATACATAGTGGGGTACACACAATATTCCAGTGCCTTTCCAACCTATTGCCTCTTTTCTGGGTGATGCCATCTCGGCAGGGGCTGCACTTGGTTACGTTTCAAACTTCTGCAGCAGGGACAAATGAAGCACTGTCCCCTGCAAGGTAGGATGTCTGGAGAGTCCTCTTGGCTTGCTCATAGGCATTGCTAGAAGGGATTTGGAGTGTTCCTGTGAAACAGGTTAAAAGTTTGGCCAAGTATGCTAGGCTGAAGGACTAGAAACCTTTGCACCAGTGCTGCTTCCAGTCCTGGACGGTGTGTCTGTTTTGCCAGCCTACTTTCAGATGTCACCGGTCTCTGCCATTGTCACCTCTCTCCCATCTGCTCCTGAACTAGGGGAGGTGCGTGGCTATAAATGGCACTCACGGTGCCTGTGAGAAACAGTGGTCTCACTGCTCCTGGTCCCTAGGGATAGGTGCTGGCTAGGAGAGCAGTGCTGTCTCAGGGTCAGGGCTCAGGGAAGCAATGCCATCCCCTGGGTGGGCAGTGGTCACTTACCCCTGGCTGGGAGGTGGTGCTGCGGTAGCGTAGGTCCCTCTGCTCCCGCTCCTGCTGGTTCAGGGTGCTGAGCAGGCTCTGCAGGCGCTCAATGTACTGTATGGCGCTGCGCAGGATCTCCACCTTGGGCAGCCGCTGGTTGGGGTTCAGTAAAGTGCTCCGTTTCAGGGCTTCAAAGGCCTCATTCACTTTTTTTAACCTCCGCTTCTCCCGTAGGGTGGCAGCGCGGCGCCTGTCAATGGAAACCGTTTTCCTCTTGCAGAGCTTGCATGCCCAGGGCAGGCACTGGCCAGGACAGTGCTCAGATGTGGGAGAGCCCTTCTCCTCCAGCCCTGCCCTGCTCTCCGGGCATAGCCCCATGCCAGGCCGCTCTTGGTACACTGCCTGTTCGTAGCCCTGCAAGCGGGAGCTCAAGTAGTTTTCACCATCGTAAAATCTCTGGTCTGGAAAGAAATAAGCATTGGTCTCAAAGAGCTCCATGGGCAAGTGGCTCGTGGGGGAGCAGCCTCCTTGGAGTGTGCAGCTCGGTGGCGGCTGCTCTGTCTCCTCGCACCAACTGTTTGGTGGCATTTAAATCCTGGCGCTGGCATTAAATCACAGAGATAAATATAGAAAACCTAAAGGAAACCTGAGCCTGCTCTAAGCTGCTGCCTCACATCAAAACTTGTCCATCTGATTTCATGAGCTCTCCCTGCGGGGATTAGGCTGCCTGGGCCTGCACTTTGTCTAAGGGGGGGACGGGGGAGCTGGCATGTGCTGGAGAGCAGCTCAGCCACCCCACAAACAACGGCCTCATTTGATTCCTTCTCACTGCTTCTCAATGTGGCGGTATTGATGCTCAGGCTGCTGCGGGGCTGGCAGCTCCTTGCTGCATTCCTGCATCATCTGCTCCTTTCAGTTACTGCTCCGGGCCAGAGCCAGGGCCTCCCAGTGTGTCCCAGAGCTAGGAAGGAAGAGCCCAAAGCTCTGCTCAAGAGGGAAAAAGGCAAGCTCAGCTTCTTCTCCTGGCTGGAACGGGCACTGCAGGTGCCCCTCTCACACCTCCCCACACCCACTCTATCCTTCACCTCGCCACCTGTGCCCATCACGGCAACCCCGCTCTGCTCCTCATCTGATAGCCACTCTTTCCCATCCCCGCGCTGTGCCTAGTACCCCGCAGCCACTCTGCTCTTCCCTTTACACCTGCTGTTCCTCACCGCACTGCCTGGCACCTTACGGCCCATCTGCTCCTCGTGCCCACTCTGCCTGTCCCCTCACTTCCATGCCAGTGGCCTCACAGCTACTCTACCCTTCATTCACGTTGTGCCTGTCTTGGACCTCATCTCACTCATTCCCCCCCCGCACCTCTTCTACCTCTCAAACTTTGCCCCTTGCCTTCCCTGCTTTGCCCCTGGCTTCATGCTTACTGTCCATCTACACTCCCCCTGCTACAGCCCTGCTTTGCGCCATCCATCACCTCACCTGCCCCTCACTCTCTAGCAGGCTGCTCAGTGTGCCCCTCACACCACCAGCCCATGCCTGCCACCTCACCCTGCTCTACGTCTCACTTTGTGCCTCTGCTGTCCCACTTCACTGCCTTCCCGGGCTCTGCCAGTCCATTTACCTGGTCTTCCTCAGACCCACGGCTATGTCTGACTGATCAGATCAGTTACTCTCTTGACTTGAGGCCTGGTCCGGCATTCCTGGCACACCGAGGAGTCCCAGTGCCACTGGAAGGTGTAGAAGAAATGTGAGGGGAGAATAAAGCTGCTTTGTACCAAAAGTTGCACCCTGCCTATGCCCCAAATCCCACTCTGAGCATCCCCTTTCATCGTCACCAGCCTTCTGGTGCTCCTACCCCTCTCCTTCCTGTCCTGGTACTGCTGCCCATTGCTCCTCACGCACACCCATCCATCCCTCCAATCCAGCCCATCTACAGTATCTACTATCACACTGAGAAAGGTGTGCCTATATGCTCCCCCACCTCTATTCCCCTCCTTTAATCCTGTCTTCTTTCCTCCCAGTTCTTTTGCTTTTGGCTTCCCTGTATGCTTTATCTCTGTTCCTGCTGTCCTTGAAGAGGTCCCTGACAACCCCAATTTCTTCTCTTGTCTTACTTTTGCCTGTAGCAACACCCTTTCTTCCCCCCCAGTTTGGCAGCCTGGGCATTCTCCTGGCAAGTAAAAGAAGTCAGTTCAACCTGCCTCAGGGTGTGTTGGGCCTGGAGCCTGTCTCCTACTTAATAGACGATGATACCTGACAAAATGATCATCAGCTGTACTGTGCTTGTGCTTCAGAACCACAGTTTCACCCTCAAGACCATCGATGGACAGGAACGCTGCCCTAGAAGTATTAAGAATGTCATCCCGCAAAGCTCAGTACTTTCTCCACTGATTTTCAACATGTACATTGTTGACCTGCCTGACACCCAGTCCAAAAAGTATGGCTATACTGTCGACCTGGCTCTCACCAAATCAAGGAAACAATGGGAAGTTACTGGATCCACTTTGACACCAGATATGAGCACCCTTGCTGACTACTACAAATGGCGTCTCCAGCTCAGACTCGCTAAAACAGTTGCAGCCACCTTCCACCTAAATCACAGCAACTGAAGAAAGAAATCAAAGTCAAGATTGATGACCAGACACTTAAACATTGTCACATCATCACTTATTTAGGAGTCAAGCTGGACTTTACCTTACCTACTGCCACCATCTGGAAGAGGTCCAGGGTAAGGTTAATGGCAGAGGAGCTCCTGCTGGCATCCATCACCTTGCTGGCTCCATCTGGGGTGCAAGTTTCCAAACACTTTGCACCTTTACTTTGGCACTTGTGTATGCTCCTGCTGAGTACTCTGCACCAGTATGAGGCTTGAGCATGCACACCAAGTTAATGAATTCCACCCTTACCAGTGTCATGAGGACCATCACCGGATGCCTTATACCAACTCCAGTTGACTGCTTGCCAGTCCTCTCAGGCAGTCCTTCGACATCAGAAGGCAAGCTGGTACCCCCGCCTTAGGCCTCAAAGCCCAAGATCCGGAGCATGCTTTGCACTCCAGCTTACACTCAGCCACAACCCAGAAACCCAACTACCCCCTGAAGACTCAGAATCCATTTTCCACTCAGGCCAATAAGCTCATCGAATCTGCAGATGGCATATCACCTACAGCACGGACCTCCCATCAGTGGAGCAGGAAATACACAGCACAAGAACTGCAGCTAAAAAACTTCATCCCCTTAGGATGGGAGGTGCCCTGCAGAGCCCGGACTGTCTTAACCATCTCAGAACAGGTGTTGGATGGTTTGAGGTGAGCATGCGCTCTTGGGGCCTCTCCAACAACACTGGCTGAAGCTGTGGTGCTCAAGCTCAGATGGCCAACCACATCATCTGTGAATGCCTTTACGGCCCTCCTTTGGGTGCCCAAGGTCTTATTGACATTGACCATTATACTTGTTGCTGGCTTTCTGGCCCTTGTACTTTTGATGCATGAGTGTAGCGACAACTACAGAAGGGATTCGGACACGGACATGCATCTCTTTCAAAATGGACGCACTGAGCGTATAATTGTTTACAAAGTCTAAATTCATTCTTGCCTAAGTGCTAGAATACGTAGAACGGTGATAAAATTATGTGATGACTTCACATAAACCTATTCTTTTAGGTAGGACAGTGTTGAAACACAAGTTAAAGAAAAGGCACTTGCATTCTACCATCTGTATCCCTTTATGAATGTGGGCCACGCTGTACATAGTATTGCTCAGTAAAGATGAAAGGCAACATAGACACTGTAGGGCTTTGAACGGCACATTCCAGTGACTGAAGATGCTGTCCTGGATTACAAACATAACCATTTCCTTCAACAGTGCTTAGAGCCTTTCCTCTTCTCTACAAACTCATGAAACTTTGTAGATATCCATTAATGAAGCTTTGGTATTCCCTGATGAGGGACCTATTGTCCCACATTGCAAACAGGGAAACTGAGGCACGGAGCAAAAAAATAACTTGGCCAAGCCCACATTGTGAAGTAATGGCAGTGCCAGGATTAATCTGGCAGTCCTTGCTCCTGGCTTCTGTACTTTGCCTACTAGACCTCATCTCTCCATCTTTGTATTTAATTTAGATACCATTTTTATTCCAGGAGGAACATAAAAAAATGCTGACCATATTCTCCTATTCAGGGAAAGCCAGTCCAAAGCTTCAGGCCAAATACCAGCAGAGGGATCGGTCAATGGAAAGAATGTCAGCAAAGGGAAGGGCAAAATGTGACAATATTTTCCTTCCCCAAAACCCCCTCCCTGTGGGAGGAACTTGCTGTTTAACATTCATTTCTTAACCCACATACTTAAACTCCCGGTGACTTCAGGCACATCTCTAGCATTTTTAGAATCTACTGTTAGTACAGTCTGAAATCAAAGCCTCTTGCAGTTTATCTCTAAGGACTGGCCCCTTTCCAAGTCTCCCATTCATCAGCAACCACTGGAAAAGTGGCACCTATTCAACTTCTAAAAGGAGTGAGAGTGTCATCCGTGGGAGGATGTTACTCTTGGGATCCTGGCCCTTTCCAGTCCAATCCTGGCATTCTTCTTTCCCCACCAGCACATATGCTATGTCATCACCAGAGACAAAGATCACAGTAGGTCCCCACAGGCTCTCAGGTCCAACTTGCAAAGCCCTCATGACAAAGAGATGTACACGCTAGCAAACCACTGGGAGAACCACTGTGGTGAAGTTTGAACTTCATAGTCTGAGCAACTCTGTCATCAGTGTCAGATCTGTGGCTACTGGCTAGCAGGGTTAAGGACAGTAAGAAAAAAATCTTTAAGTATATCAGGAACAAAAGAAATCCAAGCAATTATATCACACCTTTACTAGATGGAAGTACTACCATTCACATTAATGATTCAGACGAGATGTGGTCAGTAAACGTTTCTGTCCAAAGACTGGAGAGAAATTAGAAGATGTGTTCTGACCTTACACCTACAATGAAGTACTCGTTAGTCTAACATTAATTAGGTAAGATGTTAAACAAAGTTAAACAATTTTAATTTTCAGGATCAGATAACTGATGCCCCAGAGTTTTAAAAGAGTTGGCCTAGGAAGGCATAAATATGTTTATATATTGTAATAGAGGCCCCTAATCCCTGTTACTTTGAGAGAGAGAGAGAGATGACTGAGGGTTGCCTGGGAGAAAACAGGCATCTGAGAGGGGAAAAAAGAGTAGTAGCTCTATGGAAAATGAGTGTTGTAAAAAAACCATGATTTCTTTTTAAATGAGATTACAAGTTTGGTTGTTTAGAAATGGTGCTGATATAATATACTTAGATTTCTAACAGGTGTATAACACATTTCTGCACAACATGCTGGTTAAATTTAGTACTATCCGAAATCAACCTATCGCACAGACTCAAAACTGGCTAACTAATAGGATTCCACAAGTTATTCTCAATGGGGAATCATCCTCCTCCAGTTCGTTGTGAAGTCTAGAAGGGATCTATTCCTGACCCAATTTTGTTATATCATTATTTATTAACCTGAAAAAAAACCATGAAAATGTTCATGGTAAATTGATGTCACTGTAACTACTGTAGTACAATTGATGCAACAGCTGGCGCTGCCCCAGGCATTGCAGCCACCCTGGGTGTGGAGCTGCCTTGCTACATGTCTGCTGGTTGCAAGAATCCCTAAATTAAACTCTCAGACCCAAGTCATGTCTTTCCCTGGTCCTGGGAGCAAGATGGTTGCTACACTCGTTCTATATGACAATTTATGCTCTGCCCCTCTCTTTATCTGCCTCCCTCTGTGAGAGAGCAGTGAGGGAGCTTGCTCTGTCACTTCTCTACTTCAGTCTCCCCATTCCAGCAAGGGATGGCAGGTTAATCTCTGCTTCTCCATTTACACCTCCTGAATTGTGCCTGGCAGCAGTATGGGATACAGAATGTGCTCTAATTGGAAGTCATCTTCATCTCTAGCAAGAAGGGCTGAGATCCACAACTACATCATCCTAAATGTTTCAGAATTTTTCTGAAAACCATAGGCAAATTTATACCCTATATAGAGTGATTTCTGCCCCCCCCCTTCTCCTGCCCAAGATAACAGGTCTGACTAACCTCTTTAGTGCTAAGCTGGAAATCCTGTGGATCTGTGGACTGGAATGCTGCAGAACACCCTCCTTTAGGGCTAGGGCAGACATTCAAAATGCCTGAGCCTGGTTAAATCTTTGCAGGTTAGCCTAACCTGGCTAGGCTAAATCAGTTTGTAACCCAGGCAGACAACCCAGAAATGCAGGGACATGTCTGCAGTGGCTCAAACTAGAAGCTGAGAGGTGCTAGAGCAGCCCTCCTTTTCCTTGTACAGTGCTGAGCTAGGGGGGGCATGGGCAGGCCCTGGTAGGACACTGATTATTCACACCCCACAGCTGCCCAGCAAGGAATGTTTATCACCCTTAACTCAGTGGTTATCAACTCATTATGAAAACAAAGCCTCTCTCCATTAATTAATGAAGCTCTTCTTAAACAGCTCTTCCAAGGAAGGGCATTAAGCTACCTGTTGATTAGCTCCAAAAAGCCTGTCTGCCTGTCCCACAGCACAGACGTTAGCCAGCGTGTGGTCTGCTAAGTAATGCTGAGGTGTCTGCATAGGACAGAGGGGAGTGGGGAATAATCTCTACTTAGCAGGGAGAAACCATGCAGATACTCTGTGCCTGCAAGTCTGTGCCAAGCTCCAGCCAGGGAGCAGAGGGGAGGGGCCAGCCCTGCAGTGGAACAGAGAGCCCCACCCAGCCCAGAGAGCATGCTGGCATTCGGGGGGGGGGGGAGTCTGGTTTATCTTAAACCAGCAAGGGGTCTGAGACAGACATTGCATAAGCCAGTTTGAGCCAAATCATTTAAGTCTGATACTACAGTCAACCAGGTTTATCTCAAACCAGTTTCAGCCATTTTCAAACTGGTTTACGTGCACCGAACAGCTGTTCTGTTACAAATTTAAACCTGTTTCTGATCACTTAAACCGGTTTATGTGTAATGTCTGTCCCTAGCCCTGATGCCCTATAAGATATCAGTGCTGTATAAATAGAGTGGGATGCTGGCAGGGAGAGGGCACAGCCAGGGCAACCTGGAAATGGCCTTCCTTAGAGGCTGCATTTGCAGCCACAGCTTTCCTGGGGAAGGCTCCTGGGAGCATGCAGGTGCAGTAGTAGTTGCCAGCCAAGTGCTAAGACTGGCTGTGACTCTGGAGGAGAGCACTCAGGAGCAATAACCACTACAACCTTTAAAGGGATGTGCACCCCACTGAACTTCTGCAGCTGCACCCTGAGCTCCCCGAGCTCCCAGAGCTTGTTTAGCAGATGCATGGACTAAATGGTCTCTGCCGGCTCTCACTCTCACCTTCTTGCTGCTGTTCTGTGTGCTGCCTGATGCAGCAAGGTGCCCAGCTCTGGGTGAAGCAGCCCCTACCCTGGCTACATTTTCAATAGCACCACTGACTGCTGCACTTACACCAGAGATGATCACAGCCCAGTACTCTAGACACTGACCTGTGCCTCTCTGCCAAGGCAGTGGGGTTCCTGACCTGCCCCTGGTGAATCCTCTGGTGCTATTACGAGGTGCAACTAGCTTTGTATGATGGCTGCCATTTTGGCTAATGCAACCGGGGGCCTCCAGAGCTAAAAGCATGATCTGCTGTAACTTGAGTTAAGAAACTGGTGTCTTTACACGAGGCTGGACAGACTCACGCCCTCTGAAGATCAGCACAACATGGATCTGCTAGCAGTGCCGAGCCCTTGCTCACCTGGGTGTGGCAATCTGTCTTAACTAAACTTCATTCTCAGTCCTAGTGACACAATTGTGCCTGATGGCCCAAGAGGAGGAAGGAATGGAGCAAGACCTGCATGCTCTCACTTTGCAGCTGCTTTCACACCTTGGGACCCAAGGGTGCTGCGCCTCCTTCCTGCCCACATTGACAGCAGACAAACGCTAGTGAGCCGAGGCAGCTCATGTCGCTAAGTAGTGATGAGCTGGTGGGGGGATTACAGCTCTGCTGCCTGCTGTCAGGTTAAACAGTGATGGATGGTCACTGGTGGTAACAACACAAAGGCGACACTGTATGTGTGGGTGAGAGGCGAGCGTGTTCTGGGCCGACATGGGGTCACCTTACGATGTTAAAAGGAGTGAGGCAGGAGGGCCCTTGCAGGGGCTGCTCATACATTCACAGCCACAGGGGAAAATTAGCTACAAGTCAGAGCTGAGCTCAGCCTAAAGATAGCAGTCCATTGAGGAAATTGCCAGGGACAAAGCGTCTCTTGGTCTCCAGAGCCTGTTCCAAGGCCCAAGCCTTTGAGACTACTTTCAAGAACAGGATTCAAAGTAATTTCTGCCTTTCAGTAGACAGCTCTTCTGTAGCTTGCACTGAATTAGTGGGGAAATGCTACTGAATATAGCAAGGAGTTGCCTCCAGGCTTCCGCCGACCACAGGATGCAATTTAGGCAGGGACCCCAATGGGCTAGAATCACTCAAATGTGCTTCGATATGTGGCCTGCATTTTACATTGTCTGAAAATCTTAAATGTATGAAGCACAGGATATCAGGCGAGCCACACAGCCGTTAGCTGAAATGGCTGTATCTTCTTTACTCCTGGTCTCTTTTTAACTAACATCATAGATCCAACTGCAACAAAAAGGTACAGGTTAAAACCAAGCATTTAACGGTTGAAGTAGCACACAGCTAACACTGTAGCATAGAAAGAACATAATTTACCACAGGGATTATCAGCTGGGAAAAGCCCCAGGGTCTGTTGCAGTGTAGAAGCAGACTTTCAAAGGGCTGTGTTGAAGAAACTGTTAAGATGCTGTCTCTGGTTCCCTGCTCTTCACTGCCTCCCCAAGTGCATTTTAGTAAAGAGGTCATGGGCTGGGCTAGATGTGACCTCCTAAGGGCCCCGCCAGCCTGACTTTTCTATAATTCTGTTACTCAGTCTAATGTAATTACCTGTACATAAGCAGAACAGCAGTGGGGAGTCTGGATGTAGCAAATTCCTCTAACCGTAGTGCAGTTCATTACCTACCGCAGATACTTCTCGGTCTCTTCTTGGATGATTGCAGTTGGCTGAAGGCAGGGTAGAGCTGCACCTCACAGAGAGATTGCCTGTTCAAAACTCTTCACAGGAAGTTTTCTGTCTGAACCCATCCCTACTCCTTAGTTGATGGTCCTACGAATGGTTTTTACCAGAAGAGGATATGATTTGTAAAGCATGGTGGGTAAAACCCTGGCCCCACTAAAGTCAGCTTCAATTGGACCAGGATATCTTGCAGTTTTTTGGGTAGCCCTACAGTTTTTTATGAACTACTTAATCCTATAAGGCTAGGACTGGGGCCCCAAGCTGTATATGTTCAACAAGGGGTTCAGACAGAATTGGCTTTTAGTTCAGATCTGTCTCTTTGGGGCGGGGGGGGGAGGAGTTAAACTGAATTCCTCTATCTACCAATGGAGATCTCTACCCCCCTCATGTAAGAAAGGTGTTTTGACAACACCTGTACCATTAATTATTCTACCTGCTCTATGGCCTCAGTGGGTGACAAACCCACTGAGGTTCAAATGACAAATAGTGGGCTCAAGGGGACAAACATCCCCTTAGTCTTCCTCAGCTGGAGAGCCTAGGAGTGAGAGCTCTCCAAAGCAGAGACTGTTTCTCAGTACTACAGTAGGTCCTGAGCCTGATGGGGAGGCTTCTGGTCACTCCTGTATTATCATTTCCAAAATACAGGAAGATCTTCCATTAGACTTGGATGCATTCTTGATTTTTTTTTTCTTTTCTTTTTTTCAAGGAAGGAAATTTCAAATTTAGCGTGGCCAAGATGGACTAAAAACTGGACAGAAGTCTACAACCAAAGGCTAATGGTAAATGAATAGTTTGGGGCTGAGTTTAGAATGGTTGTCGCTAGTTGTTGTTAACACCTTGTTGGAAGAGAACAAGTAGAGGATGTGAGTCTCTGCATAACGCGTGGATATCAGCCTGAGCTGCAGGGAAAGACCAAATTTGAGATACCCTGATGGTTCCTTTTTAAGCTGGATCTAAAGGGAAGAAAACCATGGGCATGAGCCAGGAGGACCTGGAGGCAGCGAGGGGCTGGTGCTGAAAGAAGGTGCTGGGGCTTCGTCACGTGGATCTTGCACTAGGAGTGGCATATTCAGGAGGTGATCCCCTTGTGCAATAATGCCCTGACGTGATTTGAGGTTACGGCCAAGAAAGATAATATCTCTGCTCATGTTACCATGCATGTAATAGTGTGCTCAGTTATAGATATCTGGTTAGTACCAGAAAGACTGAAAAACAGAGGCAGTTTCAGTTCAGAGGAAAAGAAAAGGAGCCTGTAGTGGAAGAAGTGAGGAACTACACCCAGAGGCGTAACTAGCAGGGTCTGCACCCTGTGCAGCAGCAGTGCCATGGGCAGTAGTTGCCTTCCTTGTACCCCTCTCAAAATTGCCACCCTGTGGGGCTGGAGCCCAGGTTGCCCACCCCTCTATATATTACCACCTACACCCCTCTGAGGGCCTTTCTGTACAAGACACTTAGACTGGTTTCTAGTGACTTTTTTTTTAATCAAGTTAATGTAATTACTTTAATCAACCAGCACACAGGCTGTGAGAGACATTTGATATAGCCTAAATAAGGCTTACCATAATTCATTTCACCTTAAATCAATCCGAAGTCAGCTGAAGTGGACACAGAAGAAGCCCCTGGGACAGGATGTGTAAGTAGCTCAGGGCTGCCATGGCCTGTCGGTGTTTTTATTCCTCGGGGTTCATGTCACAGCTTGGGGGGGGCCACAGGCATGCACAGGGAAATGCATAATGTTACCACTGACCATGAGCAAGTGGGGGAAGTCTTGGGTACAGCAGGTTTGTCCATTAAAGTAACGGGAAAGTGTATGTTTGGTAAAGACAACACAAAGCAAGGAGACCAAGGACTAGTTAGCCTGTTCTGTCTCAGATTTGCCTGTTCTAGCTGTTGTGTGGTAGCACCTAGTAGTCCCAGTCCTGGAGCAGACTGCACTGTGCTAGGTACTGTGCAAATACCTAACATAAAGATGGTCCCCTGCCCCAAAGAGCTGACAATCTGCTATTCCGCCAAGTTGGAGAAAGGCAGGATAGAAAAAAAGGCCTTTAAGCTTTGCTTAATGATGTTGACAAGCCAGCCCACCCTTCCAACCCTTTCACCAGCCAATCTTAATCAGACTTGGAGAGTGTACACAATGGTTTTGTACCAATTTAATGAAATTGCTTTAAAAACTGATGCAAGTGGCCAGTGCAGAAAATGGTGTATTTGCTCCTAGGTCACACATCATGGTGAAATCGTTGTGGTGCATCACAGTTAAAGAAGAGGACCCTGACTGATGGAGAGGGATTATGCAGGGGTAATGGGATGGAATTTGAGTAACCGGATGTCTTTGGAAAAGGGACAATTAAGTTCAATTTGAGGAGGAAATATCTGGACACAAAAAACATTGGACTGAAGGACCAGTACCATAGCAAAAATCCCTAGGTTTGCGACAATTTTAAATGAACACCAGGCAGAAAAGCAATAAAAAGGTTCTGTACAGGATAATCCAAGAACCCTTCCTCCTCAGGGTACCCAGCCCCTTCCTGATCTCCTGAGACTTAAGTTTGTTCAACTTAGGGACACAAGATCCCTCTCTGATATGCAGCCCCTTCCAGCTGCCCCCCCGGCACTCATGCTCTACCCCGGGAGCTAAAATCTCCTTATTTCAGAGACTCCTTCCCCTGCCCTAAAGCCCCGAGTCCCCTTTGCTTTCCAGGCTTCCCAATATCCATTCCTGCTGCCTTGACAATGACAAGTGGGAACATATTTGGAAGCAGCTGCTCCTTGCACTGAGATGCCTGCCCCACTCCCCCACGCCCCCGGCTGTGGAATGCAGAGCAGCCCCTCGCCTCGCGCTCCGAAATACGGGATTTCCAACATGCCTGCTCAGCGCAGATTCAGCTTGTAGGGATGGGAACAGGTGCTCTGCCAAGATGGGGCTGCAACAGTCAGTAACCTGCATTCAGAGACAATTGGCCTGCAAGGAAGCAGTGCTCAAAGAGTGCAAGGGACTGGAAAGCTGCAATCTTGGGGCAGCCCCCAGAACTACCCCCCTGCTTGTGACTTGTGCTTTCTTTGGTTTCAACTAGCAGTGCTCAACTCTTTTGAGGCTTGAGAGTTGTCTGTTGATCCAATTTTTCTGAGAATCGCCATGCACCTCTCAGCTGGGAGACAGGGCTTCCCCTTTCAGAACACCCTGCCCTGCAAGAGAGGGTTTCACCCCTAAAATCCCCCTAACACACACCCCGTCGATCTGAGGTCTTCTGCACCAACCCAAATATTTCCTGCTTGCACTTTTATCATGCTTATCTTCCCATGTGCTGGCTAGGCACAGACATTGAAAAAGCTTGAGGTGGAATTGGTCTAAGTTTGGCAGTTTTCTGTAAGTGGTGTAGTTTAGATCAGTGGTGAACAGAAAGCACATTTGCCCTTCGGTGGGGGGTGCAAATCGTAGACCAGGTTCTGCTGTTTTTAAACCAGTCTAGGTGTGCTGAACTTCTGTTCTGTTGCCAATACAGACCGGTTTTGTGTGCCGACCTTCTGTTCTGTTGTGGGTATAGACCAGTTTCCGATTGCTTATACGAGTAAAAGTATACGGCTGTACCTGGTCACTGGGTGCATCAAGTCCCAGCCATACTGCAGTGAGGGAGAGTGCCCTCTAACAGAGCTGTTCTGAGCTCAGGTTCAGCAGCAATCCCCAGACCATTTGTGGATCATTAACCATAGCTTTATAAACAAGGCCACACTTGGGGAAACTACTATTTTAAGTCTTTTGAGGGAAACTTTTCAAGTCGCTGGTTAAATTCTCACTAGCAGGTTGCATGTTTGTCCCTGTCCAAGTTCTTCCATTGTACCCATTGCTGAAACTCTCCATCTGCTAATCATTAAACAAGGGTAACAGGAACATGCTGTTTTGCTGAAAAGTTTGATGTAGAAACAGCTATTGACACCCCCAGTGCCTGCAACCCAGGCCTCTCCTGTGGGAGCAGCACTAGCAATACTCATCTGAGGCTGTGGTTTTGTGTGATCTTGTCCTTTCTTTGCATTTAATTATGGGAGTTTCTTCTCTGGGTGTTAGTGAATGCTGACCCCTATGATGGGCTTGGAAGAATTGATTTCTGTAACCCTGGCCCAGGCGAGAAAAAGAAGTTTAGCTCTAACCGGTGCTCTTGTAGGCCGTCCTCTCATTGCGTGGTAGTACTGAGGCACTCGGAGCACCTGGGCTGTATCCTGAACAGACTTCCAGCATATTGCAGAGTGCTCTTGATGTTTCTACTTTTGTCTTGTAATGGTTTGAAGTAGTATTTTAGTGGATGCTTGCTTGCTGTGAAATACTGGACTCAAATACAGGACTGGACTCATTTGCCCATGAGGCCCCTCACAATCCCATGTTTCTGTCTTCCTAACATTTGCTTCACAGAAAAATATTACTGTATTGCTGATATAACAGACACAGTTGGACTAAACATCCATGGGCCAATGACACCTGAAATAGGAGAGGAGCTGGAAAATCTTTTTAAGTTGACTTTTTCCTCCAGAGATGGTAAAAAGAGAATACTACTATTAATCACGTGGCATGGCCAAGATCCTACCCAAGGGAGTATATGCCAGCACTTTTGAGGTGAGAGGAAAGGATGGATGGACTACTAAAAGACACAGCCCACTACTACTGTGTGTTTGTATTCTGCCAAGCACAAAGGGACCCTATTCTTGGTTGGCTCCTAGATGGTCTATCATACTACTACACTGATCCTACTAAATGAGAGGAATTCACCAAATGATTTGTCACAAAATGCAAGGCATCACTGTCCAAGTGTATCATTATGGTTGCAATGCCAGCTGATGCCGAGTTAAGCAGTGAAGGTGTAAATAATATTTGGCAGCCTTCACCTGAGGCGCTCTTGGAGCTGTTCTCCAAGAGCTGTTGTCTGAACTGTTATCAGTGAGGAGAAGTGAACTGCCAGGAACACTGCAAGGGAGGGGAAAAATCAGAAAGACAATACAGGTCTCTCTTTTCCCATTTCAATTGTGATATATCAATTCTGGTGGCACAGATGGGCCCAGGGAGTCAAAGGCATTTCACCTGACATTACTGTACACCTCTAGACAGTTGCACACGATTCAGAATTTCACAGAGACCTCAGTCTTCTTAGTCCCTTGCAAGCAAGCAAGACCATTAAAATCCTTTTAACAATGTCTTAAAGATCAGAATAAGAAGGAAAAGGATTTTACAATGTAGCATATTAAATCCAGCTTGTATTTTAACAATAGCTTTATTCCATTTCCTTTACTTTTATATGGAGTTTTTTATAAGGACCCTCCTCTCCACTGGCAAACCAGTCCTGTTTGACACTGCTTTAGATGCCAATAAAGATAGCAATAACCGTCCTTCTTGATGAAAAAGATTACATTCCAACAACTGCTATCAAGTTGCTATCAACTGCAACAAGATGCTATCACATCTTTATGAACTTTTTCTTGTTTTTCCTGGATATAGATTCATGGATTCATAGATTGTAAGACCAGAAGGGACCTTGGAAGATCATGGGGTCCAGCCCCCTGCACCAGGCAGGAAGGACAACTGGGGTCACATGACCCCAGCAAGGTGCCCGTCCAGTTTCCCCTTGAAGATTTCCAGGGTGGACGATTGCACCACCTCTGGAGGGAACTTATTCCAGTCTGGCCACCCTGACTATGAAGAAGTTCTTCCTACTGTTGACCCTGAATTGATCTTCCAGGAGTGCGTGGCCATTACTCCTGGTTTTCCCCTCGTGTACCCTGGTGAACAGTTGTTCACCGAGCCCTTGATGTAGTGCAGTGGTAAGGTGCTACCAGGTCCCCTCTCCGCCTTCTGTTCCTCAGGCTGAAGAGTCCCAGATCCCTCAGCCTTTCCTCGTGTGGCTTGCCTTTTAAGACTCTGATCATAGAGGTGGCTCTTCTTTCGACTCTGTCAAGCTTGTCCGTGTTCTTGTTAAAGTGCGGTGCCCAGAACTGGATGTGGTACTCCAGCTGTGGTCTCACCAGTGCTGAGCAGAGCAGAAGAATCACCTCCTTGGCTTTCCTGGAGAGGCGTCGATTCGTGCATGCCAGAGTATTGTTTATTGTACTGGCTACAGCATTGCACTGCCGGCTCATAGTCATACTGTGGTCTGTTATTACCCCCAGGTCCCTTTCATTCATGGTGCTGGTAAGTTTGGTACCGCCAAGCCTGTAGGTATGTTGGGTGTTGCTCATCCCAAGGTGGTGCACTTTACATTTCTCAACGTTGAACTTCATCAGATTCTGATCCTCCCAACTTGCCAGCCTGTCTAGGTCCACCTGTATCTGTAGACTATATTCAAGCGTGACCATGCCTCCCCATAACTTGGTGTCGTCCACGAACTTGGTCAGTGAGCTCTTCACCCCCACATCCAAATTGTTAATAAAGATGTTGAAAAGTGCTGGACTGAGCAGTGACCCCTGCAGGACACCGCTGCTCATTGCTTGCCATTATGACACAGATCCATTCACTACGACTCTCTGGGTCCTATCCTGCAGCCAGTTTCTCACCCACCTGACTGTCTTGGAGTTAAGCCCACAATCCTCCAATTTTCTTGCAAGGATATTGAGGGATACTAGATCAGAGGCCTTTTGGAAGTCAGGGTATACAATGCCAACCTCCTCTCTCATGTCCAGGTGGCAAGTTACCTGGTCATAGAAGGAGATGACATTGGGAAGGCGAGAGCTGCCTGTGATGAAGGAGTCCTGGCTGTCATTCAGAATCTTACCTTCTGCAAGCTTATCACAGATAGACTTCTTGAGTAATAATGTACTTTCTTTTACAAGGGTACAAAAGATACAAGGGTACAAAAGTGGTAATCTCAATGGTCACAGACCGGCTCATGCACGGGGCTGGACCCGATGATCCTTCAGGGTCCCTTCAAGACCTATGATTCTATGAAGAGGAGAGAATATGAAAGAATAGCAAAACCACAAAATAAAACTTACCTTTTTTATGCTAACTCTCACAACATGGGCACACAGGAAAATTACTAAGAAGTAAAAAGGGGCAGGGACCTACTGCACATCAAATGCTCTTCTGTAACTGCCAATGCACTTGTTCGTACCCTGTGGTCAGCAAAGGCTAAGATTCTCCCTTATGCTTAGGGCTAAGTTGCCGTGGGTTAGCTTTAATTTATCATGGAGTAAGCATGTTACACAGAGGGCTATTAAACGCAGCAGTCAAAGGTGTCACCTTAGGCCCAGGACATTGCTAATCTTATGACTGCTGGTAACTAGGAGTGTTTGATAGGGAAGGAACACTGTACACATGTCTTGTTTCTTATGCTCATTCTTTAAATTGTTCACTGTTGCTACTTTTGAGGACAAGATACTAGGCTAGATGGACCCTTGGTCTGACCTAGTCTGGCAGTTCTTTTGTTATGTGCTTTTCTAGGCAGGGCAGTGTGGCAAAACTGTGGTCTTGGCTGGCTAAGCTGGACTATTTTAAACTGAAGGCAAAAGACAGATATGAATAGAAAAAGACGTGAGGATGTGGGTAAAGCATTAACACAAGTGTTGAATTGTTTGGGATTTAACTGAAGTCAGTGTCTTTGACCACTGAGATTACCACTATAATCTTTTTTCATGGTTAATTTTCAGCCTTTTTATCTTTAATTTTTGCCAAGTTGGGCTGTAAACAACTTTGAATATAGGCTTCTGCACAATAACACCTTCAATATTGCAACCTAAAATGAACCTTTTCATTTCTAGGGGTATTCAATTAGAACTAGGTAAATTTTGAAGTGAAGCATCACTTTAAAATGAAAAATGGATACGTTATATTTTAAAAACATACTGGGCATGTCTACACAAGATACTTTACTCAAGATTAGAGCTAATCTTGAAGACAAGTGGCGCTTACTGTGCAGTAATTTGCTCTGATCACTAGTAAATTTGCTACCTGCAAATGCAAGTAGCAAATCCACTCTTGATTACTTACTGTGCAGTAGAGCACATGTTAGATGCCTGACTGGGAGCAAATGTGCTCCCAGTCAGCCAGCAGCAGGGGGCAGGAGATTGCTCCCTTCCCTCGGGAGCTGCCTACTGCTGGGGTGGGCTCTGCTACCAGAGCCTAGATGGGGACTCAGTCCCCTTGCCCAGCAGCAGGGAGCTCCCAGGCCCCTCTTTGTGAACAGGGAGTGGGGATTGGGAGATCCTTATCTCCCAGCCTAAGCCCTGGTGTCATGGGGCCAGGGCTGGGACTTCCTTATCTCCCAGCCAGAGCTCCTCAGTCACAGGGCCAGGGACATAAGGATCTCCCAGCACCAGCTCTATTATTTTGGGATCTCCCAGCACTGTCCCACAGCCACTGGGAGAGAAGAATCTCCCAGCACTGGCCCCACAACTGCGGAGCTGGTGCTAGGAAATAAGGAACTACCAACCTGGGCCTCTCAACTGTGTGGCCCAGGCTGAGAGATGAGGGATTTCCCAGTCCCAGCCTCAAGATCACAGAGCAGGGGCTGGGAGATTTGTGCAGCCACGGCAGGGGGAACATTGTCCCTGCCCAGGCTCTAGTGACAGAGTCTGCCCTGGTAGCAGGCAGCTCCCAGAGGCAGGGTACAATGTCCCTCCCCCCCGCCACTAGAAGACAGCTGTCTCTTGGCCCTGCCAGCCCCTGAGCTAGCACCCAGGGGGAGCCTAGAGCCCCTCCACCCCCACCCCCCGTTTGCTGCAGGAGCCCTGTGCAGAGCTACAGGGAGTGGGAGCAGTCTGCTGCTAGCAGCAGCAAATCTGTTCCTGCATCCGTGCATGTATAGACATGTGCCTGGGAAAGTTTACTATAAAGTAAACTGCTCCTGGATTATTTGCACGTGTAGACTTGCCCACTGAAACCAAATGTTCTGCATCTTTCAAATTTTGCAGAGGGATTTGGGGAGATGGAACCATATGACTAATTTGATATCAACTTGTCGATTATTTCAGCCAATTTGAATCTACCTTTTTCAGCCAAAAATATGCTGTCAAGTTCCAATCTCACGGGCTCCTGTGATCACTATAGTGCAAGCTCTAAGGCTTAGCTAGTTCTCCTGGAGTTTGGAGAGTCTTGAAAATGAGATCTGGCCAAGGAGAAAGAGAAAGAGTAAGTCAGGGTTCAAACATGCATGTGCATAACCCCAACATGGATAAATCTCCAGTAAGACGCATCAGGTAGCATTTGCACGCAGTGAGCACATCTACACATGACTATATTTGCATAGCAATGTGCTATGGCGACATACCATCTGTGGGCAAAAACCATGATGCTATAGCTACGTCACCGTAGTGATGCACACCCTTAGTATAGCATGTCACTACGGTGACATAGCAGCTAAAAATAGCAGTGTGCCGTGCACACATCACAGTACGAGCTGTTACTGCGACGTCATTTAGTACTTCCAAAACGAAGCACTAAATGACGGCACGGTAACAACAGCCCTGTAGGGACACATGTAGATGAGCCCATTGAGGCCACCGTACAATGAAGCATGAATGCAAAAGGGTAAAGCCATGGCACTGTGCATCTGTACGTTAGAGCAAAGGGCCAAATGTCACCCATGGCCACATGCAGGTCATATTTCCACTAGTGTCAATTCAGAGTAACACCAGTGGCTCCAGTGCACGTGCTGACCCCAGATATTGAATAGAACGCAATAAAGTAAGACAAAGCTACTGTGATAGGGCATAGAGGCCCCCACACCTTAGAAAGGGCAAAGATGGACAATTACTTCTCCATCTGTGACTAGGAAGCCATTTACAACTATCGTTAAAAAAAACAACCCTGCAACCAGAAAGGGCGGTAGATAGAGGCTAGGTGAACTGCAGATGAGGACAAGCTGCATTAGGAAATAACTCTCCAGAGAGTATCAGAAGAGATCCTTGGAAAAGATATGAAAAGGTATGGGGGGAGCAGTCAAGGGACAGATAGGGTATTGTGAGATGCAAACCCTAGCTACGTGATGCACAATTGTGAGCTCCGGCCCAAAAGGATGAATAAACCCATGTTCTCCAGCCAGAAAGGGAGAGTTGGCATTGAAACTAAAAGAAGTGGGCCTTATTAGAGAAAGACTGATGGATAGTGTAAAGCTTTCAGAAGGCTGTAACTCTTGTTTGGACTCTGCTTTGTGAGGGCATAATATTCTTCTAGAGAAAAGAGTGGGAATGACTGAAGTGCTACTAAGTCTAGCCACCCAAGGGTGCCTGACTACTGACTTGGCTGTTGACACTCAGAAGCATGAGCTGCCAGTGAGATGTTCCAGGCTGTGGGTTTGGCTTATTGGAAATTGCAATGCACCTGTGTCATCACTCGTCAGGAACCTCCAAATCTATCAGGATCCATGGAAGATCCAGTAGACTTGAAGATCCAACAGAAACAAATGACTACTCTGCAGACAACATGGCAGCTGAGACCAGTTCCTGTTACAGACAACATGCTGGACTCAGTGCGCTACCAGGTCACGGGCACATGTTTTGGGGGGTGTTGAAAACAGACAGGCACTAGCTCCACTTGCTGACAAGCTGCTCTCAATATTGGTCAAAGAGGAGCCCGTGGAGACTCTGACTTCTCAATTATGGGTTGTTTTCCTAGTGTTCTGAGGGTCTGGCTGTCAGAGCTGGAGAACAGGTGGGTATCTGGGGGGAAGAGCCATGAATGTGAAGGATTCTTGAATGACACATGGCAGCTATTGGATTCCAAGGGAGTGACAGCTGTCTGGGCATCAGGATGATACAAGGGCCAGTGACGGGAGCCAGGAATACGAACATTCAGCAGGGTTCAGCACTGCATCTCTGAAGGAGATTGAAGGCTGAGACTAGGCTTCATGGAGATGAAACTCCAAGAGATCTCAAAAGGGATGAGAAGCTGGGCTGCCAAGGTCAGGGGTGAAAGTGCCCACCCAGGACAGGGGAGTTAGTGGAGGAACTGCTAGGGGGACCCCTGTGAAAGATGCTATGGCATGTTAAAGATAGTCCCAGGGAAGTACCACGTGCGCAGCCCAAGTGAAACTCTGCTGAAGACGACAGGAGCTCAACCAGGCCTCAGTTGGGTCCAGACCTTGGGCTGCAAGCTCTAAACTATGAAGGTGGGTGGGCAGGGGTTGGGCAGCTTCTCAAGGGTCTGACAGCTGGCTGGGGTCTGGGTTTGGCAGCAGTGGAAGCAGGGGCTGGTGCAGAAGATGGCAGGGCAGGCTGGATGAGTGCTGAGCATGTGCGTGTTAAAAGAGAGGGTTTGGCAGACCCGGGGACCTAAACCTGGGGACATCTCAGGCTGGATACCCAAGGGTTAAAGAGTGAGGGAGCAAGTGGGGATGCTCCCTGGATACTTTGGTAGGAGCTGAGGGTGATCATAAAGTAGAATTCCCTGTGACAGCTCCATAGCAGTGACAGATGAGCAGCCTCCTAGAGCTGGTTTGGGACGGGATGAGACGGAGTCAGCTGAGAGCTTTCTGTAGTGACCGAAGTAAGTGAGGGAGGCCTCACCCAGAGAAATTCCTCCCAGATAAAAGGAGTAGCCTGCACCCCTCTCTCTGCCTGCCCCCTGTCTTCCCCCAGAGGGTGTGGGAAACCCATTCTCTCTCCCTCCCAGAACTTTCCTACACATCTAAACATATTTCTTTCCCTCCAGGGCAGCTGTGTACCCCTCCCTCACTCCAAACCCTGGGCCTGCAGGATGATAAATAAGTTCCTGAATGTGAGCCGTGCCCCGTATTTTGCAGCAAAGAGCATTATAAACACACTGAGTCATGTTTGAATGCTCAGCTGTTGCGTGTTTCTGCAAGTGGTGTCAGGCCCGGTCAAGTGTCTGCAGACCTCTCTCTCTCTCGCACAGTCCTGGCCAAGCAACAGTGTAAGGACCCTCGTCTGCCGGGTAAAGCCCTGCCCTGTTGTTAGACATCAGTGCTGCTGTTGGGCCAGTGCTGAGTTGTCCCAATCACCCTTGTATCAGACCTGCTCCCACCCTAAGTTTCCCAGCTACGCCTGTCTTGGACCCTACACCTATCCTGAGATGACGTCTCATCCATTTTGGTCCCTGTCTACTTTCTGTCTCCTGTAGGCATGGGTAGGTTCCCAGTCCTGTCTCCAAACTTTCTCCAGGCCTTGGTCTCATCCCCTTCCTCCCTTCAGGGTGTACTTCCTCAAGCAGGCCTAGGGACTGAACCCTCTCTACCATGTCCCACTTCCTCCCCATCACTGGGCTTGGGCCCTCAGCCTATTCTTTATGCAGCATCCTGTCTCTTCAACCCATCCCCAAATCCCGTGCACTGCCTAGGCTGGGCAGCAGCAGCCCCAGCCTCAGCCCTGCCCAACTCCCTCCCATACTATGGGGGCCTCAATTCAACCCCCTTCCCCCCAACATCAGACTTACATGTGGGACCTGCTCTCCAGGCTGCCTGGCTGCCATGTGCATGTGTACGTGTGCACATGCACATGGCACCCCCTGCCTAACCGCCCTCCTTGGGGAACTCTGCCAGACTGCAAGGGGAAAGCCCACCATTTCCTGTGTTTTTCTCCTTTAAAGGAGAAAGTCTGGGTTTTTCACCTTGAAATGAGAACATCTGGGTTTTACTGGGTTTTTCCATGGCGAACAGAAAAGCTGGATTTCTGCTTATCATCAATACTGCCCTATGGTAATCCGGGTTTCCAGATGCACCACTCCCATAGTGCTGGGAAATTTTCAGGTGGGAAGCAGTGTTTTGTGGGATAGAAAGAGCAGCAGCAGCTGGATCCTTGCCATCTGCACTGAAAAGAAACCATGGCAGTCGACATCGTTTCGATAGATATATGCTAAAGGTTGTGTCCCAGGCATTAAATAGCTTGAAAATTGTTTAGAAAAGCTGCTGTGTCTGGATTCCTGCCACCCCCACGTGCGGTGCAAGCTCCTGTGGTTCTAGTCAATGGAGTGTTGTGGCTTCCTTCTGCTTAGTGGACACAAGGCCTGCGAGTCTGGCTACGTTCACAGAGAAAGCTTGCGTGTGAGAAGAAAGCCGGGTTTCCTGATATGACAGAGATGGGAAGGGGACAATTTCCCTTTCTGGTGCTAAAATGCTGGGGAGCACTTACTTTCTTCACAGGTCTGGGCACTCAAAGAGAATTTGGGAAATTTGTCTATTAAACTGAATCTGCAGTTTTCTTCCAGCACTTGCACCACCTTCTAACCGTGTCCCACCGCTGACCCCAGCTTTGCTGCTCTGCTGCATTGCAACAGAAATCTGGGACTTTGCAAATCTGCTTCCCAGTGGAAGAGCTGTCAGTAGGACGTGGAATTTCGTTATGTTTTAAACGTAATCAGTTCTGTGTAACTGTATGCTCCATGACCGTGGACACAAGTGGCCAGATAGTGCACAAGACAATCCAGAACTCACCAGTTCATAATGTCAAGACTCAGGAAGCCACTTGACCCTAGAAGCTGCCTCAAAATCACTGTGTAATGTGATAATAAACCAATTCTTTTGTTGCAAAGAACTTCAGAGTGACCTTGACAAATTGGAGGATTGGGCCAAAACAATCTCATGAGGTTCAATAAGGAGAAGTGCAAAGTCCTGTACAGTGCACACAGGATACAAGAATCCCATGCAAAACTACAGGCTAAGCAGCAGCTCTGCATCAAAGGACCTGATGTGACAGTGGACAATAAGATGGATATGAATCAGCAGTGTGCCCTTGTTGCCAAGAAAGCTAATGGCAAACTGGGCTGCATTAGAAGGAGCATTGCCAGCAGGTCAAGTGAAGTGGTTATCCCCCTCTATTCAGCACTGGTGAGGCCACATTTAGAGTCCCATGTCCAGTTTTGGTCCCCCCACTACAAAAAGGATGTGGACAAATTGGGAAGAGTCCAGCAAAGGACAATAAAAATGGTACAGGGGCTAGGGGACATGACTTATGAGGAGAGGCTGAGGGAACTGAGCTTATTTAGTCTGCCCAAGAGAAGACTGAGAGGATTTAATAGCAGCCTTCAACTAGCTGAAGGGGGGCTCCAAAGAGGATGGAGCTGGACTGTTCACAGTGGGGACAGATGACAGAACGAGGAGCAATGGGGTCAAGTTGCAGCAAGAGAGGTTTAGGTTGGAGATTAGGAAAACTTTCTCGCTAGGAGAGTGATGAAGCACTGGAACAGGTTATGTAGAGAGGTGGTGGGATCTCCATCCTGGGAGGTTTTTAAGGCCTGGGATGACCATGCCGTGGCTAGAATGATTTGGCTGGGGCTGGTCCTGCTTTGAGCAGGGGTTGGACTAGATGTGACCTCTTGAGGTCCGTCCCAACCCTCATTGTCTGTGATTCTGTAAAACTCAGAAAGCCCACAACAGCTCACAAAGGTTTTGACACATTTGAAATCTCTGGGTTTCTCTTGGGAATCGTAAGTATGTGTTTGCATGTCTGATGGTGTTAATACTGGGTGGCTCCCACAGCACCTTTGAAAGGATCTCACAGCACCCCAGAGTGTCACCGCCCCTGGGTGAGCATCGCTGGGTTAGAGACTAAAACCCTTGTTGAATGTTAAAAGAAGAACTTGCCCAATTATGCCTAACAGCACCACCTGCTGACACAGGCCACAGCAACTAGGACCTGTATCTACATAGCAAAGAAAGCAGCTGCCAGGGGTGGGGGTAGCAGCAAGTTATTTCCAGTAGCCAGGGGGCTAAGGGGAAGCCTGTTTTCTAGCCCTGTGGAAGTCACCCTTTGAGGCTGCGTGCTCCCTGTGACTGGGGGTAGTCCTGCATTCGCCTCAGGACCTGCCTACCCTGTTGGGGGCAGGAGGCTTCTGCTCAAAGAACAGGAGCTCGGCTTTCTCCCCAGCTCATCCCCAATTTCTTTCAGCTCCAGAAGTTCCCCACATCCATGCAGCTCTGCTGTCCCAATCTGCCCATTCGTCACATGCATGTGCCTTCCCCCTGGGTCCGCAGGGCTACTGTTAGGGTGCAGCATGGTGCGATGGGCTGTGCCCGCTTGTCAGCCTTCTGCTCAGGGCTGAAGAGCAGGATGCCTGCCTTTCTCCAAGCTGCCCTGATCTGTACTCGCGTACCTGTAGAAGTGAAGAGGAAGAGCTGAGGTGAGGCTAGGGCAGTGTTTCCCAACCTTTTCCAGCCCAGGACACACTTCCATTAATATGTATTTTCTGCGGCACACCTGTTAAGGCATTCCCCATCACTGTACCTGTTGTAGCTCATTGCCATGGCCAAATTCTGCGGCACACCTGTTCATTTCTAACGGCACACGTTTGTGCCACCGCACACTGGTTGAGAAACACTGAGCTAGGGAGCCATCAGGGAGCAGCTGACCTTAATCCAGTGTGTGCAGTATCCCTTTGGTGAAGAGAGACTGGCAATTTTAACAAAATGGCTCACTGGGGCTTTGGAGTATAATAAATAGGATGTTCACAGCCAACAGTGTCCCCTGCCAGGTTTTCCTCCCCTGCTTTCAAACCTACCTTAGCTGTTATTGAGGGCAGGTCTTTTGTGTCTTGGGACACGCTGCCATCCTCCCATCTCCTGCCCTCTTGCAGGCAGGACCAAGAGAGTCAAGTCTGGTTTTCTATCTGCGACTATGAATGACGCGTGCCCCTGGAGGCTGGCAGGGCACGGCGACTGCCCACAGGCAGCAGCGGTGGTGGTGGCAGCAGAGGCATGAAGGCGGCAAGTGGGCATCTCCTGCAGGCGGCCGCAGTGGTATTGGTGGCAGGGGGTGGGGGTGGCGAGCGCCAACCGGTGGTCAGCAACTGCCCACAGATGTGGCTGGCGGTGTGCCCGTGGCAAGGCGGAGGGGAGTGGCGAGCCGGGACTGCCTGCAGGCACCACCGGCAGCATTGACAACACTTCTTTCGGGGTTGCCCCGCCAATCTCAGCGGGTGCCCGTGCACCCCTTACACGTCACCAATGTTTGCGACTTACCCCTAGTTAATCCCATGCAGGACTTCGTGTGGGTCTGCAGTAGGATGTGAGCACCTCCAGTAATGAAAGAGCTTAGCTTCACAGCATACGCATGAGGTGAGGAAGTGGTAACTACCCCATTTCATAAAGGGAGCAAGAATACCGTGCTGTCTCTGGGAGTTGTGGCAGATCTGAGCTGGGTCCTGCAGCCTGGTTTTCTGAGCCCCAGTCTTACATCTTGACTGCAACCCTGCTTCCAGCGATCTGCAATTGCTGTAGGCTGCGCTCTTGAACAGTGCACTGGCAAGTGCTATGGAAGGAGCAAGTTTGCATTGGCCTCACGGAAAAAGATTGTCACGTGAATTGCCAGCTTCTGTGATTCAAGGTTAGGACATGAGAGGGCACCAAAACCCTGATTATACCGCCACTGATGGGCATCTCTGCCTTTCAGGTATCCAGGCTTTAGCTGTATTGGTCCAAGGCAAAAGGAACCAGAACTCGTGGAAGAAGTGACATTTTTATTAGACCAACTAGTTATAGACCAAACAAATTATTTTATATAGATTTCATAGACATTGGGGCTGAAAGGGACCTTGAAGACCATCAAGTCCAGCCCCCTGCCCCAGGGACAGGAGGTCAGCTGGGATCAAAGGCAAGATAAGCATCCAAGTAGTTCTTGAATGAGTCCAGAGTAGGTGCCTGCACCACTTCTGGAGGGAGTCTATTCCAGGTCTTGGGGGCTTGGACAGTAAATAATTTTTTTACGTCCAGCCTAAAACAGTCTTGGAGGAGTTTATGATGGTTGGTCCTTGTTTTCCCTTGGGGCGCTCTGATGAACAGATGTTCTCCCAGATCCTCATGTACACCCCTTATGTACTTTTAAGCAGCCACTAGGTCCCCCCTGAGCCTGCACTTTTCCAGGCTGAAGAGTCCCATGGCTCTCAGCCTCTCTTCATAAGCCCTGCTCTCTTGCCCTCTGATCATGCGCACGGCTCTCCTCTGGACTCTCTCAAGCTTCTCAATATCCTTCTTCAATTGTGGAGCCCAGAACTGGATGTGGTACTCCAGCTGCGGCCTCACCAAGGCTGAGGACAGCGGGAGGACAACAACCTGAGATTTGCTTGAGAAGCATCTATGGATGCAAGCCAGGGTTTTGTTTGCTTTACCAGCTGCAACATCGCATTGGTGGCTCATCTTCATCTTGTGGTCAATCGTGACCCCCAAGTCTCTTTCAGCTGTGGTGCTAGCAAGCCTATAAGTATGCTGCAGGTTCCCCTCCCCCACAAGGTGGAGTCCCTTGCATTTATCAGTATTGAACATCATCAGGTTTGTATCCACCCACTTACTAAGTTTATCCAAGCCAGCCTGGATCACTAGCCAGTCCTCAGGTGTGGACTCTATGCCCCAAAGTTTAGTGTTATCCGTGAACTTAGCCAGTGTGCTTTTGACACCAATGTCCGCATCGCTGATAAAGATGTTAATGAGAACCGGTCCAAGGACAAGCTTTCAGGCACACTCACCCTTCATTAGACGTAAAAGAGACTAAAGATTGTCAAAGTTCTCCTAGGCAGAAATTAAAATTCATATTTCACAGGAGAGCTGAAGGTGTGGTATAGTCTCCTGCTTGGGCTAGTTCATTTTGTCCAGGTGAGACACAGAGAAAGGTTGAAAAAGTCTCTTTACCTTAAAGTTGTCTGTTGGGAAGCAGGATGTAGAAGTATATTTCCTTTAGGTTATCATGTTTTGTATTTCACGGAAGAGTGCAAAGATGGAAAGCTCTTCAGAGCAGGAATTTCTTTTGCGGTAAGGTTTCTGCGTGTCCCTGTGCTCTGGGAGATGCAAATTTGCTCCAAACATGGCAGGAGCCTGGTGTTAGCATATCAAATGTAAAATGATGAACTTTTCATTTAAAAACCAGCTAAAATGTGGTATCTTCCATGTGTCAGATATCCAGGCTGTAGCCAAATTGGGCTAGAGACAAAAGGAATCAAAACTTGTGGAAGAAGTGATATATTTTATTAGAGCAACTAGATATTTGCAAACAAATGTGCGTTTCAGCCCATTTCACTCCTACTGCTCCAGGACTTCACACATGGTTTAATCAGGTGTGAATGATTCACTACCTGCCAGGCAGGAAGAATCAAGCCTTTTTTCAAGGAAGACACTAAACCCTGTTCTGATCTGGTGTAAATGCCTGATTCAGGTATCCAAAGTGTTAGCTGTATAGGTGTAGAGGAAAAATGCCCGAAAGCTTGCAATTAAAGAAATGTTTTTTGCAAAAATCTTGTTTGCCTATTAAAAGACATCATCTCTACTGTGAGTCCTCATTGCCAATGCCTGATTCAGGCACTGCAGTACCCTCAGGGATGCTGTACCCACTTATAGGGTGGGGATGGAAACGTAGAACAGGCAATGTCCTCAAAGGAGCAAGCCCATCCCTGGTGTACATCCACTGCAATCACAACAGGAATGAGTCCAGCCTTTAGTCTCTGAAGTGTGCTGAGATAAGCCCAGAGGTGCAGTTTTCCTCCCGTGTTTCCTCTGACTGCAGACAATTGGCATGCTCCCTGCTGACGGGCACAGAGGAACTTCCAGGGTTTGTCTTTCTATGCCTATGGTGGCATTTGTGACCCCTTCTGCCCCACATCCCAAACTTCTCTCAGTCCCTCCTTTGGGACAGAGATTCTCCCTTCTGGAAGACAATGTTTCCAGGAGGGCCCAGGGAATTTCCAGGAAACATTTTCTTCTAGGTTTGAGCTATTGGCAAGACGAAGGGGGACTGCTCCGACGTACTGGACTCAATACTACTCTGGCCTGGATAAACCTTCCTCAGGGGGCCTAGGGCTCAGGGCAATGTAGGAGGAAAGGGAGGCCAAGGCTGTGTCTGGTCCTGTTTCCTCCCTGCAGTCTCCTGATGGGCGGGTATCCTGGAATGCCTCCTGCAGGCAGCGAGGCCCCCAGAGATAACAGCCTTCAGAGGATTTAAAAATACACTGTGTTTGATGAGAAGAAAGCTCTTGAGAATCAGTAGCTGCATCTAGAAATAGTTGTGCCTACCCCAGTGAATGCACTGTGGGAACAAGCTCAGGGAAGCACAGGGGGACCCATACACAAGAGCAAGAGCTGACTGGTAGGCGATGGGGAAGTAAGAGAGCTTGGTGGTCAGCTTCTTTCCCTTCCAGCCCCACCCTGGCAGTGCTGCACCACTGCTCAGCTCATGAGTGATGTTACTTTTGCTCCTCATTCAAGAGCTGTCCCCTGGAGAGAAGGACAGGAGCCCCTGGCTGATGCCCGCAGACTACCAGTATGTCTTGGTGCTCATGTGGACTCCTCTAGCACTGGAGAAAGAAGGAAAAGGAGTAAAGGGATGACTAAGGAGAGAAGCCCAAAGGCTGCTGGTACAGTTAGAGTTTATCCCAGGCTGCCCCTACTTGGCTAGGCTGCACTAGGCCCTCAGGAAGGATTGCTGGATACTGTGGGCATCAATAGGGTACAAGCAGATGGGAGAGAGGAACAGACGGCAGGGCTCAGAAAGGGGTGGGAGGAGCATCTGAGAAGAGACCCAGGATCACTCCAGCCTTTGCCTGCAGCTGTTTCTAACTTGTGGAAAACAGTGGTAATGAGCCGTGTAAACTGGCAATCAAAGAGCTGGTGAATGTGGCAGGAAGGTGCTATGCACTATGCCATACAGCACCAAAGCAGCCAAGGACGTGTTGAGGAGGGTGCCCAGAAGCACCTTCTCCTGGAGTACTGAGTTAGTGAAGGTCTATGCAAAAGTGGCTGTAAAATGCGGTGTGTGACATTGGGCTCGACTCTTGCTTCTCTCTCGAGGACCATCCAAATAGGAACAGCAAAGCTGGGCTGGCAGACTCAGAAATGGATGGGCCTAATTTATGTACAGCAGTGGTGATACGGGCAGCTCAGTGCACCTCCCAGCACCTTCAGGGTAAACGGAAAGTTTTGCCTCCGGTGCCCATTCAGTCCTCTGCTGGGAATATGGTTTAGGAAGTTTCTTTGTGTTACATCTTGAGCTCTCGGCCCATGTCACATGTTATGGGTCACCAAAGAGCCATCTCATGATCAACGACTTCCAAGCACAACCGAAATAGGCAGTCTAGTGATGAATAACGCCATTGTCCATTTTCTATCTGATAGCTACCCTGTCCCCTTACCAATGATGAAGATGCAAAACTCCCCCTGGGTGGATGCTGGAGATAAAATCTCAATCCAACAGACTATCTGCAGAAGAGATGGTGACACCTTGGCCTTCTAGTGCTTCGTCCTAAAAGACTGTGTCATGGGACACGATTTGAAACTGATAGTCCATATCCCAGGCAGCTGAAAAGCTACACTTGCTAAATACCTCCCGAGCCTTTACTGTGTAGCATCTCCATCTTTTTCTGGTTATGAAGGACAGAAACTTGGCAAAAGTCTATTCCTATCCATAAACCCCTTTCTCAAATCCCCCAGCCACAGACATTTCCTTGCGTCTTCCAAGCTTCTCTTGTGTCTGTAGGAACATAGAAGGGGATCGTTCCCAGAGACTTGTTTACTGAGTATGCTCCTTGCAGGTTGCTCTTGCCCATGTCCGTGTCTCAGCTGGTCACTTTTGATCCATTTAGTTAATTGTTTTCTATGAACAAAGTGCTGATGGGAGCAGAATTTCTTGGCAGTCCCTTGCTGAAGATGTCTCAGGGTGACTTCAGATCCTTGCGCTCAGTGCCTTCCAAGGACTTTCCTGAAGTCATTGTGTCTCTGCAAGGTAGCAATTCAAACTTCACTTGCCAAACAAGGAAGCCCTTTTAGGGCATTCACACCATCTCTTTTCAGCGCATGGTTCATTAGCTTACATGCGGTTAGATTTTCCTTGGAGAGTCTGAACAGACCTATGGGAGTCATAGCTGCCATCTGTTGTTCTGCTAATGCCATGGCCCCTCATGGGGATAAAATACAATTAGGATGTTATTGGTGCAAGGCATTATTGTATTCCCCATATGGCTTCTGTGCTTGACTTCCACAGTGGTAAAGCTGTGGCTGTGTTCTGCCAGAGCTCCCCATTTCAGCTGGTAAATTGGAGATAAGATGGAGAATGCAGGATTACTTGGGTCTTATGTGCTATTCTGAGCAAATTTTGTTCTGATGGGAAGTCCAAGGCTGACAGACTCTGAGGCTGGTGCTCCTGCACATCCAGGGAGAAGCAAAGCGCAGCTAGCCCTGCCGCAAGGCCTCAGCCCTAACCTGCACGGATGGTTTTTGGAGGCAGAAAACAAATGCTACTTCTGTTGGGGCTTTTCCCAGTGTACAGCTCTCTGCACAGCTCTCACAGTGCTCATTGCTGCTCAGCAGGACAAAGGCTGTCATATAGTCTAACTAGCAACCCCCTGAGCCATTAGGGGCTTTAGAGTAGGCCCTAGGCAAACAAACTCATGGGCCCTGGGCTGGTTGGGACCCCCCCTCCCCACCCAGGTGCTGCTGCCTGAGCTGCTGCTAGGGGGCGGCCGCCACCGCGGCAAGGCCAGCGGAGGGAAGGGGAAGGGAGTTGGATGGGACCATTCGTGCCACCATGGCACTGGGCTTCCTTGCAGCTCAGGACCCTGAGCATGTGCCTAGTTTGCCTATGCATTAATCCAGCCCTGTTTGCCCACAGCCACGCTAAGAAGCATGTATGTGTGTGCATGCAGCATCCTGTGGTACTCCCCTTAATCCTATCAGATCCTTCCCTGTCTGATTCCCATCACCCAGACTGCTGTCTCTGGCCTACTGCTCCTGCTCTTGCTCAGCCTTTGTCTTTGCCCTGAATCTGTTCTGCACTCAGCGGCTTAAATAATACAGTGCCTTCCCTTGGCTGGATCCTTTGCCCTCAGCTCATCTGGTGAGAGGCAATCAACAAGGAGCCATCAGGTTCATTCAGCTATGTAGAATTTTGTCTCATTGCTGGTATGTTTGCAAGCCTGTCATGGAAGTTGTTTGCACTTGTATACTCAAGGAACAGAGCCAATGTTTCTGTGGGAACTTCTGTGATGAATATCTCTGGCTTTTGGGTAATGAAAATATCACGTCTTGCATCAACATATTCTCGAAGCTGCATCAAAGTCCGTAATCCTAAGTAAAGAGAACTGTTTCAGTAGAAAAAAGGTTATGGTAGCATTTTCAGTTTTAAATAAAATGTTTTGGTAACATTAATGCTGACCCAGGGACTTTTTTTAGATGCAAAAATCAAAAAGATTGAATATTTATATTAAAGGAAACGAGGATAAGTACACAGCCAGCATCCTTCAGCAATAATGAATATTCCATAAATAATCCCAGTAATGAATATTCAGTCTCAGTGCATGCACGTAGGTGTGCGCCCAGGTTTTAGAAATAATCAGCACATGTAATTTAAGGGTGCTTGCCAAAACCAGACTCAGTCCCAGGCTGAACTTTCATAGATTCATAGATGCTAGGGTCGGAAGGGACCTCAATGGATCATCGAGTCCGACCCCCTGCATAAGCAGGAAAGAGTGCTGGGCCTACATTACCCCAGCTAGATA